>NC_031998.1:21714322-21921807 GCF_001879085.1 Nicotiana attenuata
GAATGGTATGATTATATTGCGCTTGGGCTGAAGGAGCCCCTCCGGAGTCTGTACACACCCCCAGTGAGCGCCGTCGACGTTAAATGGATCGGGCTGTACGCCACAGCGTGTTCATGTGCATTGCATTGCATCCTTACATTTTACTTGACTGTATTATTTGAAGTTGTTTTGCTGTTGGATCGTAGTAAGGTGTAGGACTGTTAGTTTTAGCTTTACTTTGTGGCACTTCGTGGATTTCTTATCTTCAGACATTTTATATGCTTATTACTCACTGAGTCGGTAGTACTCACCCCTACTCCCTGCACCTTGTGTGCAGATTCAGGTACACCGGAGGCTTAGCTGAGCAGTCTTTGTTTCCCAGAGCTTATCAGAGTTGTTGAGGTAGCTGCTTGACGTTCGCAGGACCAGACTACTCTTCCTATTTCAGTTTTATTTATATATACATTTCCAGACTTGAGTATTTTCGTTTAGATATTGTTATTCAGATTGTTTTAGAGGCTCTGGACTCGTGACCCCAGATCTTTGGGAGCGTTTTATCAGACTTCGTATTTTATTCTCAGTATTATTCTATTATAAATATTGGATTATTATTCTGAAACTATTATAATCTCTTTAGATGGTCGGTTTGAGGTTTACGGTTGATTTGGGAACGATTGTGGTCAGGCTTGCCTAGCAATATTGTTGGGCGCCATCACGACCGGGTTTGGGGTCGTGACAGATAGCCCTTGGGCTTTTATGTTCGAGTGGGGATTTGCTCGAACTTGAAGTAAAGTTAGCCCTTAGTTTTTTTATATTGGCCCTTAGGCTCTTTAGATCAGCCCTTAGGCTCTTTTAGGTCGGCCCTTAGGCTCTTTAAGTTGGGCCAATTCGGCCTCTAGAAACGGCTATAATTTTTCCCTCTTTTCGGCTAAAAGACTTGGTGAAAATTTCTTTATGCCTTAGCATGTATTTTTTGTACCTGTTGGGTTTTTTGAGGGTTCAACGATCGGAACCCAATTTTTCGTTAACTTGTTTGTGTTAAGATATTTTAAAACCTCTTGAGGTTTCGAAGGCTGATATTATCGAAGCCTTTAAATTATTCGAGGGCTGATTTTATCGAAGCCCTTTTTTGTTTGCTTTGCCGAGGGTAGCCTTATTTAACCAATTTTTCGAAGTGTTTGAAGTCGGACGTCTCCGGGTCGCAATATTTCGGCCGTAGCCCTTTTATATGACCGTAGTCTTTAATATGGCCGTAACCCTCGGGTATGTCTTTTGGACTTGTTTCCCGATAATATTTCGAACTTGAGTGTGATGGCCTTGGCCTGTATATCGGGGGGGGGGGGTGCCTCTTTGAGGTCTTATTATTTCAAGCTTAGAAAGCTCGAATAGGTATTCCCCGAGTGTTCGAGGTATGCTTGCACTTGGGTTAAGATAGCCCTTGGGATTTTATGATCGAGTGAGGATTTGATCGAACTTGAAGTAAAGTTAGCCCTTAGGCTTCATAGATAGTCCCCGAGTGAGAGTTTGCTCGAACTCGGGTTAAGATAGCCCTTGGGATTTTGTATTTGTTGCGGATTACAGACATCTTCGATCCGCGTTAATTGGGTCGTAGCCTCTTTAGTTCGAAACTTTCCCCTTGGGTTTATCTTCTATTTCACTTCGAGATTGCCCGAAGTGTCAGTCCCCGAGTGGGGCGACTGTGCCCGTAAAGACGAGAATTGCCTTTAAGGTCTTATGGTCTCGAAATGTTAGTAGTTTGATTCTGTTTGCTTTTGGGATAGCATTCCTCAAGCATGTGTCAGTTGTTCAAATTTTCACCATGGTCGGCCCTTAAGCCTATTTACACAATAAATCAAGAAGAGTATAAAATATGAACATTTTCTAAAGGCAGGGGATATCGGCAAGGAAAAATACTTCTCTCAATAGATGATTATACATGCGCACATGTTGGATATTAGGGTCCGAGTAACCTATACGGGCACGGTTCATCTGACCGTTTGACCCTTACAACATTTTTTCTATCAAGACCCCATTATCACAAAGTGATTTCCTTGCAACACAGTAGATATTCGAGGGTAATGCCCCTAGTACTCGAGGCTTATTGTAGGGAACCTCGGATAATGTTGAATTGCTCTAAGTTAGCACGAACGATGGTTGCCTCGTTTAAAACCTCGCCGAAAAAATCCATTTGGGACAAAAACCGGTCTAAGGAAAAAAGAGTGCAACACATGCTTTAAGATCCAAAGCTTCGTGCCGATCTTTCTCGATAGCCTGCAAGTGTTAGTCGAAAAAATAGAAAGGATTGGATTGGGGTCGTACCTTTATTCGGATTTTGGATACTTAACGTGATCTTCCTCGGCATCAAGCCCCTGTGAATTTCGACCTCGATCATTTCTCCTCTCATTTCGTGCGAAGCTTTACCCGGATCAGCTGCCTCTATGGTCTCCGTTGTACGACTGATATCGATTTCTATTCGACCTCGACCCTCGATCGATATCCCTTTTGATCCTGTCCATGGACCTGCTAGGATAAACGGACCCCGAAGGAGTCCCCGGTTGATCATCCCCGACCCTAATCTTCGACTAATACTGATTATGTACGTCGGCCCAAGTGACTGCCGAGTACTCGATTAAACTTTGCTTCAACTGCTGTGAAGCTATGGAACTCCGAGTGTTTTGACCTTGAGTGAAAGCTTAAACAGCCCAGTCATCGGTGACCGTAGGTAAATCTATTCTTTCCGCTTGGAACCAAGATACGAATTTCCAAAGCATCTCGTTATTTTCCTGCCTTACCTTGAAAAGGTCTAACTTCCTTGTTCCAACTTTAATGGCTCCGGCGTGTGCCTTTACAAAGAATCTGCAAGTATAGCAAACGAATCAATAGAATTAGGGGGTAAGTTATGATACCATATTAAAGCACCCTTAGATAGAGTCTCCCCGAATTTCTTCAGCAGCACATACTCGATTTCACCGTCTTCCAAATCATTTCCTTTTATGGCACATGTATAAGAGGTAACGTGCTTATTGGGGTCCGAGGTCCCGTTGTATTTAGGTATATCGGGCATCCTGAACTTCTTTGGTATGGGCTTCGGAGCCGCACTTGGAGGGAATGGTTTTTACACAAACTTTTTGGAGTCCATTCCTTTTAAGATCGGTGGTGCCCCCGGAATCTGATCGACTCGAGAATTATAGGTCTCCACCTTCTTGTCGTTAGCCTCGATTTCTTTTCTCTCGACTCTATTCTCTTAGTAAGCACCTCAAGCATTCTCATTATAGCAGGGTCAGTTGTCGACGTATTGTCACCTAATCTTTCGGGCACTGGCTCGGTACGGCGAGTAACCTCTTGTTTGAACCTACTTGGTGCCATGTGCTGATTTTGCAACTGAGAAATGGCGTTCTGCTGGGCTTGCATCATTTCAATATATCTTAGAGACTGACACCTTCGTCTCCCCTACCCTGAGTACCTCGACTGTTAGTTCGGCCCTCTCTGTGTACGCTTCCATCGGGGTCCCCGCCTAAGTCTGCATTCAGAGTAATATGCGAACCGACATCGACCGGGTTGACGGGTGGTGCTCCTCCGATGTCAGCTTGTGGCACCTCGATTCCTGGAGCTATAATATTCTCGCTCTCTCCGTGGAGACCGTTGTCATCATGAGCAGCCGTGTTTTGTGAGTTTGACATGATTTATCCTGAAAACAAAATTCTTGACAAGAAACAAGCATAAAATAGTGTGTTATACCAGAATTAACACTGAACAATCACTATTATCCTTAGCCCCACGGTGGGCGTCTAACTGTTTACCTCGAAATACGAGTAACAATTAAATTGGTAATGTGGTTATAAGAATACGTGATCTAATTAAATGCCAATTGATAACTAGCTAAATAAATAAAGGAACTAAATGATTTAAATGGATCAAACCCGTGCAACTGCAAGTTATCGACCCCGATCTGGATTAGACTCGAGATCAAATGTCAAGAACAGTAAGAGCAATAATATCAGTATGAACAATAAGAACTATAAAGAGCGAATAAAAGAGTGTTTCTATTTCTTAGTAGAAGTGTAAGCAAGAACTCATGTATGATGATAATTCCTCTCCCTACAAATGAATAAGGTTCCTCTTTATATAGCAGAGGAATCCTAAATAAGGTATGACTCTTATTTCGAAAGTAAAATACATGTTTGATATCATTAACCGTTAATGGTTCTACCGATTCCGAGATTCTCGCCGGGATCGGTGGTCGATCGCGGATATCTCGTGATTCTGTTACTATGGTGTCGGTTTAGGCCGATCTCGATCCCTTAGTCTTCATATTCTCCGAGCCCGAGCTTGATTCGATACCGGCTCATTCTCGAGACATACCCTCGATCCCGTAAAATCGGATATCCTCGATTTTTACCGTATACAGTATTAATGTATGTCCCTAGTCATGGTTAATGTAATCAACATAAAAGTCAAATTTGACAATTTATTATTCTGGTATGTTGTCTACTATATAAAAAATTATCTTAATTGTTGAATCAATATAAAGAAAATCCCCTTGTAACTTTTTTCATAATTAATTTTAATTTACAAAAAGTTTCAAAATTATCATCAAGAAAACTTAGGGTGTGTTTGGTATGAAGGAAAATATTTTTCGGAAAATGTTTTCCAATTTTCCCATGTTTGGTTAGCTTAAATGTTTTGGAAAATATTTTCCTTATCAACTCATTTTCTCCAATTAGAGGAAAATATTTTCCTTATCAAGAGAAGGGAAAACATTTTCCAAAACTCCTTTTCAATATTCCCCACCCTCACCAACCCCCTCCCCCCTCTCAAAAAAAGGTTTTTCTTTTAAATTTCAGTTTTTCTGTTACCACCCAGTCTACTACCCCTCTACCCCACCCCCAATCCCCCCTCCCGTATTTTTTTTTTTTTTGCAATTTCAATTTTTTGTTGTTTCATTTTTCCGCACCACCCACCCCCACTCTCCCCTCCCCCCGGACAAAAAATAATTTTTTTACTTTTTTTTTTGTAATTTCAAATTTCTGCTTTTTTCATTTTTCTGCCCCCTCCCCCCTCCCCCCGAAAAAAAATTCAGTTTTTTTTTGTCGGTTTAAAGGTTCAAAATTTTACAAGCACCAAAGTTATGAGTTTGGAGGTTTATGTGTTTGGAAGTTTACGGGTTTAGAAATTATAAAGTTTGCGGGTTCGAAATTCTGCGGTTTCGAAAGTTTAGCGGTTCGAAAGTTTATGAAATTTGTGGATTCGGAAATATGTTGGTTTGAAAGTTTATGGCTTCATGTTTATTATATCTAAGTTATTTATGAATACTCATAAGAAGTCATTTTCCTTAATTTGCATACCAAACACTAGAAAATGAATAAGAATACTACTTGTTTTCCAAGAAAATATTTTCTTGAAAAATATTTCCGTTATACCAAACACACCCTTAGTCACCTATCAATTTCCTGCTGATTAATGCTTATGGACTAATAAAGTTCCTACAGGATTAGTACTGTTGTACTCAACTCTAAAATAACATTTCTATATGCGTCCCCCCACCCCCCATCCCCTAAAAAAAAGAAGAGAGTCCCCGTGCACTTGGAAAAACTGAGGATTTCGGGAATAGTTGATTTAGACCAATGTCTGTTTTAATTTGACTATATTTTGACTAAACACAAGTCAGTCTGAAAGCTCACCCGTTTTCTCTGCTGCGAGCAGCTTGTTCCTCTCACATCGGGCTTCTCCGGCGAACTCCTCGCCGGTCTCTTTCTCCGGCGAAATCGATCTGTAGGTTTTTACATCTTTCTCTCTCTTCCTCTCTCTCTCTCTCTATAAATTTGCTACTTTCTGTCTCTCACTCGACAAGAAAACCCTAATCCCCTCGCGAAGTGATTGTTAAAGGTACAATGCAAATGCAAGTGAGATTTTGTCTTTTTTCTCCTCTTTTCCGATGCATAAATATAGTTACAGTTCCGATTTGTAAATATTGCATTGTGCCCAAACTGATCCGCATTGTTAATTACTGTAATTTTTTCTCTCAAAAAGGGAAGACAATGGATTTTTTAAGGCTGTTGTCATTCTTAAGTGTTGAAGTTAGGTTTGAAGTTACATAAACGGACAGTGTAAAGATTTTTTACATTATAGTGAATTTTGACCTTTGATAGCAGGTTAATTACCATATTTATCGGATTATCAATTAATGCTTATCAAGAAGTTTACCTGTAACTACCTTATAAGTAACCTGATAGTGTAAAATACACGGACTGAATGAGCTTTCTTTTGTTCTGTTTGTATTTAAATTGTTTAATTTTATAGCAAGTATTTTATATGGAATTACTCTATATCGTATAGAATGCAAGATTAGTTTATTTATTGAAAAAATGCCAAGTCCTAGACTAAATTACTCTGTTTAATATTTGCCATTATGCTTTTTCTTTTTGCAGGTTATGGAAACTTCATCTAGTGGATATCGGTTTCGGAGAATACCACGCCACTCCTTTGCTGGTTCTGTGAATTTAGATCCCCTGGTGAGTTTGGTATTCAAGTATTTGGACTTACTAATCCTTAACAGAAACTGATTTAGAGTGGGAGGAAATGATTCTTTATTAGTCTCATTCTGTTATCTTTCTTTTAATTCTAGTGCTTTTTGAATTGTTAATAAGAATTACAAAGCCGAGAAATTTAAGCTTAATATTCTTTAGAACTAAGCCGACAGCGCTTCAGTTTGTGCTGCAAAGCAGTTATAGGCGAATTACTAACAAAGCCATACTGTTTGGTCCATAAAGATGCTAAGAAGACCACCACTCGCCTAACCAAATTTTTCATGTATTTATCTTCAGAGTCCCTATGTTGTTTTCAGACTAGATTCACCATGTAATTGTCATCGACTGCAGCCCCTATAAAGCTTGGCCTATTTCCTCCTGCACGATGTGTGCATTGATTTAGAGTTTTTTGCTCTTTGTATTGTCACCACTCACCACCCTTGCAGACCAAATTACCTCACTTGGGCCTTCTAGCCCAACTTATTTCCTGTTCTGTCCAGAAAGTTTAACAATTATGGGAGGGTACTTTGGTCAACTGTGGTAGTCTCTGGTTTGGGTATTTGGCTTTCTGTTCATTGCTGTGTCTCTTTTACACTAGGCCCGCTTATTTTCTGCCCAATTGGTATCATTTGATATTCAAAACTTTTGCATCTACCAATTTTGCCGCGCATTACATTTTCTTTCTAACACTGTTCCACCTGTTATATCAATCATTTTTGCTCTAATCTCTATCATCTTCAACTTGAGAGTATTCGGATACCTTCCCCTTATCCTCTACTATCAGCTTTGCAATTTGTGTTCATTTTTGCTGAAATCCAAATCGAGAAGCCATTACATAGATTGTCTACTTGCTAGAGTAGAGCTATGCACTACAAATGAATGAGGAGAGGAATAAACTTTCTAAATCTAGTGGGTCCCGATGGGGAAGACTGCTATATAGCATAAAAAAGCATTATCCTTACTTGTTTTTAGGACCCGTTTGACCTCAATTCTAATTGGAAATTGAAAAAAGGTAGAAATAGGTTCCTAGTTTTGAGACCTTCACCACGGTAGTCACTTTTCGGCAGGACCCACCGAGCGGTCTAATCTTCCCACAAGACATGGGTTCAGAAAGTTTCTTTGTCTCTCAATTTGACTAATGATCATAGAAAGCGTAAGTTAAGTAGTCTTTTGCAGTGTTTCCTTGTAAGATGACGATCAATATATTATTTTTGTCAAAAATAAGCTGAATCTTGAGAAGGCCTATGACTGTGGGAATTGAGAGTTTGTGGATTTTTATATGATAGAGATTTGGAGAAGTTGGATCATGTTTTCCATCTCAACAACCTGGTGAATAGGAGTTGCATGTGGTTACTTGAGCAGCCATAAGAAGTTGAGACTAGGGGACCCGTTGTCTTTTATGCTATTTATCTTAGTGGTAAAATCGTTGAGTAAGATGATAGATAGAGTCGTTGTAGGAGTTTGAGACTTGTTGCTTCAAAGCCTTAATTGCAGAGCAAACACATGTTAGTCACAGTCATTGTTTCACAGGATGCATTTGTATTCTCTAATCAAATATCTCCCCATTGGCATTATTAAAATGCATAATTGAGACAGATTCTCATGTGGTAACAAGTGGTGGTAGGATTAAGATCAACTCAAAAAGCGCAAGATCATTCTAGGGTTGGTGAATCATTTAGTACAGGTGCTTAATTATAGGTTTGGAGATTTCTCTACCATCTACTTGTGACTGCCCCGGGACCAAGTTGGGTGGAACCCTGTTGTTGTAAGAGTTGAGAAAAGGTACTCATAAGAAAAGGGAAGGAAATACTAATTAGTAGCACACTATCTAGCTTACACAGATATTACATGTCTCTCTTCCCGGCTCCAATTAATGTGATAGCTAAATTGGAAAGACTCCAAAGGAATCTTGTTGGAATCAACAGACGGAACACAAAAGTTTCGTCTAGCTAATGAGAAGGTTGTCACCTTACTGGGCTTAGGGTGAGGGTCCTTAAGAGTTTTCAACAAGGTACTACTTGGGAAGTGACTATGGAGATTCAAGATTGAGGAATAGGCATTATGAAGGGAGGTAAAAAGGGCAGCCTGGTGCACTAAGTCCCCGCTATGCGCGGGGTTTGGGAAGGGCCGGACCACAAGGGTCTATAGTATGCAGTCTTACCCTGCATTTCTGCAAGAGGTTGTTTTCACGGCTCGAACCCGTGACCTCCTGGTCACACGACAACAACTTTACCGGTTACGCCAAGGCTCCGATATGGAGGGAGGTAATAGCAAAAAAATATGAAGTTGTGGAAGGGGGATGCAGATCTTAAATGACCGTATGGACGCAACATTTTGGAGGAATATCATGAAGGGTTGGGACACTTCCAACCAGTGTTCAAAAAAGCGACCGCTTCCTCGCTTTAAGCGAGAAGCGAAGCGGAGCGCCGGGTGTGTCGCTACCTGTACTAAAAGCGACTCAGGTACAGAAAAGCGGTCGCTTCTACCAAAAAAGCGAGAAGCGGGAAAAGCGGAAGAAGCGGAAGAAGCGATCGCTTCTTGAAATAAACAGCCCAAACGAGTCTTTTTCAATTAAAAGACCCAAATCGAGTGAGTCTTCTGTTTTATTCATTCTTCAGCAGCAACCTAGGGTTTTAAACCAGCCCTTTCTTCCTCAAAAAACCAACGATTTCTTCCTCACATGAAGCAACGATTTGTTCAAGCAAACTAGGGTTCTTCTTCTTCAACATTAAACAAGTCAACAACAGCTTTCAAGTTTCAACAGGTATGTTTTTATTTTCATTCTTCTTCTTTTTCTTTTTCTTTTTCTTTTTCTTTTTCTTTCTAAACGTCCAAAAAGCGCCGAAGTGCTGGCGAATTTTTTCCAGAAAATTTCTGCCCAGATTCTGCCCAATTTCTGCCAAATTATATATTTTTTATTCTTAGTTCTTATTGCCTTTCTTACAATTACATGTGTTGTCTATGCCATATTTATTTTAATTTTTTTTAAAATTCCGCTTCACTTAAAAAAAGCGGGCGCTTCGCTTCTCGCTTCTCGCTTTTCGTGAAATGGGGGTTGTCGCTTTTCCTCGCTTCACGCTATTTTTAACACTGCTTCCAACAACTTAGTTACTTATAGGGTAGGGAATGGAAATAACATCAGATTTTGGGATCAATGGTGGTGTGGCTTATTCAACGTCTACATGTTTGAGGGAGGTTGAGTACTAGTGAAAGCTAATATGCAAACGTTGAATATATGGGTGAAATATCGGCTAGGACTCAAATTTAAACATAAGATTTCGTGTTGGATATTTCGAGAGAAGGAAAGTAACAATGCATTTGCATCTTGTAGAATGGTTGTGAAGGGGGATAGAAGTGTATGATTACAACATCGAAGAACTTTTTAGCAAGGTAGTTCCTATTGAAAATAAAGGGTCAAACAAGCAAGGTGGACGAAGAAAATTACATATTAAAAAGGTTTCTTTTTTCACTTGGCTAGTAGAGAGAGGAATGATCTTGAAAGCTGAAAACTTAAGAGGATAATAACATATATTAGTGGGTACCTCATGTGTAAGACTAGCGACGTGGATCGTCTTTTCATACATTGTCAGGCAGCTACTCGCTTATGGTAGGAAATTTGAGATGGTTTGAACTATATTAGTGATTCCAGCGACGTTGAATGAGACACTATTCAGCTGGGCCTTATAAGATCAAAAAGAAGAATGGAGGATGTTGCTTTATTAGCACTAATGTGGATAGTTTGGAAGAGAAATAAGAGAGCTTATGAAAAATTGATGAAGATTTTGTAATGTTGGCTAGTGGCCTCTTATTCCATTTTTTTTTTTGATGAAGTAATATGTTTCATTAAGAAGGCATCAAGAAGATGCAAAGTTACAAGAGGCATATGAGCTAAATAAACAAAAATTACAGGAGAACATGGTTTGCCCCAAAACAAAGTCTCAATCTAGGACAAGAGAGCTAATAAAGTCCAAAAGGTGTCCTGTACTATTTATGGGGGACAACTTTGTCCAGCAAAAAAGGTTGAGCAGGCATTTAGATTTGAGTAAGTGGTTCGGGGTTGAGGTATCATCAAAGCATCTTCTATTCCTCTCGTTCCTTAAACACCAAAAAATAGTTGCAGGGATCATAAGCCAGATCTTCTTGATGACCTTATCAACCTCCCAAAGACCCCAGCTCATATGTGCCTCTCTCAGGGTCTGTGGCATTACCCAGCTTAGACCAAAAATACAAAAGAACATGTTCCATAGGTTTGTGGCTACTGGGCAGTGTAGAAGTAGGTGATTAACTGTTTCCTGGTGTCTCCTACAAAGGTAACATCTGTTGACCAGCTGAAATCCCCTTCTGCATAGGTTATCTTGTGTTAAGCAGGCTTCGTGAAGGGCAATCCAGTTGAAGCATGTCACCTTCACAGGTAACCTTGTCCTCCATATCAGTTTCCAAGGCCATGAATGCAATACCTGATTCTGATTGTTAAGTTGCATGTAGCAATCTTTAACAGTATAAAGACCTTTACATCCCCATCTCATACTGTCTGGAGCATTCTCATCAATGTTGTAGGCCTCTAATCTTGCTAGCATTTCCATCAAATCTTCTATCTCCCAATCTTGAACTGATCTTCTGAGCATATCCCAATTATCATTTGCTCTGTTATGAGCAATAGAAGAATTCTTGTCCAAGGCAATGTTGAATAAGCTAGTATAGTCCTCCATGAGAGCAGTGTTGTTTAGCCATTTATCTTTCCAAAACTTGATATGACATCCACTGCCTGGTTTGAAATGAATATTCTGAAAAAATTCATTCCCCAATTTTGTAATATGCTTCCAGGGCCCTACTCCATGGGATGCACCGACAGTTTTGGTGCTCCAATTGTCTTTAATCCCATGTTTTGCATTGATCACCTCTTTCCATAGACTTGGTTCACATGTGCCATATCTCCAGAGCCATTTCATTAGCAAACCTTTATTGTGCTTGTCTAGATCTCTGACCCCCAATCCACCTTTGCATTTAGATTGCAATACCTTATCCCATTTAATCAAATGATACTTGTGAGAACTGCTGTTTCCTTCCCATAGAAAGTCCCTCCTGATCTTGTCCAGCCTTTTAAGTACCTTTTTAGGGATGGGAAACAGTGACATGACATAGGTGGGTATGCTGTCAAGCACACTACTGATGAGAGTGAGTCTTCCTCCCATAGAGAGGTATTGTTGTTGCCATGAAGCTAGTCTTTTCTCAAAATTCTCCACTACACCATTCCAGATATCACAACTTTTGAATTTAGCTCCCAGTGGAAGCCCCAAATAGGTGGTAGGCAATGACCCTATACTGCAACCGATGATCCCTGCCAATTCCTCAATGTTGCTCACCCGATTGACTGGATATATAATACTTTTCTGCTTGTTGATGTGAAGTCCCGTTAGTGCTTTGAATAGTTGAAGTGTAAGATTCAGGTACAAGATTTGGACTCTATCTGCCTCACAGAAGATCAGTGTGTCATCAGCGTAAAATAAAAATGGGAGATAGTGACTGAGTTTCCAGTGTTTGTGCCTACACTGAATCCTTATTCCACTTTTTTTGGTGCAACCATGAAGTTCCAATTTGTATAAAAGATTAGGTGTCTTTCATAGAGAATCCTATATTTTTGTAGATTCTTAACTTTTTGGTATACCACATGTATACATAAGTTATCCCCTTACCCTTAATAAAATTTGCATCTTATAAAAAAAGAAGTTTTAGAATGCCCAACAATATTAGCATTTGTTTACTCGAATGGTGACAAGAGCATTCTAATCCAAAATCTTCCTTGTTGGAAAAATAAAAACCTATGCATGACCCAAGTGATGATGAGATTGGCGGGTAAGTAGAAACTAGAGTACACTTGAGTTTAGTGCAACTAAGTGAAGAGAGGAGAAGAATGCGATATGTGCAATGACATTTTATAACGTGTTGCCATTGAAGCCTTATCATCCTTTTATGATATTCCTCAGATGCCTGCACCTAAATGGAAGCATGCTATATTCAGTCTTCGTACCCCTTCCATAACTCCATACTTTTTCAAAAGCACCTTCCTTCATAAAGCGTGCTTCTCGGTCTTGAGTCTCCATAACAATTTCCTAATAGGGCGTTGTTGAAAATCAGAGTTCTTTCACCGCAAGACCCCACAATCCTTTGGAGATGTAACATGCTCCCACCTGCCTAAGTGGAACTCCCTAGTCCAATTTGTTTAATCCCATGGAGAATTCCTTTAAAGCCTTTCAATTTACCTGGTGATATTTATTAACTTTGTTTTGGATGCTCTTTCTACCCATATGATGTCTTTATTTCCCTCATCAGCAAGTGTAGAAAAGAGGCTAGAAGCTTTGAGAAGAAACTTCCCGTGTCATGGAAACAACAACAACAACAACTACCCAGTAAAATCCCACATAGTGGGGTCTGGGGAGGGTAATGTGTACGCAGATCTTACCCCTGCCCCGGGGCAGAGAGACTGTTTCCGATAGACCCTCGGCTCAGAAAGACGAAAATATAGTAAAAAACAAGAGGAGAGAATTCATTAGTAACTCCAGTAGAAACCGTAATAGTAACAGAAACATAAAAATCGAAAGATGAATGACATGCAATAACAGTAACCATAATCTAAGGCCCGGGGCTAAGACAAACAACAAGAATAGTGTGGGTCCAACATAAACTGCAAGCCATCTAAGACCAACCCTAATCCAACCCCGCCTCACCCCCGGAATGAAGTAAGGAAAGCTTTATTACCCCTATCCTACAACCCTAATGCTTGACCTCGAGGCCTTCCTATCAAGGGCCATGTCCTCAGAAATGTGCAGTCGTGCCATGTCCTGCCTGATCACCTCTCCCCAATACTTCTTAGGTCTCCCTCTACCTCTTCTCGAACCCACCACGGCCAACCGCTCACACCTCCTCACCGGTGCATCGAGGCTTCTCCTCTGCACGTGCCCGAACCATCTGAGCCTCGCTTCCCGCATCTTGTCATCCACAGGGGCGATGGCCACCTTCTTCCGTATATTTTCAAATAAATCTTGTCTATCCTAGTGTGCCCGCACATCCACTTCAGCATCCGCATCTCTCTGCTACTTTTATCCTCTGGATATGGGAATTCTTAACCGGCCAACACTCTGCCCCATACAACATGGCCGGTCTAACTACAACTCTATAAAACTTACCTTTGAGTATCGGTGGCACTTTCTTGTCACACAAGACTCCAGATGCAAGCCTCCATTTCATCCAGCCCGCCCCTATGCGGTGAGTGACGTCCTCGTCGATTTCTCCGTCCCCCTGAATCATCGACCCTAGGTACTTGAAGCTATCTCTCTTGGGGATGACCTGTGGCCCAAGCCTCACGTCCCCGCCTACATCCCTCGACTCAGCGCTAAACTTGCATTCCAGGTACTCTGTCTTAGACCTGCTCAATTTGAAACTGTTAGACTCGAGAGTCTGTCTCCAAACCTCCAATCCCTCGTTAACACCGGCCCTCGTCTCGTCAATTAGAACTATGTCGTCAGCAAATAACATACACCGTGGCACCTCCCCTTGAATATGGTGTGTCAAAGCATCCATCACCAAGGCAAATAGAAACGGGCTAAGCGCTGAGCCTTGGTGTAATCCCATAACAACCGGGAAATGCTCCGAGTCGCCTCCCACCGTCCTAACCTTAGTCTTAGCTCCATCATACATGTCCTTGATCGCTCGTGTGTAGGCTACCGGCACGCCCTTCGCCTCAAGACATCTCCAGAGCACCTCCCTAGGAACCTTATCATACGCTTTCTCCAAGTCAATAAACATCATGTGCAGATCCTTCTTCTTATCCCTGTACTGTTCCACCAACCTCCTAATAAGGTGGATAGCTTCCGTAGTGGAGCGGCCCGGCATGAACCCAAACTGATTGTCGGATATAGACGTCGTCTTCCTCACCCTCACGTCGTCTTCCTGTGTCATGGAAACAAAGAAAAAAATAAGGATCCATTTAGTTAAATGGAAGACCGTAATTTTCAACAAACAAAAAGGAGGACTTGGGAGTTAGGAATCTAAGGAAGCATAAGAAATGCCTCTTGATGAAGTGGCTATGGAGGTTTTCAAAGGAGGAGCAAGCACTATGGGGCGATGTGATTAAGGTGAAATATGAAAAGAAAACTTTTGGATGACTAGAGGGGTTAACGCTCCTTATGGATTCAGTCTCTAGAGATCCATAAGGAATTTGTGGCCAAGCTTGAAGGATAAGCTTAGTCTTAATGTAAAAGATGGAAAGAAAACACAGTTTTGGGAGACAAATTTTGGGTGTTGGAAGCTTAAAACAATTATATCCTGACATCTATATTTTGAACCAACAACAGGGGGGTTATTTTGAATGAACTTTAGTCTACACAAAGTTGGAACCTAACTTTCAGGAGATGCCTACAAGATTGGGAATGCCAAGAGTAATTGAGTTTTGTAACATTTTAGAACAAGGCAAAGGACTACAGGAAGGTGAAGATACACTTAGATGGCAGAAGCAAAGTAGTGGAATTTACTCAGTCAACTCAGCATATAAAGATCTAGGTGCGCTCTCAACTTAGTTTTTGGCCTCGGAAGCATATATTGAAAGTAAATGTGCCTTATTAAGTGGCATGCTTTTCTTGGTTGGTGGTTAAGGAAGCCGGCCTTACTCAGGAGAACCTAAGACTGAGGGGTATACCAATTGTATCTAGGTGTTATGTGTGTGGACAACTGGACATGATGCTGAGACAATTAACCATTTGTTTCTATATTGTAAAGTGACCAACCAGCTATGGGATTTGTTTATCAACCTCAGAGATACTAGATGGATAATGCGGGGAGGACCTCTGAACTCTTACTAAACTGGAATACAGGGGCAAGCTTTACCACAGATAAAGACGGATGGAATATTGTCCCAACAACTATTTGGTGGACAGTTTAGAAGGAAAGGAACTCAAAATGTTTTGAAGATATAAGCAACCCTCTCCGGAAAATTAAGATAGAGTGTATTCTGCTTTTTGTTCTTGGTGTAAATCAGAATACATAGATGATCCTGTTTCAATTCTAGTTGTTTTAAGCTCCTTGTAAAGAAGAACATGGATTGTATTTTTGTTTCTTTTGAGTTTTGATGAAACACTTGTATTATGGTTTCCAGCATACGTGCTGATGATTTTATGAATATACTGGATACGTTACCTTCTCAAAAAAAAAAAAAACTTTTGCTGGTGATATTGACCAATGCGTGAAGCAATGACTGAAGTACGTGAGAATGTCCGACTATGTATTCTTAATTTTACCTTTTTCCCTCTTTTGCTAGGTACCTCTTATGTTATCCTGCTACCCTCTTCTCAGCTCTTTCAACCAGCAAAAAACAAAGCTAGTTGCAGAGATGCAAGAACTTTAATTTTAAATAACTGATTTTCCTCTTTACAAAGTGGTTTCCTTTCTTCCAAAACTTGACTCCAATTTTTTGCACGCGCTCATACCGTTTGATCCTTATTGGAAGCGCCAAGTGATAAACTGAGATAGGCGAGCTCCAACCCTGCTATTGAGCACCAGCTAATTCTCAATTGTTCACTTCATCCATTGGAATGATCTGACACTTCTTGTGGTTGATCATGGCACTTCCTGGAGCCATATAAGAACCTATGTCAAGTAATCCAGTGTATTAGTGTTAGTGTCATAGAAAACTGAAGTATTGTCTGCAAACAAGAGGTGTGAAATCGTCATTTTACATTGCACTCCGAACTACAATGTTTACGGGGATAGCGATGCATTTTGGGGGCTTCATATGGTCCAATTAGAAAGGGGCCAAGTTTTAGTACATTTTATTGGATGATCTCTAACAGATGTTTTGTGTGTCTTAGTAGAAAGTGTGTTTTGTATGAAACTATTTTTTATACATCTTATAGCCGTATTTCCCCTTTCAATCTCCCAAAGACAAAAAGTTACCTTCACTGTATTCACCAGATTCTGTGTTTAACTTGGGTAGCACATATTTAAGCAGCTTGAAAGCCATTCTTCATAAACCCTGTACAGAATTTACAATCTGCAGCTACTAACTTGATCAAGTATTCTCTCTTATTTATAGCTGGGTTGTGTAATTCGTGTATGGAATGTGGAGGTAGATAATGTCTGTATCCACTATGATAATTTATATTATATTGACCGTTAAGTAAAAAATCTACACAATAAACCAATTCATTCTTAATCACCTTTTTCTTTAATTTTTAAAATCACCACTTGATAAATTCCTGGCTTATTATCATGCTCTCATTATTCTTTCTTTTTTCTCTGCAGCTTGATGAAAATTTGGAGCAGTGGCCACATTTAAACGAACTTGTGCAATGCTATAGAACCGACTGGGTAAAAGATGAGAACAAGTATGGTCACTATGAAAGCGTCAGCCCAGCTTCATTTCAGAATCAGATATATGAGGGTCCTGATACTGATATTGAAACAGGTAAGTTACTACTGTGATAGCTCTTTTCTGAGTATGTCAAGATTAAGGGCATTCATATTCTGATGTATCTGTGTATATTCACAAGTAGATTTGTCATCTGGTGAAGGGGTGCCGACTTGAACAGATAAGTCATGTCACATTTCATGTGCATCTATCTCTGTGTATTCACAAGTAGATTTGTTCAACCATCTGGTGAAGGGGTGCTGACTAGAACAGAGAAGTCATGTCACATTTCATGTGCATCTATCAACTGTTTTTTCAAGCAGGACTTCTCCATGCTCTTCATTCATCATTCCTAAAGGACCTTGTGATTCCATGCATTCCAAATCTCTTAGTTCATCTCTTCCAACATAAACATCTTAGTGGTGCAAATGGTGTAAAATTGTCCACTAGTCCTTTTGTGTCATCTTATCTTAAAAAGCATACTCCCTTTCTGCTGTCCTATCCCGAATATAAGTAAACACCTAAAAAGTATTTTGATTCTTTCCCACCTTGCAAACTAATGAGAATTGTTTCTCATACAACTGGTCTAGTAAACAGGAGATAAACAGCTTTCCCATGGATTTGGTCTTTAAAGTCCCTTTCTCATATTTTTGCTTTTACTAAGAGAATTGTTGACATGCCTCTTCTTAAATTCGGCATGGTAGGATCTACTAGAGATTATACTTACTGTTGGGTTGTGCATTGAGCTATTTACATCCTTCTGATTAGCTGAAAGTAAAACATCTGAAAGTGTAGTTACAGCCCAACAGTGTGCTTTCTGCAATTTTATCACCTTTCTTTTTACTAATGCTTATATGGTGAATTGTCTTCAGAGATGCATCTTGCAAATGCTAGGCGACCTAAGATTGAGGATTCAATTGATGATGAAATCCCCAGCACTTCTGGGACACAACTCTCTGAAACTAATTTCTCTGACCTCTCGAACGCCAAAATCTCTAAGGTTGTTTCCTGTTACACAAATGCTGGCCTTTATAAAGATAGCCTTTCCTTTAAAAGTGACTCAAATCATTAATTTGCAGCATTTTGGTGAATCCCCCCTACCGACTTATGAACCAGTTTTTGACTGGGAAAATGAAAGGTCACTAATATTTGGGCAAAGGATTCCAGAAGCTCATATGTCCCAGTATACGAGGTTTTAATTCATTTAACATTCGTTTGGTCCTCCTGCTCCCTGAAATCTTTCTTATCAATTTTATGGCTGTGGTTATAGTGGTCTGAAGATTGCCGTGAAAGTCCTATCATTGTCATTTCAAGCTGGACTTGTTGGTGAGCTTATATTGTTGAATACTGGTCTTGATTATTAAAACGATGTTTCTGCTTAAGATTTCTCTATTCATTTGAGCCTTTGAGATGCCAGCACTCCGTATCTGAGTTTCAGAAGTTTTTTTGTAGAGCCGTTTTATGGCACAATTTGTTTATATAATAGGGAGCGAAGAGAAAAACTTTCAGAGGATTTTATTTTCCATATATTGCCTTCCGAAATGCAAGAAGTAAGCTGCTTATGTTTTGCTTTTCTTTTTTCTTGGTTTTCATTTTTTTGTTCCATTAGTTTCTTTTGATGCTAGCGTGTCGTAATATCTGCTTATTGTGATGCCATCCCCAGGCAAGCAGTTCCTGTGAACGGCGTTGTATTTTTCATCTTGATGCTCCATCAGCATCTATTTGTCTGCTAATCCAACTAGAAAAGCCTGCAACTGAAGAAGGTGGAGTGTCTCCTTCTGTTTATTCACGAAAGGAACCAGTAAGCTTGAGCTCTTCTTGCAACACCTAAGCTAATGATTGCTTCATTTCAATACATAATTCGATTTAAGTGATCTGGGGACACTGACACGAAAGCTTTAATTTGACGATCTTAAGAATTTATCTTTATCTTCTTTGCGGTTACACTTATTTAGCATTTCATACACGGTTGATGAACATTTAGGAGTTAGAGTTTGGGGGGGAATCCTATACAGATCTCCCATTAGCCTGAAAAAGTGAAGATCTTCTGTCTACGTCCTGCCATTTTGGTCTTCTTTTTTTTCCCTTAGAGTCTGAAAGAGAATAACTGTACTAGACTTAGGTATATAGTATTAGATATGAACTAACTGCAGCCAACTAGATAACTTTTATGCCAAAATCTTCTAAAACAGAAGTTTTAGGTGAGTTTGACAAGAGTCAAGAAATTAAACTGGTTTTTTGAATTAGTATAGGTTATCTTTTAAGAGATCTCTTTGCAATTAACAGGTTTGCTTATCATCTCTATTTACACCTTTTCCATCTTCGTGGTACCAAACAGAAGGGCTTTCTTCTGTTTTTAGTTTAGTTACAGACAACTCTGCCTTAGTTTGCTACA
Organism: Nicotiana attenuata; assembly: GCF_001879085.1. Taxonomy (NCBI): domain Eukaryota; kingdom Viridiplantae; phylum Streptophyta; class Magnoliopsida; order Solanales; family Solanaceae; genus Nicotiana; species Nicotiana attenuata. Next base: position 21,733,623 of record NC_031998.1, read on the forward strand.
AGTTGGGTCGGCTATATGAATCCTCTTTGTCCATGATTCTCCATTTAGTTCATCTCAGGCTGGCATTATGCAGAATTAAATTAGATTAGTTACAGAATGTCCCTCAAATTTGATTTATCCTTTTCTGTTTTTAGTTTGATTTCAGAATGTGCCTCAAGTTTGATGTTATCCGTTTTATAACTACCCTATAAGCCGCATGTCGGTTTTCACTTAAAAAATGTTGAATTGTCAGTCTAGCAACTTTAATAGTACTTCTAGTCAGTGTTATCAAAGGCGAAAAGCGCAAAAAAGCTCTAAGGTCCGTTGGGGCTTTAGGCGCAAACCACAACTAAAGCTTGGACTTTAATGAAAAAAGGCGCAACTAGAGAAAAAGTAAAAATATGTATATGTCGTCCAAGACTAATAATTATAAACATGAATAACAAATATATGGACAAAGAAATTGAAAAAAATTTACAATAAAGCGAAATATCAATTGTTTAATGTCGCCGTTTCAGGATTACACCCACTGGCAAGGAAAAGTATGCCTTAGAGCCTTGATGCGACACTAAAGTGCCCACAAAGCGAGGCAAAGCGCTCAACATGTTTTGAGCCTCGCTTTAGGGCTTAAGCACGCCTTTGACAACACTGCTTCTAGTCTGTCTGTAGTTTCTCCTAGGAGAGGAATGGAGGTTCTTGATACATCTGAGTCATATAGGAATTGCTGGCATCCCTTTTATCTTCTGCGAGAAGTAAATCTTTACCAACTTTCTTGCATTTGTTTTATGGTGATTGGTAAATTCATTACTTTGCCAGCTCTTTTACCAAGTACAGCTTAAGATATGCTTTTCCTGAGGTTTACCTATGCTAGTTTCTTCTCCACCCGAAGAGTGTATCTTTACTGTCTTGTTGCAAATGTTGTTTTGCATACACTGATGTCCTCCAGCTTGTTTGTGAGTTGATACATTTCGCCTATATGCACTCATCTTGCATGTAATAAGATGGTTATTTTCTCTTTTCATTGAATATTTCTACCTTTAAATAGGTTCATCTGACAGAGAGAGAGAAACAGAAGCTACAAGTGTGGTCGCGGATCATGCCTTATAAGGAGTCCTTTGCCTGGGCCATCATTCCACTCTTTGATAGTAACATTACTTCTGTTGCTGGCTCTGCTTCTCCCAGCAGTCCTCTTGCTCCAAGCGTTTCAGCTTCAAGTTCTCAAGAGGGTATCACTGACCCAGTTTCAAAAGTTACAGCTGATGGAAAGCTTGGTTATTCAAATGGGAACTCTATTGTGGTCGAAGTGTCTAACTTAAATAAAGTCAAAGAAGGATATACCGAGGAATCACTCCAGGTTAATTTCATTCTTCATTTGTTATCTTTTTGATTCCTATTCACTTATTTGTTCAAAGAATAAAATAGTGGTTTCTGATTCTATCTGACTTCAATTTTACCATTAATTTAGTCTTCTTTAGTATGTACAGTATGTTGATCCTTCTCCTTTTAATTACATGATGTAGTGACATAAATCTTGTTTTTTTGGAACAAGATAACTTGTTTATTATTAACAATGAAAGCAGTCCTTAGCACAAAGACGTGCTAAGAGGAACCTGAGTTACAGGACCCCAAAAAGAACAAATACTTAGTCCTGTGCTAGTTACAAAGACCCCAAGATGTCAACCACTGAATCTACATCTTCTATTGGTGCTTCTTTGCACCAAAAATGAAACAAAAATATACAATTCATAATGATCTTCTGTTCAGAGTTGACTATCCCTTCAAAGCATCTTAAGTTCCTCTCGTTCCAAATTATCCACCAAATACATGCAGGGATCGTGTTCCCCCAAGTCTTGTTCCTCGGTAAGTTGGCTGGATCGTTCCAACATACTAGCATATCTGCAGTTGTCCTGGGCATTGCCCAGTGACATAAATCTTGTTCTCACTAATGTCCTTGTGTGTTGAAAATTTGTAATTGATGAATTCAGTCTTTCGGCGTATTTGCAAGAATACTACTTACCAACAACTATTTGTGCATGAACAGTGCAATAATTATCTTGTATCAGTCGGTAGAGTTTCAATATTTGTGCTAATAAGTTTGCTCAATCTAAATACCTTTGTATTTTCTCTTCTGTTTCGTACTTCCCCGTATTGCCTCATGAATTGGGACACATTTGATTCCTACTTATGTAGATGTGTAATTCCTTCTTTTGAAAAGTCATGTTGTGTAAGCATTTCCGCCAATGTGAATTATTCTGTCATTAGTAAAGTACTTCTTTATTGAAGAGAAAAGGATGTTTTGGAAGGAATTCTGAAATGTATTTTAGAAAAGGTCAAGAGGCTGAAGTTAAGGCACATCCCTCTCCCTGTGTTGTTTATACTTGCCACGAAAGCACTTAGTTTGATGATGGATAAAGCTGTTATGGGAGGCTACGCCACGGGTTACACAGCAGGGAATACTAATTGCTCCTAAGTTCGTTTTCCTGCCCTGCAGAGGGGCGCGCAATGTTGTTATCAACTTTGCTTATTCCCTATCTGTGCATTGGCTGTAATTGATAAAATGCTATAATTTGTTAAAGAGGGAAATATACTTAAAGTTCACCACCACTGAGCCTTATGAGGAATTTAATTTTACACCCATCCCTGCGCATGAGGTTGTTCTCCTGTTACTCAATTGAAGTCAAAAGCTAATTTAAACGTAGCTATTCAGGATCCCTTGTGTCAATTGATATCTGATTTTTTGCTTAAATTTCAGGATCCAAAGCGAAAGGTTCATAAACCAGTAAAAGGTGTCTTGAAATTGGAAATCGAAAAGCTGCCAGCTAGCTCTGCTGAAGTTGAGAATACTTTGGAGAGTGGGAGTCTGGCTTATGATTCTCTTGATCACGGAGACCATTTGACTGATTCGGCTTCTATGAAACGCCCTACTAATGGTTTCTTTTCTAAGTCTAAATCCTTTGAGATGAAAGAGCTTGTTCGGAATTTTTCAATTGCTCAGGAAAATGTGGAAAATTCTGCTGATGATGTAAGTATCATCTCTCAAATCAATGTTTTCTCTGTCTTTTAGTTCTACAATTTCAACTTTTGTATTGTATGGAATGATTCAACTGGCATGTTTCAGTGGTAGGTTGTTTCAGATTCATTTGTTTTTTCTGTTCAGCTTCTATGATCTAAACTGTTATATAGAAGCCTCGGCCTTCTGCCCGATGATCGGGTACATCTTTATCTGAAGATGATACTATGATTATCTTAGATTGGATACTAAAGTAAATCTTCTGCTCCAATAATGTGCCCAAAACAGCGTTCAGTTTATTGCAAGGGCTAAACTGCTGAGCAAGATGATTCTTACAAATCCTGCGATATAGTTTACTTTGCTTGGTGGTTCTTGCCTTTATCTGCTTGTTCAATGAGATTTGATTCATTTCCCTTCACTGATTCAGAATAATTATGTTCGAGTGTACAGTTTGAAGCTTTTGACTTCCGCACGACGACAAGAAATGAACCTTTCTTGCAGCTCTTTCACTGCTTATATGCCTACCCCTTGACTGTTAGTATGAGTCGGAAAAGAAACGTGTTTATACGTGTTGAACTGAGAAAGGACGATACAGACATTCGGAAATCACCTCTAGAGGTATGTATTTGTGCTTTCAGAGCAGTTTATCTTGTAAATTCCATGTGGTTGGATACCTATCTAATTGTATATCATTAGGCTATGCATCCAAGGGAACCAGGTGTACCACTTCAGAAATGGTCACACACACAAGTTGCTGTTGGGGCAAGGGTCGCCAGCTACCATGACGAGATCAAAATTTCTTTGCCTGCTATTTGGACACCATTGCATCACCTTTTGTTTACTTTCTATCATGTTGATCTTCAAACAAAACTTGAAGCCCCAAAGCCGGTAAGTTTGATGTTTATTGGCTTTTGAGGGACGCACCATCTTGGTTTGTATCCCCTGTTGTTCTTGTGACAATTAAACTGACAGTTTTAGTCTTCTTCTTCTTCTTCTCATGGGGCGTGTGTTGGTGTGCATGTCCACCTATTAGAATTGGTGCACAGCTTCATGGCAGACTCCTTATAAGTTGCTCTTTGCTTTGTTTACTTCTGCCAGGTGGTAATTGGATACGCTTCACTTCCATTGTCCACACATGCGCAGTATGTTTTCTTTTCTTTGACTTAAGAGTCATTGTCATTTCTCTTTAACTTTAATATCCATGTTTTTCTATGTCTAGTTGGATCTTTTTCCCCCTTCATGTTAGTGCCTTATTTACAATATTCTCTTTGAGCTTTGCTCTCAATGTGCTCTATGAAGAAAATCTTTTGTAATGGCAATAAGGACATAGTTTTCCAGTGAAGGGTTTAGGAAAAATCTGTAGGATTTTGTATGTGTCTGCATTTAATTTGGATACTAGTTAATAATCCACTTCAATTGATCTGTTATTAGCTTGACCATCTTTTCCACGACCTTCAGCCATATGTAAAAACCCTGACTAGACTGATATGATGAAGTAATAATCTCTGCCCCGACTCCGGCAAAAGAGCAGCGTAAAAGTGTGGGATTTGCCATCTTGGTAACATGTGTTTGTAACTGGCAATTAATGTTCAAAGCATAATTGATGTAAATATGTGTTATTTTGAGATGGATAAGCTTTGCCAGCCAAAGAAACTACTAATAGAATCGAGAAACTGGGAGCATTAAGGTAAGAAAATAGCAGTTTTTTTTGGGTTGGGTAAAGATAAGCTTCTCATGTGAAATAAACCGAAGACAAAGCTAATGGAACTTTAGAAATCTTGAATGAAGATAATTCATATCATGAGCTTCACCTGAAAATGTATGAACATTTGAAATCGGTTTACTTATAGTTGGAGAGAGCTGCAAAGTCATTTTCTCTTCATCAATTTTGGGTGATATATAGTTGGCAAATTATGGAAACAGTACGGTTATGTATGATCAAAATCTAACGGGCAATAAGAGAAGGACATACATTCCCTCACTTCTTTAATTTCTTATAGCAGGATTTAGCAAAAGGAAGATTAAGTAAAATTGAGGTAATGTGAAAGCAGATAGGATGGACTACAATTGATATGGTTTATTGGGCATTAGAATCTCAACTCATTTCTCACGTGGTAAATATTTAACATTTTTAGAGCCCCTTTGATTTAGGTAAATGAAAGTAGCTTTTAAGTACTAAGTGCTGAAATACACATTTCAAGTGTTGGTGCTTACAAATAAGTAGTTACATTTTTGGATAAGATTGCTAAAAGCGAAATAATCAGTTGATGCGTTTAGAAATAGTTTTCTAATCAATTAATAAATTTTATTAACAATGGGCAAGTAAATACCCGAATAGTTTCCTTTACAATCTTCTCTTACTTTGTCGGATAGCATCTCGCCCGTGGCGGGAAATTCTGAGATGTTTTGGAGTTGAGTGGGTGATGCCGGGCATGGTGAAAGAATCAATGTTTAGCTGAGAAGAGAAGAAGCAAGGCTTCGGATGTTGTTTCTCTAGTACTTCTGTGGGCCATATGGAGAGAGAGAAAGCTTTTTATGGAGTAGAGAAGGATTTTGTCCCCTCGAGGAATAGCATCCTCTCGCATATTACTTTTTGGAGTACCCATGAGATTCCTATATGTATAGAAGATTGTGTGTCTTTTGTAGAAAATCATTTCCTTTTCTGAGGTTTTCTACTTTTTTGGTATATTTCTTGTATACGGGCTTGTTTGCCCTTGTTTAATATAATTCTAATTACTTGATAGAAAAAAAATACCCGTATATAAGAAGTATTCCAAAAAGTAGAGAACCTTACAAAACTTCCTATCTTACCCTTAATAAAATGGTTTATAGCCATACAAGTGTATGACTTTTTTTAGACCACAAGTTTTAGAAGTTTTTCTTTCTTAAATTCGTACCCAGTCAAACTCCATCACATAAAATGGACGGGGGGAGTATGATGTTTTGCTTGCATACATTAGTCAAATTCAGTGTTGTGAAGAGCGTGAAGCGAGGAAAAGCGACAACCCCCATTTCGCTTAAAGCGAGAGGCGAGAAGCGAAGTGCTCGCTTGTTTGAAGTGAAGCGGAATTTAAAAAAAAAATTAAAATAAATACTGCATAGACAACACTTGTAACTGTATTCAATGTAAAAACTAAAGAGTAGCATCATTTAAAGCACAAAATGAGCATCCTATTCTTCTACAAGATTGTCAAATTCTGGTATTCCACTATCATCATTATTATATTGCTCGTCATCTTCTTCAACTTCTTCTTCTTCATCAACCAGGGCATCATACATCCACAGCGCAAACATTGTAACTATACGATCCCTCAAAATCGCTTTGGCATCAATTTGAGGATTACCACTTTTTCCTCCCTTATCTCCAGATTTTTGCGGGAAGTAACAATCCAGAGGACCTTTGGTCTTGCCAGTAGATACACAACTAGAAGACATTGTTTGCATCCTTCCCCGCTTTTGTGATTTTGATGGAAGCGACGAAGCATCGTCACCTTCTTCTATTTCATCGTCGTCATCATCAAGATTATACAGTTCTTGTTCATGAAGCATTTGAGTCTTTAACTCTTTTTTTTTAAGGAATGCTTTCGATTCTTCCTTCACATGCATCGGAACATCAGGACAAGATGCGACATTTGGATCACCGCCGATTAGATGCGCTTTTCGACGATAGACTCCCCCATTTGAAATCTTGTCACAAAAAAGACATCTAATTGCCATCTTGTTGGTCTCGCTAACTCTTGCAGAGTGAGCCCAAGCCGGGTCTTTCCTATCTTCTTTTGGTGCCATTAAAAGAACAATTACATAACACATAAGGAAGGCAATAAGAACTAAGAATAAAGGATATAAAAATAAGAGGAAGGGCAATATATCATTTTGTTAAAAACTAGGCAACATAAAAACAATGGAAGAAGAACTGGGCAGCATTTCAACGAAGAGGAGAAGACTTAGAAAGAAGAACCAAAGGTAAAAAAAAAATTCGCCAGCATTTCGGTGCTATTTGGACGCTGAAATAGTGAAAGAAAAAGAAGAAGAAGAAAAAGAAATCATCATATACCTGTTGCCGCTGAATCACTGTTGAAGTTGTAATGGGAACCCTAGTAGCCTCATTAGAGTCTCTGTTGGTGCTGGTCGTGTTTTAATAAAAGAACACTAAACACCCTTCTTTTTTTAATTAAATAGGCTGGCAGCTCTTTAAAACAAAGAAGCGCTCGCTTCGCTTCGCTTCGTCGCTTCTCGCTTTTTAGTGGGAAGCGCACGCTTTTGTCTACCTGACTCGCTTCATATAGTAGAAGCGGTTAAGGGGTCGCTTCGCTTCGCTTCTCGCTTTAAGGGACCATTTTTCAGTCAAATTATTACTCTCTCCGTTCCAGTTTATGCGGTATACTTTTCTTTTCAGTGTGTCCGATAAAGAATGTCATACTTCCTTATTTAGAAACGATTTAAATTAACCTTTCCATTTTACTCTTAACGTGGTGATTTATAGCCACAAAAATGTCTATAGCTTATTTTAGACCACAAGATTCAAAAGTTTTTCTTTCTTAAACCCGTGTCCAGTAAAACACCACTACATAAATTGGGATGAGGGACTAAAATGTTATTTGAATAAATAATTTGTAAAATAAGCTAGTCTAATAATTTCGGAACTTAAATGAATTGAGTCATAAATTTATTTATATTTGAATCAATTAATAATCTTTCAGTAATTTGCTCATTTTTAGTATTTACAGTTTTAAAGGCATTTTAGTCGTTTTAACCCACATCAACTTGCTCATTATCAGATTAGGCACTTCTATACAGACATAGGCTTCTTCGTAAAATCAACGCTAACACTTAAAAAGTGTTTTTAAAGACTTGGTGTCTAAAAGCTACTTTCATTTTGCTAAGCTAAACCGGTTTTTATTGCTTTTGGCCAATCCAAAGGAAGTCATTCTCCTAAAGACTTACTCAATCTAATAAGGGCATTCAAGAAGGGCCTACGGGAAAATGGACATGGATATTTGGTCTTGAGGAGCTGGCATTGCAGAGGAGAGTATTCAAGACAAGTATGGAGCGCATAATGGAGCATGGAGGACTGCGGGAATTAGCTTGCTATATGGAGGGGAAGGTATAGGATAAAGTTTATAAAAACATTAACCTAAAGGCAGGGAATGGTGCCTTGATCGACTTCTAGAATCATATGTGGCCTAATTCTGAAACTCCTCGATAATCTTTAGCATCTCCTCACAGCAAATATCAAGTGTCATAAAGATGATGAAACGGGAGTGAGCAGGACTTAGATTTAGTAGAAATTTATAAGATTGAGAAACTGAAGAATTCATAATCTTCCTTATCAAAAGAATTCCAAGGTGTTCTTCAACGACTGCACAAAAAGAGAATTTCCAGCTGCGATGATGATACCTGGAAATTGGAAGGACAAATGGTGGTTTATTGTAAAGTCATTCCATCAGATACTTCGTGAAGAGAGATAACATAGATTCCCCACCCCGGATAGATATTTATTCCAATAGCACCCAGGAAAACTTTTTTTTTTCCTTTTTCTGTTTTGTGGTCCTGTTGGCAGCAAGGAAAACCTTAGTCCTGAGAGCATGAGATTCGTGTCAGTCCATGCTTCATGTTTAAAAGGAAAGATGTGAATCGTGTACTGCTTCATTGCATTGTAGTGCATCGAATGTGGACTTCAATTTGGACCTCATCATGAAGCGGGGATGCTAAGAACAGTTTAAGGGTTACTTCACAGTTTGGTTTGCAAAAGGAAAAGGAAAAGAGCCACAGTATGATACATCGTCCCTTTGGCACTTAATGCAGACAACCTGAAGAGAAAGAAACTGGCGAGCTTTTTAAGGCGTAAAATTTAGCTTCATACAGATTAAAGAATATTTATATTTTTGGAATGCATTTCAGGTCCCAATTGACGTGGAGGACTGATGTAGAGTGTGATATTTGTTTAAGATTCTTTACTTTCTATGTGTCTTGTATGCTACAGTCTTCTCCTTCTAGCATACATCTTTGTCCTATAAGTAAAAGGAGGTGGTTGCTCAAAAGAGGAACTTTCATCCAAGAACTTTCACTAGTTGGTCTGCTTATTGTTGTTGTTTGTAAAGCTTTGGGAAGGGAAATTAAAGCTCTTTCTTTCCTTGCCAATGTATATTCTCTTGAGAAGTATGCAATTTTTAATGTGCTGGGGTTTAATACAGGTTCAGAGCTGAGATTTCCTTGCCAATCATGAAAGAATTAGTTCCTCATTATCTTCAAGATAGTGCCAAGGTTTGTTTCAAATTATGTTTGCCATTGTTAACCTTCCATCCCTACTCTTCATTTTTTAGTTGCGCTTGATGTATGAACTGATTTGCTTATCTTTGAGTTGAGTATATTTCAATATTCAACTCCTGATATCATCTCTTTTTCTGGGAGTTCAATTTCGTTTGTCCTTCATGGCTGATGTTTATAGCTGCACTGAAGGGCTAAGGCAACTCTTCTGTTTACCTATCAAAAAAGAAAAAAAAGATTGACATCTTCTCTAGTTGAATGTACCAAGTTGTTACTTTTACGTGAAAAAGTTCCTGGTAGCTTTTTCACGAAAATTAGTTTTTCTTGGTATGCTGAGGAAAGCCCTGCATTTAAGGTGTATACAATAATTAAAGAGCCCCACAAAAATGATACTTTACATAGAGCATCCAATGATCGAACAATATAATGCTTATCACAAAGCTCAACAACCTTCGACAATGAGCTCTTTCCAATTCCAAGCCTTTATCTTTCGATAATCTGCTGTCGTTGTGACAGTGAGTGAGACCTAGCCTGGGTTTTTCCTCAGTTTTCTTTCTTAATTTTTCAAGTAAATGCCATATCCTGAATCATTGCTTTTTTCAGCAAAGATAATATCAGAACTGCTACTCTTTTTCTGCTGCCAGCCGTAGATAATTGTTTTGTCCTAAGGCAGCTTCCATCCGTTGATTAGTTTTCATGCTACCTTTGCCATTTGTCCAAGTCCCACGGGATTTCACACTTTTGGTTTATTATTATTTTTTTGTTAATTTTTTGTTTGTTTTTGTTTTTGGCAGGTAATAGATATGATTGTTCTGATGATATCATAATTTCTTTATGTTTTCTTTCTTGCAGGAGAGGCTGGATTACTTGGAAGATGGCAAGAATATATTCAAGCTTCGTTTACGACTATGTTCATCATTGTACCCAGTTAGTGAACGCATTAGGGATTTTTTCCTTGAGTACGATAGGCACACTCTTCGGACAAGTCCCCCTTGGGGATCTGAGCTTCTTGAGGTAACTAAACTAATGCTGTCATTGTTCATTCTATGTTTTTACCTGAGGTAGTTATCCCATTCTTAAGGTACTGTGCAAATATTTGCACGTTGTTTTCCTTCTTTTTTTGTTTGTTAATTTGTTTGAAAAGTTTACTGAAAAAGACTGAACTTTCGAACTTTACAATTATCCAGGCACTAGCTTAGTGCCAGCCTGCCAGGCTTCTAAGTTTATGCTATAACACACCATTTTACCTTTTAAGTAACACTGAAACTTATAAATCAATGGAGATGTTGAAATAGATAGTGTGGAACCTATCTTCTTTTTTATGAGAAAGGTAACAAATGTTATAAATATCATCAGCACAAGGTGCTGTGTGCCATATCTAAAATTCAAAAAGCAAAACCAGTACTTAATTCTTCTTACAAGGATTCTAAAACCTCTAAAATAGGCTTTAATTCGTCCGTAAATTTCTCTTTGCAACAAAAGTGAAATAGAAGAAAACAATTCATTTTAATCTTTTTTTCGAAAAAGGTAACAACAGTTCATCTTAATCTTCTTTTTAAAACTATATCTATCCCCTATATTTTGAACTTCTTTCCTTCCAAATACTCCACCATATGCATGCAGGGATTACTTTCCATCTATTCTTCTGTCTGACACATCTGCCAAACTGTTCCAGCATGCCAATAGCTCTCTAGTCAATGTTGGCATTGTCCATTTAATGCCTTTCATGTTTAGAAAATTGGGAAAAGGCCATTATTACCCCTGTTCTATTGTAAATAGTACACGTTTGTCCTTTGTTTCACTTTACGTCCAAAACCCACCCTACCGTTAACAAACTTGATGAAATTGCCCCTAACCCTAACGGATCGCCAATGTGGCAGCTGCCCCACCCCATTTTTTCCATGTCAGCTGCCAAGTCACTTATTTACTCAATTAAAAAAGATTAAAATATATCCCCCAACCCCACCCCCTCCAGGCTCCCTACTTCTTCTTCTTCCATGAGTTCTTTCATCTTTGCTTCAAATTTTTCAATCCAAACAATGCCAAGTTTTTCATCAAACTGACTCAAGTTACAACCATAACTTCTCAACATTAATATTCTCAACAAATTCCAGCTAACACTTTGTTTAAACTTCACCAAATTAGAATACCCATTTTATATTCTCAAGCATTCTTACAAATTCTTCAATGGCGATTTTTTTTCCAAATCTGTAAACATCAGTGTTATTCTTCCCATTTCAAGCTCCAATTTTTATTTTTGTTCACTCGATTTCAGTAGGAAACAAGCAAGAATTTCAGATTCTTGAGTCTTTTTTCAACTTCAAATTTTGGCAACCCATAAAATGGAGTACAAATTTGTTCTTCACCTAAATCCACGAAATTAATGTTTGATTCATGATTTTAAGCTCCAAACAACAACACCCAGCTAATTTCCTCCATATATAACCGACAAATCGAATTGTCAACTTCAATTTTTCGACACCCTAAGAACACACCATAGTGGATTTCGAGATTCTCACCACTAAATTTTCAAACTTGAAATAGAGATTAGAATGCACGTCCAAACTATTCATCGGCACGGATGGGTGTTTTTACTGTTGTGATTACCTTGGACCTAGGTGAAAATAGGACCCAGTAAATTGGTTAATGGCTCTTTCCAGCATTTCTTGTCCTGTAGATTATCCTCATTTTCATGTTCTAGCTTTTGGGGTGGATTTTTTTGTAAGGACTAGAAACAGGTTGATCAGTTATTCTATGCTAATTGGGCATTGTTTCCTTCTCAAAAAAATTGGGCATTGTAAATAGATTGACAGACCAACGTTTACACATAATATAGCATGCAACTCAAGGAATATATCTGTAGTATATGATAACGAAGTTGAGTGCATTTGTGTGGGCTGTATATTACTTTTTGGAAAAAAGTGATAGAGGTTCCACCATTTTGGTGCTGCTTTTGTCGTAACTCAAGGAGAAAGAAAGAGAAGGGGAATAGTTGAGTGGAGATTAGGCTGACTTGGCAGCTGACATGGAAAAAATGGGGTGGGTCAGCTGCCACATTGGCGATCCGTTAGGGTTAGGGGCAATATTATCAAGTTTGTTAACGGTAGGGTGGATATTGGACGTAAAGTGAAAAGGAGGACAAATGTGTACTATTTACAATAGTACAGCGGTAATAATGGCCTTTTTCCCTAGAAAATTCTACCAAAATTGATTGGTGATTTCACAATGCAAAACCAATTGGCTGTTGCTTTCTGCGTCCTTCCCACCAGAACATCTTGAACAAAAGCTGAATCCCCCTTCTCTTCAAATTTTCTTGGCTCAGACAACAATGTTGTCAAAGGCGTGCTTAAAGCGCGCTTAAGCCCTGAAATGAGGCTTAAAACATGTTGAGCGCTTCGCCTCGCTTTGTGGGCGCTTTAGTGTCGCATCATGACTCTAAGGCATACCTTTCCTTACCAATGAGTGTAATCCTGAAAAGGCGACATTAAACAATTGATATTTTACTTTATCGTAAATTTTTCACAATTCCTTTGTCCTTATATTTGTTATTCATGCGTATAATTATTAGTCTTGGACTACATATACATATTTTTACTTTTTTTCTAGTTGTGCCTTTTTTCATTTTTTTTTTGAAAAGGTAACAAATTCCAATATATTGATAAGATTTGTCCCTAGCCAAAGATTGTGCTAAGGAGTAACAGGTTACAAGACCCAAAATAGACAAAAACCAATCTTGTAACTCCTACAAGGAGCCTATGAGATCTACTAGAGATTCTACATCTTGTACAAGTGCTTCTTTACACCAAAAATAAAACAAAAATATACAATTCATCTTAATCCTTTGTTCGTGGCTTGCCACATCTTCAAAACATCTAGAGTTTCTTTCCTTCCAAATGGTCCACCAAATACATGCTGGGACAATGTTCCACCACTTCTTTTGATTTGCGCCTTTTTTCATTATAGCCCACGCTTTATTTGCACTTTGCGCTTAAAGCCCCAACGGATCTTAGAGCTTTTTGCGCTTTTCGCCTTTGATAACACCGTCAGACAAACTTCTTTTGTTGCCAGCAAAATAAAACAAGCCACCTTGTATGGAATTTTGACTTTCCGAGGCCACAAATTAGCCTGTTGGCCAGTATGAATCAAAACATCATTTGAGAGTTTGACTATGGAGACTCGCTCGTCGTGTTTCAGCCAGACAAGCTTGTCCACTTGATCATCATTAGTGCCTTTGAATCGCTCCAGGGCCAACTAACGTTATGCATGGTGAGGTCCCGTGATGCATGCTTTTGCAAACGTTATTTTGCTAATTGACGAAACTAGCGAGGATGTCAACCAAAAGATTGAGTGATGCAGACGCACTCTAGAGAGTAAGGTTTTCTGGGTAATTTGGCGTAAAGACTAGATATATGCACTACAAGTTGAGTCTGAATAAGAAGAGGGAAATTGAGGTGAGATTAGACGTGATTGCGGTGCCTAAATGCCATTTCTGATATTTGAGCTTGATGTTCCAAGAGAATAGTATGATAATGAAGATGTTACAAAGTCGCAATAAGATGGTTGGAACGGAGAAGGGCTACCAGTGTGTTATGTCATAAAAGGGACACACCTATCTAATGGAGATGCAAGTTCTATATATTGTAAGACTAACAATGTTGCAGGAGAGAAAATGTTGGGCCTCAAAAGTTTAATATATCCCATTCTCCACAAAAAAAAAAGTTAACATATCCGCAAGATGAATGTTATAGAAATAAGGATGTTAATATAAATGTGCAGCCGTACAAGATTAAATTAAATTAAAAATGATCATGTTCAGCAGGAGGTGCAAGCAGCACACACAAAATATGGAAATGAGAGGAAGTCACTTGAGTTGGTTTGGTGATGTCCTATATCTACCTTTAGATGTATCGGTCTAGTAGGTGGGTGAAATCATGGTGAGTGGAGGTGTTATAATATCTTGAAATTACTGTAGACGTCACGAAAAAGGATACAATGAAAGAAAACGATCTATATAGGTGATATCAATTAGCTAAGATAAAGTGAGGATTCATATAGTCGGCCCCAACTTGCTTGGAATTGAGGCGTAGTTGTTTTTTTTGACCAATTTTGCTTTTATCATTTTGTAAGGATTCCTTTGCATAGCCGGAAATAATTTAGTGTTGCCAAATATATAGGTTAGGGGAGTGTGCATGTCCCTTCTTTGCTTAATTTAATGATGCAAATACAAATGTGCGGTGGGAGTAGTTGATCGCGGTGGTTGTCAATTGGGTTGCTGATGGTGGGTAGTGGTGATTATGCGGTGGTGGTTGGGGTGGAGGTGGTTAGTGGATAGAGTAGTTGTGAAAAGTCACATTCTCCAGTGTTGTCAAATGATAGCATCTTAATGATTTTAAAAATTTGTGCAAGATCATAATGAATCAGGCCTATTCAGAGCATACAAGTAGTTGTAAAAGAAAAAAATACAAACGCGCTTAATGGTAGGAGATTTGAGTTATTCAGATTCAAACCTCCATTAAGTGAAAACAAATGGAGCCTAAGTAGCTTCCACTTAGCTTTGCCGATTTATTTTATTATTTTACCATTCTTATCTATTGCTCATGACCATTCTTGCTTCACCTCGTCACTTTTCTGTTCTTGTACTTGGTGTTTTCCTCATTCAACTCGAGTTTGATTCATTTCTTCAAGACACCAACAGTGGTGAAAACCTCTTCCTTCATTTCAACGCGCAATTTAGAAGTTTCAACTGGTGTGTCAGTCCTATGTTCCTCATGCCTATGGATTATCTTGGGTCAACATTAGTCCAAGTCAGCTGACCTGTCAAGTACTACCTAAAATCTGAGTAGTCATCAATGTTTGTCAGATCACATATCAAATTAGCAGTTTATGTCAGTTGGTTTGTCTGGTCAACTGTCCACTTTAGTCGGTGACATATCATTCTCAGATCTTCGTCTGGTTAGCACCATGGATTGCCAGCAATTTGGTCAAATTGGCAACTTTAACTGGTAGCATACATGTCTTCAATCTAACCATGTCTAATTGATTAACAGTGGCATCATGGCCATGTCAATCGCCTGGCAATGCCAAGTCAGTTTGGTCTCACATCAGTACTAAATCAATTTTATTTCCGGCCGCACATTCAAGTTTTAATTTACAAATTCAAGCTGTTTCACCAGCTTTTATTTGTGGGGGTATGTTAAAATTAAGAGATAGAATATTCATGATGGTTATGTCATTGTTGAAAGTCAAGAGAATAACAAAGAATATAATATTCTAAAGGTTATGTTATAATAATTAAGAATCTCAAGAATTGGGAAACTTTGCTTGTTTCATGTAACTCGAAACTCTTGCATAATGAGTGCTCTTGTTAGTTGTTAATTACCACTTCAAAATAAAAGTTCTTTCTCTTTCTAAACTGTCATGACATCAAATTGTGTATTTATGGTGAAAAGCCTTATTTTCTAACCTCTCTGATGATGTTCTGCTTGTTAGCCGCTAAAAAGTAGTGGAAGCACTGAACATGTTGCTTTTCAACTGATGCAGTGTGATGAACTGGTACTTAAACTTGTCCAACTTTTGCAGGCAATCAATAGCCTGAAGAATGTTGATTCCACAGCTTTGCTTCAATTTCTTTATCCGATCTTAAACATGCTTCTCCATCTTATTGGCAACGGGGGAGAAACTCTTCAGGTCTGAGACAAACATTGCTGGTGCTTTTAATGATAGCTGTCTTTTTTATTTCACTTGCTACATAACAATGTCTTTTTTATTTCACTTGCTTATATAACAATGTACCTCTTTTCTTCCCTTCGCGATTGTTGTCTGCTGTGGGCTCTGCATCATAATTCTAAATGGTAAGTGCTGTGTTTTCTCTTTTTCATTTTCCACTTTCAGGTTGCTGCATTTAGAGCAATGGTTAACATTTTAACAAGGTACAGTTTATATTTCCTTTATGCTTCAGTTAACATGGTCATCCTTTATTATTAACATTAAATCTCTACCCCATAGGGTGCAGCAGGAGTCTGTTGATGAAGCTGAGAGAAATGCTTTCCTAGTAAACTTTGTTGATTATGCTTTTGATGATTTTGGGGGTCGTCAGCCACCAGTCTATCCTGGTTTGTCCACAGTGTGGGGAAGTTTGGCTCGCAGTAAGGTAAAACTAGTGACCTCCACTTTTCTTCAGTGAAGTATTTGGCTTTATATTAAACTTGGGCGTTTACTGGCAAGAACTCTTGGCAATGAAAGGGTTAGAAGCTTAGAAGAATTTCTCATAATCTGATGCGAGATATACATGTTGCTGAATGTTATCAATTCTGGTACTTAGATCAAATAATACAATGCAAAAGGTCAAATCTAAAATAATGGACCTTCAAGTATAAAGAGAACAACTGTCATGGATGACGAGAGATTGATGAATGAAACTTTCTCCACTCTTTTAACAGCAGACAGTTAACAATGTGGCCTCTCCATTCCTTTGTTTTCTCCTGTCTGTCAGTATACTGTATCCAATCATTCAATTGTGCTTTATCTATCATTGCTTTTCAAGAGTAATGAAACCAGAAGCGGGGGCGATGCATCATTAGTCATGACCAATGATAGTGAACATTCTATCATGGAATGTTAGGGGACTCAATAGAGTTAGAAAATGGAGGCTGATTAAAGGTCTGTCACGCAGAGATTTTTTGTTTCCAAGAATCTCAAATAGAAGGGGATATCAGGGAGATAGTAAAAGAATTATGGGGTAATAGATGGGTGAAATTTGCACAACTAGAAGCTAGTGGGACTAGAGGGGGTATTGTAGTTATGTGGGATGGTAGAATCTGGAAGGGGGAAGTTTGTTGCTTGGGAGCACATACAATTAGTTGTAAATTTTCTGGTAAGACTCAGGAATACACATGGCATCTTTCAGTTGTGAATGCTCCTAATGACATGAGAGAAAGGGGAGAAGTTTGGTGGGAGCTGGCAGGCGCTAGAGGTCTCTTTAGTGGGCCTTGGCTGGTATGTGGGGACTTCAATAATGTGAGGTTCCCATCAGAGAAGAAGAATTGCAATTGCATCAGAATCACAAGAGCTTTGAATGAGTTCTCTAAATTTATTGAAGACATGGAACTGGTAGACATCCAACTATCCGGAGGTGATTATACATGGAAAAAGGTGAAAGGCATGAAATAGCAGCTAGATTGGATAGGTTCTTGATTTCTGCTGACTGGAATGAAGATTTTAGAAACATAAAACAAACTTAATACAATCAGTGCTTCACAGCGTTACTTCATATCATTCCCCACTGATGCTTCAATGTGGTAACTGAGATCCAGTCAAATCCTACTTTAAGTTTGAGAATTGGTGGCTACAGACTGAAGGCTTCAAAGGCAGAATACAAGAATGGTGGAACGCTTTTGCTTGTGAAGGAAGGCCTGATTTCGTTCTAGCTTTTAAACTTAAAAGCTCTGAAGGTAAAGCTTAAACAATGGAGCAAAACTATCCAAGGTAATTTAACATTGCAGAAAGCAAGTATTCTCAACCACTTGTAGAACTGGAAGAGATACATGATCAAAGGAGCGTGACCGAGGAGGAAATATATACAAAAACTGTCTCGTCTATGGAATTTGAGGAGATTGCAAACCATGAAGAAGTGACGTGGAGGCAGAGATCTAGGGCCCTTAAGCCCTTTGGTTGAAAGAGGTAGATAGGAACACTAAATTCTTCCATAGAACAGCTAATGCTCACTTGAGATACAACAATATTGATCAGATGATAGTAGAAGGGGAATCTATGCAGAATCCTGAAGATATAATGGGGGAGGTTATCAAGTATTACCAAAACCTCTACACAGAAGAAGAGGAGTGGAGGCCACTAGGTGCTATCAGAAACAGTCAGATGATTACACCAGAAGACAACTTAATGCTTCAGAGTCCTTTTGGAGTGCAGGAGATATGGGATAGTGTAAAGGCATGTGCTGGAGATAAAGTACCTGGCCCAGATGGATTCTCAATGGCCTTTTTCATTAATTGCTGGGAAGTGGTAGCTGCTGTCCAGAACTTTTATGACCAGGGAATATTTGAAAAGTGCTTTAATGCTACTTTTGTGGCATTGATTCCTAAGAAGGTGGGGGCCAAAGAATTGAGAGATTTCAGGCCTATCAGTTTGATAGGCAGCATATACAAAATTATATCCAAATTATTGACGGAAAGACTCAAGAATGGAAGGTGGATTAACTGGATAAAATTATGCATCGTTACTGTGAGATTTTCGGTCCTCATAAATGGTGCACCAGCTGGTTTTTTCCCTTCTCAGAGAGGTCTGAGACAGGGGGATCCCCTATCTCCTTTCCTATTCATTATTGCTATGAAGGGATTGATTAATATGTTGAAAAGGGCTCAAGCAAACAATTGGATAAGGGGCTTCAAGGTGAATTGCAGGGCTGATAGCAATATGATGATTTCCCACCTTCAGTATGCTGATGACACTCTTGTGTTTTGTGAAGCTGATAGAGAACAACTGAAAGTATTAAGGGTGATTTTCATTCTTTTTGAAGTCACATCTGGACTACACATAAACTGGCACAAAAGTTTCATCTATCTAGTCAATGAGGTAATGGAGATACATAATCTTGCTAATATTCTTGGTGGGAAAGTAGGTGAACTGCCCGGTGTATATTCGGGGATGCCATTGGGAGCCAAGAACAAGTCAAAAGGAATTTGGAATGGTGTACTGGAGAAGTGTGAAAAGAAGCTAGCAAATTAGAAGAATCAATATCTATCTATGGGAGGTAGACTAATTCTGATCAACTCTGTACTTGATGCCATGCCAACTTATATGATGTCTCTATTCCCAATTCCTGCGGATGTAGTGAAGAGAATTGATGCATTAAGAAGGAATTTCTTATGGGAAGGCGATGGTGAGAAGAAGAAAATACATTTGGTTAAATGGAGTACTCTTACAACTAGCAAGAAGGCTGGGGGATTGGGAATTGAAATCCTGAGAGTTCAGAATCATAGTTTGATGATGAAGTGGTTGTGAAAATTTGCTGCAGATGAACAATCACTGTGGAGAGAGGTAGTTAGGGATAAGTATGGTATGGAAGGAAAATGAACAACCAAACTTGTGAGAAATCCATATGGTGTCCGTTTATGGAAGTCAATAAGGAATTTGTGGCCAAAACTCGTTAACAAGTCGAAATTCAAAGTAGGAAATGGTACGAAGATTTCCTTCTGGGTTGAGAATTGGCTAGGCCAAGGACCCTGAAGCTACTTTTTCCTTACATATATTTTGAATCAAAAACAACAAGCAACAATAGATGAGGCATGGATGTGAGAATGCACAGGAGAAAAATCTTATATTGATTAATGTGTTGTACAACCCTATTTATATACAGTAATTACATAATAATAGGTATCTACTTCCCGATGTGGGACACTAAACATGACTAACTACTTAACACTCCCCCTCAAGCCGGTGCATATAAATCATATGTACCGACCTTGTTACAGATGTAACTAATACGAGAACCAGTAAGAGACTTAGTGAAAATATCTGCTAGCTGATCATTCGACTTTACAAACTTTGTAACAATATCTCCTGAGAGTATCTTTTCTCTGACAAAGTGACAGTCGATCTCAATGTGTTTAGTCCTCTCATGGAACACCGGATTTGACGCAATATGAAGAGCAGCTTGATTATCACATACCAGTTCCATCTTGCTGATTTCTCCGAACTTCAACTCATTGAGCAACTGCTTGATCCAAACTAGCTCACAGTTGCCATAGCTATGGCCCGATATTCGGCTTCGACGCTGGATCGAGCAACTACATTCTGTTTCTTGCTCTTCCAAAAGACCAAATTACCTCCTACTAGAACACAATATCCAGACGTAGAACGTCTATTAGAAGGTGATCCTGCCCAATCATCATCTGTGTACCCAACAATCTGCTCGTGGCCTCGATCCTCGAATAGTAACCCTTTGCCTGGAGCTGACTTTATATACTGAAGAATGCGAACAACTGCATCCCAGTGACTATCACAGGGAGAATCCATAAACTGACTTACAACACTCACCGGAAAAGAAATGTCAGGTCTAGTCACTGTGAGGTAATTCAAATTGCCAACCAACCTCCTATATCTCGTAGGATCTCTAAGAGGCAGAAGCTTAGCATTCGGATCCATAGGAGTGTCAACAGGTCTACAACCCTTCATTCCAGTCTCCTCAAGAATGTCTAAGGCATACTTCCTCTGTGAAATAAAATACCTGAGCTAGACTGAGCGACTTCAATACCTAGAAAATACTTCAATTTGCCCAGATCCTTAGTCTGGAAGTGCTGAAAGAGATGCTGCTTTAGATTAGTAATACTATCCTGATCATTGCCAGTAATAACAATATCATCAACATAAACCACCAGATAAATACACAGATTAGGAGCAAAATGCCGATAGACAGAGTGATCAGCTTCACTACGAGTCATGCCGAACTCCTGAATAACTGTGCTGAACTTACCCAGCCAAGCTCGAGGGGACTGTTTCAAACCATATAGTGACTTGCGCAATCGGCATACAAGACCACTAGACTCCCCCGAGCAACAATACCAGGTGGTTGCTCTATATAAACTTCTTCCTCAAGATCACCATGGAGGAAAGCATGCTTAATGTCTAACTGATAAAGAGGCCAATGATGTACAGCAGCCATGGACGAGAAGAGACGAACATATGCTACTTTAGCCACGGGAGAGAAAGTGTCACTATAATCAAGCCCAACCCAAAAATCTAAGTGTATCCTTTTGCAACAAGACGAGCCTTAGGACGATCAACCTGGCCATCCGGGCCGACTTTGACTGCATAAACCCAACGACAACCAACCGTAGATTTACCTGTAGGAAAAGGAACAAGCTCCCAAGTGCCACTCGCATGTAAAGCAGACATCTCCTCAATCATAGCCTGTCGCCATCCTGGATGAGATAGTGCCTCACCTATAGACTTTGGGATAGAAACAGTGGACAAAGATGATATAAAAGCATAATGAGATGATGATAGACGATGATAACTTAAACCGACATAATGGGGATTAGGATTAAGAGTGGATCGTACACCTTTGCGGAGTGCAATTGGTTGACTAAGAGGAGACAAGTCCGCAGTAGGTGCATAATCTGATGCAGGACGTGAATCACCTGGACATGATGCTGGATGTGGAAGACGATGATAAGTCAAGAGTGGTGGAGTTGCACAAGGTTGAACTGGACTAGGTGGTGGAACTGGAGCTATATGTGGTGGAACTGGAGCTATAGGTGGTGGAGCTGCAACTGGAGCAGTAGGTGGTGGAGCTGGAGTTGTAGAGGAAGATGAATGGGAGATAGTGACTGAATCTCCAAAAGATGAAACTAGTAGCACCTCAGAAATATTTAAGTGATTACCTGGACCTGTGAAGTATGATTGGGTTTCAAAGAAGGTAACATCAACAGACATATGGTACAACTGGAGGTCAGGAGAATAACATCGATACCCCTTTTGCTTTCTCGAGTAACCCAAAAATACACACTTAAGAGCACGAGGAGCTAACTTATCTTTTCCTGGAGTAAGGTTATGAACAAAACACGTGCTTCCAAAGACACGGTGTGGAAGAGAGAACAAAGGCAAGTGGGAAAACAGGACAGAGAATGGAACTTGATTCTGGATAGGTGAAGATGGCATACGATTAATAAGATAGCAAGATGTAAGAACTGCATCCTCCCAAAAATGCAACGGAGCATGAGATTGTATGAGTAGGGGAGCAGTTTCAATAAGATGTCTATTCTTTCTTTTAGCTACCCCATTTTGTTGAGATGTGTACGGACAAGATGTTTGATTAATAATCCCATGAGAGTTCATAAACTGCTAAAATGGGGAAGACAAATACTCTAGGGCATTGTCACTACAAAATGTGCGGATAGAAACTCCAAATTGATTTTGAATTTCATTGTGGAAGGTCTGGAAAATAGAAAACAACTCAGACCGATTTTTCATTAAAAATATCCAAGTGCACCTGGAATAATCATCATTGAAACTGACAAAGTAGCGGAATCCCAAGGTAGAACTGACCCGACTAGGACCCCAAACATCTGAATGGACTAAAGTAAAATGTGACTCTGCTCTATTATCAAGTTGCGAGGGAAATGGGAGCGGGTATGCTTTGACATGACTCACACTCTAGAGTGGACAATAAGCCAGGTACCATTTTCTGAAGTTTTGACAAACTGGGATGTCCCAACCGTTTATGTAATAAATCTGGTGACTCGGTAACGGGACAAGTTATTGAAGGAAGACAACATGTGAGTCCATGTGATTTTGCAAGGATAAGGTAATAAAGTCCATTTGATTCAGGTCCGCTACCAATGATTCGCCCCGTACTGCGTTCCTGTATAAAAACAAGGTCATCAAGAAATAAAACAGCAGATTTAAGTGATTTGGCTAAGCGACTAACGGCTATGAGATTAAAAGGACTACCGGGAACATAAAGAACTGAATCTGAAGGTAAGGAATGAAGTAGACTTGCTTGACCTATTGCAGTTGCCATGGTTTGAGACCCATTGGCCATTTTGACTGTTGGAAGCGATTGAGAATATGAAATACTAGTGAAAAGATATTTGTTACTATAAATATGATCAGATGCACCTGAATCAATGACCCAAGACTCAGAAGTTGAAGATTGGGAGATAGAAGTCACACTACTATCTGTTTGAACAACGGAAGCTATCCCTGAAGATGTCTGTTTACATGCTTTGTACTGAAGGAACTAAATATATAAAGAAACCATCTGGATTGGATTCAATGCATTGGATCCAACGGATTGTGAGTTAAAGGCTTCAGATATGAATGCCATTATAATGTTGCACCGGAAAAAAGCAGATTTTTTTTCTTCTGGAAATTACTGTTCACGCCGGAAAAATCACTATTCACGTTGGAAAAATATAAATGTGGTCGGAATTTGATTTAAATTGGAGGGGTAGGCTCGAAATTGCAAGGGGAACAAGCTGTGGTGAAGAGTCGTCGCCAAAAAATGGCTGGAAGGTGCCCCACGCGCCGGCGCGTGACGTCGGAACTTCGCGTGGGAGCGTGTGGAGGGTTTTCTGACTGAGATTTTTTTACGGGTTGGTCGGCGGAGGCCGATCTACTTCGTGGTGGTGTTGGTTCTTGCACAACACTGACCAAAAGTGGATTTTTAGTTGCAGCAGACCTGTGTTTGCCAGAAAAGACTTCCGGTTGACTGATTTCTCTTCGCGGAGTCGCTGGAATTTATGCACAGCGATAAATCTCTCACGATTGCTGTGATATCATGTGAGAATGCACGAGAGAATAATCTTATATTGATTAAAGTGTTGTACAATCATATTTATATACCGTAATTACATAATAATAGGTATCTACTTCCCGATGTGGGACACTAAACATGACTAACTACTCCCTCCGTTCCAGTTTATGTGAACTTATTTCTTTTTTGGTCCGTTCCAAAAAGATGAACCCTTTCTAAATTTGGAAACAATTTAGCTTAAACTTCCAATTATATCCTTAATGAGAAGCTTTTATAACCACACAAATACTCTGACCCCATTTTAACTTGTTTAGGACCACAAATTCCAAAAGTCTTCTTTTTTTCTTAAACTCCGTACCCAGTCAAACAGGTTCACATAAATTGGAACGGAGGGAGTACTTAACAATAGAGTTCTACAATACTTTTGGAGCTATTATGTGGAATCAATACTACTCAAGATCACATGATATGGCAAGGGAATGGGCGTGGGAAGTTTTGTTAAGTATGCTTATAAGGAATTCAACCTTTCTAATAATCAGGTTGGATGTTGGCCATGGAAGATGATATGGAAAGTAAAAAATTCCCAGCAAAGTTGCTTGCTTTACATGGTTATTAGCAAAAGAAGCGGTTCTAACACAAGATAATTTAATCAAGAGAGGTTACCACTTGTGCTCTTGATGTTACTTATGTGGAGAGGAGGCAGAGATAATTAGTCATCTCTTTTTGCATTGCAACGATTGGAAACAGCCTCTCTGCCCTTTCGGGTAGGGGTAAGGCCTGTGTACGTATTTCCCTCCCCAGACCCCACCTTGTGAGACTATACTGGGTAGTTGTTGTTGTTGTTGTCGTTTTTGCATTGCAAGTTGACCGTAGAATTATGGAGAATTTTCATCAACTTTAGGGGAATTTTATGGGCAATGCCAGGAAGAATACTAGAAGTTCTAGCTTGCTGGAATAAAGAGGGTAATCTTTCTAGTCATTAAGAGAGATGGAGAATTGTCCCAGCTTGCATATGGTGGACAATCTAGGAAGAGAGAAATTAGAGGTGCTTTGAAGACAAGTTCAGTAACATCCCGAAGATGAAGATGAAATGTCTAGCTCTTTCTATTTTTGGTGTAAAGGAAAGTTTTTGGAGGATCATGAATCCATTTTTGATGTTCTAGAATCCTTGTGAGAAGTCCAAAGACCAAGGATTATAAGTGCTTTGTTTTTTTTGCACTCCCTTTTGTAATTATGGGTGATTTCACAATTTTAGTGAAGTCTATATACTAATATACAAATATGTTACCTTCTCAAAAAAAAAAAAAAGGATGACATTTGGAGGTAAAATGGCATGCTTGTTAGCCACATAAGTTTCAAATATCTATTTATAATGTGGTTGAATGGAGTGGCTGGATTTCAAGGTTCGAAAATCTGCTTTAATAGCAACTGAAATATAGAGATTAAGTGCAGAATCTGAAACGTAATAGCAACTTCCAAACGGAACTGGGGAGAAACTAAAAAGTATATTGTTTCTAGGTTCAGAAGGTTAAAAAGGCATGGAACTCCTCCTCCAGTATACCAGAAAGAAGTCGCTGCCATCACAACCCCATGACAACCTATGTATAAGTGATACTTAACCCTAGTGTTGATCTAGTAAAGTTACATGGTTCATATATATCAACTAGGAGCAAAGATAAGGCTGGGCAGTTCTATATAAAACTGACTCATCAGAGAAAACACAGAAAACATATAGGGATTTAGCACTTAGCAGGGGACTGCCAAATCAGATAGTTCTCTATAAGATTCTCCTGCATCATTTTGTAAGGTTTTCTATCTTTTTGGTATACTTCTTGTATATGGCACCCTTTTCCTTTTGTTTTAATGAAATTTATTACTTTATAAAAAAAAAATATATTCTCCTGCATCATTAAGACTGGAATTTCATTTAGTAGGTGAGCTTTGGATCCAAGTATATCATGTTGACTTCTGCAGTGTCATTGTCAGCTCTAGTTTACTGCACAATAAATATTTTAGTGTCACAGAAAAGGACTCTATGTATATGACATCTGCTGGTTCAGAAACTAAGAAACTAAGGAACCATTCAGTTGTTTTTTTCTTCTTATGTTTTAACTACTTTGGTTTCTGTTATAGGCAAAAGGGTACCGCGTTGGGCCAGTCTATGATGATGTCCTGGCAATGGCTTGGTTTTTTCTTGAGCTGATTGTCAAGTCAATGGCACTGGAGCAGGCTCGATCCTTCTATCACAATCTTCCATCGGGTAATTGCAGTTGGGCTTGCTTCGATTTGTCATTATTGTTATAATCTTATGCTTTGTAATCATGCTTTGCTTTGAATCCTCTTATCTGAAAAGTGCATTCAAATAAGGTCTTTACAAAGGGTTGTACTCATTGTTTTCCTTCTACCTGGTCATCTTACAATACAGAGTAATAGAAGAAAACTGATCTTTTGCATGTGATCAGGAAAAAGAAACAGATGTAGTTTCCCAATTCCATTAGTGATCTTTATTAGACGGTCTTTTGACCAGATCTCCTTCAGCCCTAAACCACAGCTCTGGTAGGTGTTAGACGATCATCTGAAACTGTTATATCATGTTATTTGACTGGATAATCCTAATGATACATCCTGGATTGTGCGGATTGCACAGAAGCGCGAACAAAGTCGTTTGGATGGAATATCTCAGTGTTGTATTAGCTAGTGATCAGAAAACTCGATTAAGGTATTCAAGGCATTTGTCGTTGCGCAACGCACTGAGGGAGAAAGATAGAAAGAGAACTCCTAATTAATCTGGAAAAGGCTAATGTATAAAAGAATCTTACAACAAAGAGAACAGTTAAAAAAGTTCCAGCAGGCCAATCTACTCCAAAATGTATAAGTCGCGATAAACCGATACATAAGACTTCAAAGGCTGAAGACATAGAAGAATATGTTGCTTTCCTTTGAGTGCAAGACATGCCCTTGGCTTTATATGCTTTGTCAAAGTCATTTGATTTTGTATTTTAGTGTCAAAAGTGAACACACTTTTCTCAGTCTCGTCAATCTTCCTATTTACACTCTCTGGCCCCGTAGCAATCACTCTCTGTAGACCACAATTATATAATATATACGGCTAGATGCTTGGTAAGAAATAAAATTGTTTAATATGTAAGTTGGTAGCTTTGGTCAAACCTTTTTTCATGTGTCTCTTCTACATAATAGTCTAATCAATGTGCAATGGTTTTGCTTTACTACCCAACAATCTCATTTTCATTTAAGGATGTATTCACGTTGTCGAATCCATTTATATCCATCATGAATGGTGAGCCTGTGTTTGCTTCGTGGTTTCTTAGCATTGTTTTGTGCTAATAACCATGGCTTCCTTTAGAATAATGCTCATTCAGAAGTCAGGTTTTGGAGTCTTAGACTACTCGTTATTGAATTGGTTTGGATGCATTGTCATTCTTTTAAAAATTAGATGACTGCTGAATAGTTGTGTTTGGAAATTCACCAAATAGGGGATTTATATTGATAATCTGCATTTTCGTCCTTTTGAGCACAGGTGAAGATGTCCCGCCAATGCAGTTGAAAGAAGGTGTTTTTAGATGTGTTGTTCAATTGTACGACTGCCTTCTAACAGAAGTTCATGAACGCTGCAAGAAAGGTCTAAGCTTGGCCAAGCATTTAAACAGTAGTTTGGCTTTCTTTTGTTATGATCTTTTATCCATCATCGAGCCTCGGCAGGTTTTTGAACTGGTAAGCTTTTCAAACTCGACTTTTCCTCTTCATTCTAATTTAGTATTCACCCCTAAAACTGTTATTCTTGTTCTTCATCACTCAGCCTATATTTCCTCTCTTCTCCAGTTGATGGTTGTGACATATTCCGGTGCTTCAGTTCCTATTGGAGTCTTCCTAGAGGTGTTTAGCCCAATATTTGAATAGTTAAGAAGTCTGGGAGCTCTGGAGTGCTATCTCCAAATCTACCCAGCAGTCATCTGCTAATATAGTTTCTCCCCTACTTCAGAGAATCTTCTTCCGCCATAATTGTGCTTCCCAAGATGTTCTGATCCTTCCAATAATTTACTTTCATCGTCCGGCCGTTTATTCAGTGCTGCTAAATTTATTTATCTCCTAATCATTGGCACAAAAGTGGAAAATTTGCTGTTACTAGAGCCTTGCTCAACTAAATTAAGATCCTTTTGGCCACATCCAACCAGCTAGGGTTGGGGCTAATCTCAAGTGTGATTGCTGCCTCTCTCTCTCTCTCTCACTCTCTCTCACACACACACACAATATTATTACAATTAGAACAAATCTACCATACCTATTTTATTTTATATACAGTTCTTTCCGGAAAAAAAGGGTATTGTAGGTTTGTTCTAATTGTAATAATATTGTAGGTATTATCCTATATTCATATACTAATCTGTTTTTGCTCATCTACGACAAATCTTTCTAAGCACCCTGACGCTAGATTCAGAACACTACATTCTACATATAAAACAACAATAACAGCCTCAATCGCAAACTAGTTGGGTTGGCTATGTGAACCCTCAAAATACATTTGGGCCCGATTTGGAACAGTTCATATCTACACCGAATTTATGTTATAAACTTTTATACTGCCAACGCCTTACATGATTTCTTCTTTTTCTTTTCTGACCAGCACATACCAACCAGTAAAAGTTTCCTTGGTTGGCTCAGAAACACTAATCCACACCTAATTTGCACTAACAACCTTTTTATTACTAACAAGGTTCCTATTTCTTTTCACCACCATAGCAATTAGTGGAATCTTCCTTTTTGCTCAATTAACTAAACAAGCTTCTCTCCTGCAAGGAAATAATCTCTCTATGATAATTACTAAACATGTTGCATCTGCTAAAGCTTCATGCCCCCCTAAAAGTTATGTTTCAGTTACTTTGATTTCAGATTTTAATTCTATCTTGTAGCTGTCTGATAAAATAAGGTCAGATTAGAAGTCCTCGATCTAGTTTTCACTGTTTGGTATACTATTCCTTTAACATTAGAAGAAAATGCCAAAAGAAACTGAATTTCTTAGCATGATTAAGGAAAAACAGAAAGTTGATTATGTATGCTTAAATGACATTATTTACAGAAAGATGTTATTGTGTTGGTCATATTTAATTTACAAGGAAACATAGATTTTCTTCAGCCCTGTTGGTTTATTCTTTTTTTGATAAAGTAAGTTGCTTCATTGAAAGGCATCAAGCTGATGCAATGATTATAAAAATAAATATGCTAGCTCCATTACAAGATGTTATGATGGGATCTTGGAGCTAGCCAAGAACAAGAGAATATACCTCAAAGAGGCTAGTCAAGAGTAAGGGAGCTCAAAAAATCTAAAAAGACAGTAGAACTATTTACATAGGACTGTTTGGCCCAACAAAAAAGACTAAGTAGACATCTGGCCTTCAGCAAGTGAATTGGAGTTGAGACTCCATCAAAACATCTGAGGTTTCTTTCAGTCCATAGGCACCAAAAAATGCAAGCTGGTATCACCCTCCAGGTGTCCCTGAGGTTTCTTTCAGCCCTGTTGGTTTATTCAGCAACAAGTAGAGTTTTCTTTATATCATTATGCTATGTTATGTTACTTTAAGTTGTTCTATTAATTATTCTTCCCACAGTCTAATAGATATACATCTTCCCCATTATTGCTGTCGTGTACAGGTATCCTTGTACCTCGATAAATTCTCTGGAGTGTGTCAGACGGTGCTGCATGACTGCAAGCTTACTTTTCTACAAATTATATGCGATCACGATCTTTTTGTTGAAATGCCCGGACGAGATCCTTCTGATAGGTAAATGTTCAAATATTTTCTGCCATCTTCTTTTGTTCAAATACCTTGTTTATATTGCTATAGCACTACCCTGTTTTATAAGACATCTATTCTCCAAAGTCAAAATGGCTAATGTTCGGTTTTTGAAAAGTAAAATCTATAAGTTTATTATATATTTGAAAACACAAAGAACTTCGAATTTAAATATACTTTAAATAAGGAAACCAACAACAACAACATGATTTAAAAAACACGATGACCAAGTAGGTCAATAACTGGGAAATTCAAAGACTTTTAGAATGAATTGGAGCATGATGATCCCTCGTAAAAGTTATCTGGATGGGAAAATTTTAAATCTATATATTGAAGGGGTGCCTGCCTTGTACAGAAAGGCTACTAAAGGACATAAAAAGGACTGAAAATTGCTTAAGAGGTCCTAGATGTAAACAGTCTTGTCTATACTAGCAGTAACCTGTCATATGAGCAATAACTGGGAAATTCAAAGACTTTTAGAATGAATTGGAGCATGATGATCCCTCGTAAAAGTTATCTGGATGGGAAAATTATAAATCTATATATTGAAGGGGTGCCTGCCTTTTACAGAAAGGCTACTAAAGGACATAACAAGGACTGAAAATTGCTTAAGAGGTCCTAGATATAAACAGTCTTGTTTATCGGAAGGTGATCCTACCCAATTAGCATCTGAGTAACCACCGATGCTCATGGCCTCAGAATTATCCTTTGCCTGGGGCTGATTTTGTAAATCGAAGAATGCAGATAACTACATCCGAATGACTATCACACGGAGAATCCACAAACTGACTCACAACACTCACAAAAAGGAAATCTCGGATCCATAGGAGTGTCAACAGGTCTACAACCTGTTATTCCTGTCTCCTCAAGAATGTCCAAGACATACTTCCGTTGCAAGATCACAGTACCTCCCATAGACTGAGCGACCCCAATACCTAGAAAATACTTTAATCTGCCCAAATCCTAAGTCTGAAAATGCTGAAAGAGATGTTGCTTCAACTTAGTAATACCTTCCTGATGGACCTGATCAAAACAAACAAATAATAGACCCAGTCTAATCCGACAAGTGGGGTATGGGGTGTACGCAAACCTTACCCCTACCTGATCATTGCCGGTAATAATAATATCGTCAACATAAACCACCATATACATACAGAGATTTGAAGCAGAATGCCAATAAACACAGAGTGATCGGCTTCACTTTGAGTCATGCCAAACTCCTAAATAACTACACCGAACTTACTGAACCAGGCTCGAGGTGACTGTTTTAGACCATAGCGTGATCAGGGCAACTGACATACAAGACCTCTAGACTCCCCCGTGAGCAACAAAACCAGGTGGTTGCTCCATATAAACTTCATCCTCAAGATCACCGTGAAGAAAAGCATTCTTAAGGTCTAACTGATAAAGAAGCCAATGGTGAGCAACAACCATGGATAGAACGAGACGGATTGGTGCTATTTTACCACGGGAGAGAAAGTATTACTATAATCAAGCCCAAATATCTGAGTATACCCTTTGGCAACAAGGCAAACTTTAAGCCTATCAATCTGGCCATCTGGAGCAATTTTGACTACATAAACCCAATGACAACCAACGGTAGATTTACTTGAAGGAAGACGAACAAGTTTCCAAGTACCACTCGCATGTAAAGCAAACATCTCGTCAATCATAGTCTGTTGCCATCCTGCATGGGACAATGCTTCACCTGTAGATTTAAGGATTGAAACAGAGGACAAATAAGATATAACAGCATAATGGGGTGATGACAGATGGCTTCACCTGTTGATTTAAGGATTGAAACAGAGAACAAATAAGATATAACAGCATAATGGGGTGATGACAGATGATGATAACTTAAACAGACATAATATTGATTAGGATTAAGTATGGACCATATACCTTTTCTAAGTGCAATCAGTGGACTAGGAGGAGACAAGTCTGCAGTAGGAGCAAGGTCAGGTGCATGACGTGAATCAATTGGGCCTGATTCTAGACATGGGCGACGGCGATAAGTCAAGAGTGGTGTTCTTGTGGTTGGGATCTAGGAGAGCAACACTAGATTCCTTCACGGTTAATATATATGTAAGACATCTGTGAGTGAGGATGTAGGAGGTGCTATCGTAAACTCTTCTGGAGTTGGTTTAGGTAAGACCTTAGATGTATCAAGGTGAGCAGAAGAGGTAAAGTAAGGTCGAGACTCAAAAAATATGACATCAACTTACATAAGGTACCTATGAAGATCAAGTGAGTAGCAACGATATCCCTTTTGAACTCGAGAATAACCAAGGAAGACACACTTAAGAGCACAAAGAGCTAACTTATCTTTTGCCAAAGCTAAATTATGAACCAAGCATGTGCTCTCAAAAACACGAGGAATAGAGTATAAGGGTGACTGAGAAAATAATACTGAATGCAGAATCTGACTCTGGATGAAAGATGAAGACATCTAATTAATCAAATAACAAAGCCGTGAGAATTACGTCGCCGAAAAAACGCAGCGGAATATAGGACACAATGAAAAGTGTGCGAGCAGTCTCAATGAAGTGCCTCTTCTTTTTTCTTTGCTACCTAATTCTATGAGGGGTATACGGACAAGATGCCTGATAAATAATTACCCAGAAGTCATAAACTGCTGAAACTGAGATGGTAAGTATTCTAAGGCATTATCACTGCGAAAGATGCGAATAGAAATGCCAAAGTGATTTTTATTTCATCACAAAAAATCGGGAATATAGAAAACAACTCAGAATAATCTTTCATTAGGAAAATCCAAGTACATCTTAGTAATCATCAATGAAACTAACAAAATAACAAAATCCTAAGGTTGAACTTACTTAGACCTCATATGTCAGAATGAACAAAAGAAAAAATAGACTCTGCACGACTCTCAGCGCAACGTGAAAATGTGGCTCGAGTATGTTTTCCAAGTTGACACGTCACAATCTAATATAGTCAAACTAGACAAACATCATCTTCTGAAGCTTGGATAAACTCGGATGTCCTAAAAGTCTGTGAATTAGCTGTGGAAGATCTGTAACTAAACATGTTATGGAGGGATTGAGTGAGTTAAGGTAGTAAAGACCTTGTGATTCGCGCCTTGTGCCAACCGTCTGTCCCGTATTGCGGTCCTCCATAACAAAAAATTGTCAATAAAATATATACCACAATGGAGGGCACGAGTCAAATGACTAACAAATACAAAGATTAAAAGGACAGTCGAGGACATAAAGAGCAGATAGGGGATTAGCTTGTCCAACTCCTTTTGCTTTTGTTTAAACTCGATTGGCTAAAGTAACATTGGGAATAGACTGTAAATAGACAATATATGTCAAAAATGACCTATTAACAAAAATATGTCCATGACCCACAATCCAAGAGTAGTAGACCTAGGAAACACAAGCAAAGGAATTACTAGCAACAAAAGTATCAATATGAGCAACATAGGTTATAGAGGTGTTTGCTTACTTGCTCGATACTGAAGGAACTTATTATACTCCCCTGCAGATAAAGATATCCCATGTTTACCTGCAGTCTTGGTTTGAGCAACTTGAGCATTTTTAGATGGTCGGTCATGCAAAGTGTAACACACCTCATGCGTGTGTCCAAGCTTATTACAATAACACCACTTGGGTCGAGATCTAAAATGACCTCCTCCTCTATTCTCCATAGTTTGGAGGTGCCTGACTTACCACTGTCTGGGATGCGAGAACAGAGGATTCATTTGTCTGTGATGAGATCACTGGTGACCGGGTGCTGTAGCAAGGCTAAGTAATCGAGAGAATAATTCGTCAACTGTAGGGACAATCGGACTAGCCAAAATTTGGTCGTGTATTGAATCAAGGTCATTACCAACAAGTGTAAGAACTAGGAGCATCTTCTGTTGTTGCTCTTGTTGCTTTTCAACACTAGCAGAAACGAGCATCAAATTCTGTACACCGGAGCCCTTGCACCACAACGCAATACAGGAAGCCCAAGCTAAATAGTTTGAACTTCCCATTAAGGGCTCCGAAGTAATCATGAATCTTGAATTCCCGTAACCCGTATTTTTAGAACCAAATACATCAAATCCCAACGACATTGTTGGATTGAAGAAAGGTCTAGCAAAAATATCACGTAATAACAAAAAAAATCAACTGGGTCTTGCCGAAACAGGCGAAGGAAACATCGTTTCTGCCGGAAAAAATTCAAAATGATCGGAATAAAAGAAAATAGTATGGTTAGGCTCGGATTCACTGGACTACCAAACTGTCCTAAAAGACAATTAGTTAATCAATTAACAACTACTCCTCAATCCCAAGCTAGTTGGTCCGGCTATATTTATTCTCTATATCCATTTCATCTGTTTGGACTTATTTCATTCTAATATGGATTTAATGATTTGTCTTTTAGCAAATTAGGAATTCATTTAACTTAAAATTGTATGTCTCATACTTATCCGTGTCTGATATAGGTTAAATAAAGCTAGAACTCAGTAAGCCAACAGGTATAAGAATCTTCATGTATCTCCCCTGATGTTCTCAGACTTGTGATACTCCCCTCGTAATATCATTTTCACCATTTATGTATTTGATATTGAGTTCTTTCTTCTCAAGCACCCATGACCCACCAAGGACTCTCTTGACAACAACATTAAAGTACTTAGGACACTATGACATAAACAGTGAAAGTCACTAGAAAAATTGCGTAACTGCTTTTGATTAGGTTAAAAAAGAGGTTTCACGATGAACCATTTTGTGTCTTTGATCACAAGGAAAATGATGCATGTGTTAGTGCAAGTCCAAGTGAATGAATTTAATTTTAAATGAAGCCTCAGTTTAAAACAAAAGCAGGGGAATGCCTTGAATAGGGGCTAATTTCATAAATGTTTGTGGTTGTTGAGAAAGGTACTTAATGCGAAAGGCTTATGATATTGATAGCAAGACGTCTAATGATTGCATAGTTGTAACAGGCCCTATTTGAACAAACTAAATTCTTATTATTGTCTAGATATCTAATACTTTTTCTTTATTGGGATAAAGGTAAGATCATTATTGATATGAAGAGGAATCTTGCATACAAGGTACATAGACAACTAGATAATTAAAATCTGCAAGCACACATGACTGTGTTGCAAATAGCAGCCAAACACCAAAACAGATTGGAATGTCATGTTTGCACCTATACAAATTCCACTAATACCTACAGAAGCGTTTCTTTTTCTCCTTCCGTGCACTTCTGTTTCTCTCCTTAAGCATTTTCCACATGAATTCTAGAGGAGACACCTCCCATGCTTTTCTTCTATTCCTTTTCCTTCTATAATGTCATTTGAAGAGCAGCTCCTTAATGGTTCTTGGTATTACCATTCAAGCGCAGTAAATGATACATTCTCTCCTGCATTCTTGCACGTGAAAGACCAGCTAATACTAATTAAATTTGTTTTTTCACAAATTTTCTACTGATTGAATGGATTCCTGTGGCGCTCTCCAAATTGAGAAATGTGGAAAGTACCTGTCATAGAGTTCTCACTTTTCCTGCGCAAATTATAGAAAAGCTTTTCCATGAAAATGTTGCCCAATTCCAGCAATCTCTATCTATTATTGATGTTTTGTGCTTGTAAAGTAGTTCCTACAAGGTGAGCTCTTCCATCTCGCAGTCTTGTAAGTTTCTTATTGAAGCTCAAGTCCCTTGAAATTATGCCTTCCACTCTTTGCAATCTCGACAACTACTGCAATCTGCTGGCTGGAGACGTTGAATATAGCTAGATAACATCCACATAGACGGGCGTCAACGCACAATTTCTACTTCCAATAGTTTCCTTTCAGCTCTATTTCCTACTTTAAATCTCACAGTTCTATTGAAATTATCTTCCCTTTCATTGTGCTCCTCCATAATGGTATTCCATATGGTCGCTTTACATGATAATAAAAAAATGTTACCTAAAATATGAACAGTACTTTCATGGACAAAAGAAGTTTCTCTAAACATCATATTTGAAGTATTCTTCAATGCATCATGGTATTCTATTCCCCAAAACAACAACCTATCATGGAACGATGTATTTTCTTGGTTTAAACTTCTTATTTTGATTTGCTTGCGTTGCCAGTTGATGATGCTAGCCATGTTTCACTGTGTTTCTAATTTAAGGCCATTTTTCATTAGTTGGTTGACCTGATCGCCAGTTTTAATTTGTGGGTTTATATTTTTAATGTACAGGAATTATCTTGCATCTATCTTAATTCAAGAGATTTTCCTTACATGGGATCATGATGACTTATCAATGAGGGCAAAAGTGAGTACTTAATTGGATGCTCATATACTTGGTCAAAAATTTCCTCCATCTAGTATTATGCTCTTTGTGAGGAATTTTGTGCTATCATCTTGCCTAGTTCAGGCTTCCGAGCTATACATAAACCTTTCACTTTCTTTATTTGAAGGCTGCAAGAATCCTGGTGGTCGTCATGTGTAAGCACGAGTTTGATATTCGTTACCAAAAGCAAGAGGATAAATTATATATTGCTCAATTATATTTTCCCCTTGTTGGCCAGGTGCGTGATTCTAATTGAAATGTCTTATGAGCTTTGGTGTTCCCTTATCGGTAATGTTGTTTCTTATGCGTCTTGTTCGAAAATCCTTATAATGTTTGAAAATTTCTTGCAAAGCCTCTTGAGTGCTGTACATTACAAGGTTTCTGAGAACATATTTACTGGGATTAAATATGCACTTGACATTAAGGATGTCTGCCTTTCGGTTTTGGTATACTTGTAAAAACGAGCATTTTTTGGCCCAAACATTTATAAAAATTTAGTACTTTATCAATTAGTAATCTACATCTGAATCAGAAATACAACAACAACCACGACCCAGTAAAATCACTAGTGGGGTATGGGGAGGGTTGTGTGTACACAGACCTTACCCCTACCCCGAGGAAGTAGAGAGGCAATAAACAAAGGAGATGCTCTAGCAAGATTTCTGAATCAGAAATCTTGAACGATTTTTCTGAGCTCGATTGACATGTTTTTACCTCATATATCTGCCTCAAGCTTGTGCTTTGCACTTGATGACCTAGTAGACACGCTGAGATTTTCTATGCTTTTCGCCTTTGGTAACACTATAATGTTCTTCTTGCCTTTCATGACATTTTTATACGTGTGTGCAGATCCTAGATGAGATGCCTGTCTTCTACAATCTGAGTACAATTGAAAAACGTGAAGTCCTGATTATCTTTCTGCAAATAGTACGCAACTTGGATGATGACTCACTTGTTAAAGCTTGGGAGCAGAGCATTGCACGGACCAGATTATTTTTCAAACTCTTTGAAGAGTGCTTGATGCATTTTGAGGTTAAAATATGTCTGAACTGCTACATTACTTAACGTTCACAATGCATTCAGCTTGAAGCTCGGATTTCATGATCATTTGGCAACCATGTTGTTGCATCTCTATAATGATGTCAATAGCCAAATAAAAAGATCTTTATAAGTTCGATGATAAAAATTTCTGAGATGCTACCCAAACTTAGTAGTCTCTCATTAGAAAGTAGAAACATAACTTAGCTGGATGACATAAATTAGGTTTTTCGTGGAGAAGGACCCAGTGTGTCATTAGCAGTAGATTTTATCTGGTTTATTTGTCATTCTGGTCTTCCAAGAGAAACAGAATTCACTATGTCAAATGCCTTTTGTTATTTTCCTGATCAAACTGTAGAATGGTGGTAATTGGACCTTCTAACAGTTATGAATGCTTCAGGAACAAACTTAAACTACTATGGATGATGTATGAGAGAAAATGTGATCTGTTTCTAGATTAAAGGTTCTGCCGCATTGCTAATTATTCTAGAACAGAGCATATCATTGGAGCTTCGTGGGAATTAATTTCAACTGGGCAATTTTGCCACTCTAGGATGCTGGTGTATGGTATTATTTGTCTGTTACTAGCCGGTTTGGCTCTGAGGCACTCATTTTGATTCTACATATTTTGCAGCATAGGAAACCTGCTGATGGCATGCTTGTTGGTAGTAGTTCTCGTAGTGTGATGGGGGATGGACCTGCATCCCCAAAATATTCTGACATTCTTTCACCTGCAATAAATCATTATATGTCTGAAGCAGCGCGGCAAGAAGTCAGAGTACGTTATATGTTTCAAAGTTGACCAATTCTTTTAAGATTCATAATCCCCCCCCCCCCCCCAAAACCACCCCCATCCTTTTTTTGTGATAAAACTCTGTCTTCCTTTTCTCTTCTGCGGTGCTCAGTATCTAAGATCTATGCATCCTCAGGGAACTCCGGATAATGGTTATTTGTGGCAGAGAGTCAACTCCCAATTAAGCTCACCTAGTCAGCCATATTCTTTGAGAGAAGCGTTGGCTCAAGCCCAATCTTCCAGAATTGGAGCATCAGCGCTAGCATTAAGGGAATCTTTGCACCCAATCTTAAGGCAAAAGCTGGTATTCTTCTATGGGTTTTATTTGTATTACTTCCTAGATTGAGAAACCTTTGATTGCTCAATTATGATATTGATGCCTATCGCTAGTTAGAAGTCATGAACCTTGTGATTTTCATAACATACATACTCTGACTTTTAAAGAAGTACATTAGTCTCTGTTACTTAATGGTAAGAGAATTTCAGGAACTTTGGGAAGAAAACCTGAGTGCTGCTGTTAGTCTTCAAGTTTTAGAAGTTTCCGAGAAGTTCTCACGGACTGCTGCAACGAAGCACATTGCTACTGATTATGGAAAACTTGACTGTATCACATCTATATTTATGAACGTGTTCTCACGTAATCAACCACTCTCCTTCTGGAAAGCTCTCTTTCCTGTCTTCAACAATGTCTTTGAACTTCATGGAGCTACACTGATGGCAAGAGAAAATGATCGCTTCTTAAAGCAAATTGCTTTCCAAATTCTTCGACTTGCAGTTTTTCGGAATGACAATATCAGGAAAAGGGCTGTAATTGGCCTGCAGTTACTTATTCGGGTAAGGCTTGTAGCTGAGGTTTGTGTACCAATGTTCCTTTTCAATTTACTATTTTGAGTAATCTTTATCTATTGATTGCTAAACTTTGTTGAATGTTTCAATCTGCAGAGCTCGTTTTCTTGTTATATGCAGACGGGAAGATTAAGAGTCATGCTAACCATTACATTGTCAGAGTTAATGTCTGAAGTTCAAGTAACACAAATGAAACCTGATGGCACACTAGAAGAAAGTGGTGAAGCTCGTCGTCTTCGAAATTCTTTGGATGAAATGGCAGATGAAGCTAAGAGTTCCTCCTTATTATTAGAGTCTGGGCTCCCTGAAAATGCACTGGTTGCTGTTCCAGAAGGATCGACAGAAAACCGCTGGTCCTGGTCTGAGGTTAAAGTTCTTTCGGACAGTCTTCTTATGGCTCTTGATGCCAGCCTGGAACATGCACTTTTGGTATGTGTTGACCTTCTTAATCACTGCTTTGATTCCAAATTACTACTATTATTCTGCAATGATATTTTGTCATTGACTCTCTTGAAATTCCCTTGCCACTACTATCTGTAGGGCTCTGTTATGAATGTTGATAGGTATGCAGCTGCAGAGAGCTTTTATAAACTAGCAATGGCATTTGCTCCTGTACCAGATCTTCACATAATGTGGTTACTGCATCTTTGTGATGCTCATCAGGAAATGCAGTCTTGGGCTGAAGCTGCTCAGTGCGCTGTTGCTGTTGCTGGTGTAGTGATGCAGGTATAACTTGATTGG
Organism: Nicotiana attenuata; assembly: GCF_001879085.1. Classification (NCBI taxonomy): domain Eukaryota; kingdom Viridiplantae; phylum Streptophyta; class Magnoliopsida; order Solanales; family Solanaceae; genus Nicotiana; species Nicotiana attenuata. Next base: position 21,772,668 of record NC_031998.1, read on the forward strand.
ATCACCTTTCCGTTTCAAGTAAGGGAAGGAGAAAGTAATCCTTCTTCACTAATAAAAGACATCTTTTGTTATTTGTTCCCAAGTTAGTGCCAAAAATCCTTTTTTAATCTATTTCCTTATTAATGTAGGATACATAGCATATTTTTCTAGATCACTTGGACTGATCGTCCATTCCCTGAGCCGAGGGTCTTTAGAAACATCCTCTCTATCTTCACAAGGTAGGGGTAAGGTCAGCGTACGCACTACCCTCCCCAGACCCCACTTGTGGGATTACACTGGGTATGCTGTTGTTGTAGGACTGATCTCCAATTTCCATGAAAATGGTTGTGGATTTACGGCTTCGTATCTTGAGGTCTCTTTTCTGCTAAAGCATTTAATGCTACTCAGCAATAACTTGATTTTTCTCTGTTGCAGAGAATGCAATCTTCTGCTGATCATATTAACCTCATTGGTGTGATTTTTTCCTTTCTCGTGTATTCGCCTTTAGCAATACCATTTACTTCAAGTTAAAGGTACAAAATGCAACCAAAAAATATCTTCAACAATGCGTGTTGGGGTCTTTACATTTTTGTTAGAGACTTGTGCAGAGATGTAGGGATAAGGTGGTTTAAAGAAGCATCTCGTTTTAGAGAACTAGTACTAGTTTTCTTTAAAAGACAAATATTTAGTATTTAAATGAAATAGATCGGAATGAATAAAAACAATAGTTGATTGACTGATGCAACAAAATGTAATGATTTCTCTGATCACTTCTATTAATACTTTTTGCATGCAAAACTTGTATTAAGCACTTGATAAAAATGCAATATATGTGTTTTAGTTTATCAACAACTCTACTCTTGATGCATTACGAACCTAGACTCATCCTGGTTCTTTACACGCTAATCTGTAGACCTATATTGCTCAAAACCTTTTTGGAGTTGCCATTTGCCTCTGCTATTCAGAGAGCTAGATTTCATGAAAGATCAAGTCATCTACTTGGTCGTTGGTCTAGGAGAGACCTAAAATAAGTGATTTCTTAGAGTTGAGAAGGCCTTGTTCATCTGGTCGGAATGGTTGCATTATGTGCACAAATAATAAGGTCTATTCTCATTTATTTCAAGAATTATCCTTTTCCAACAGAATTAGGGAGATATCTAGGCTACCTGAGTGATTCTATATGACTCCTTTTTCTCTTGGTGAAGTTTATCTGCTTAACTAAAATTTTGCCTATATGAAGAATGGTAAGTTTTTCAAAAAGAAGTGTTTAATTGATTATGATCTGGTGTTTTTATACAAGGCATAGGCGCTAGAGAATGTTCCTAGGTCAGTTTATATCCGAACATTTTTTAAATATAATATTATATGTGGCGTAAGCAGTAGGCCTATTCATGACATCCCCTTTATCGATCCTCACCGAGATTGGAGGGTTTTCTCAATTTGATGCTACTCTGAACAGGTTCTCAAGTTATTTCCCAGAAAGAGACATTACTTACTGACTTCTTTGTATGCGCTGTGTAAAGCTGTCCTTGTTTTGTCACTGTTATTATTGCCGTGACTTAGGGCCATGTTAAACACTGTGGAATGAATAAGATGAATTGGAATGGAGCATTATCTAATTTCGGTGTACAGCATGAAACATCTTGAAATATTCTATATCTTTACTGGAAGCAAAAATCTGTCTAGGCAATAGCAACTAGTTGAGATTTGCATTATGTTTGGCGTTTGATAGAAGTATCTTTAGTTTGTTTGGAGATTATATGTCAGTGTAGGGATAAGTGTGAGACTTAAAGAACCTCTAGTTTTAGAGAACCATTATTTATCCTAAAAGACAAGTTGTTGAGTGTTAGAGAAAAAGAGGGGCAGCACGGTGCACAAAGTATCCCGCATTCACGCAGAGTCTGGGGAAGGATCGCACTCCAAGAGGTGTAATGCAGACAGCCTACCTAATACAAGCATCAGTGGCTGCTTCCACGGCTCAAACTCATGACCTATATGTCACACAGAGACAACTGTACCATTGCTCCAAGGCTCCCCTTCAAGCTATTGAGTGTTAGAGAAATAGGCATAAATGGTGGGGAGTAGTTATTTAGAATTCATACAGCCGAGCCGATTAGTTTAGGATTGACAAATGGTTGTGTATAGGCTCGAGTTTCTTATGATTAGATTCAGTGTTTTGGAGAGCGCAAAGCGCAAAAAAGCGACAAGGGCTCGCCTCGCTTCAAAAGCGAAGCGCACGCTTTATTAAAGTGAAGCGCAATTCTTAAAAAACATAATGTAAAATTATAAATAATCAAAAACATCAATTTAAATACTTAAAAGTGGGTACTAGGTACCACCAAATCATCCACAAACCATCCACAAACCATAGGACAAGCAAAATCAAAGCTACTAAATTACTAGAAGTCAATCAACATCTTATTCTTCTACTCTTCTTCNATGCTGAAAATATAATAATAATTTTATATGCTGAAATAAAATAATAAATGAAATACAATAATTAAATATATATATATATATATATATATATACAAACGAAAAGGAAAAAAAAAGAAGAAAAAATTGTTCCTTCCCCTGTTCTGACTGTATAAAGTCGAAACAGAGAGAGAAAGAAAGAAGAAGCAGAAAAATGAAGAAGAAGAAGAGTGGTCAACTGGTCTGAAGAAGAAAGCAGAAGAAAGAAAAAACAAAAAAACGAGAAGAAATTACCTGGGTTGGTCTTCGAGGTCGACTGGTCGAGCGACTGAAGAAGAAGATGGAACCCTAGCTTTTTTTTGTTGACTGAAGAAGAAGATGAGCGACTGTCGAGCCTCTGTTTTTGGTCGAAGAGGGTTTTTTGTCAATTTAGGGTCTGTTTTGTCTCAGACCCAAAGTTCTTTTTTTTTTAAAAAAGGCCCCTGCGCTTTTTTCAATTAAGCGATCGCTTCATCACTTTGGTCGCTTCGTCGATTTTTTCGGGGAAGCGTGCGCTTCTGCAATTCGAGTCGCCTCAAGGAACTGGAAGCGAGACAGCATCGCATCGCCTCGCTTCGCGCTTTAAGCGACGAAGCGCTCGCTTCTTTAAACACTGACTAGATTTCTTCCCTGCGGATGTGCTTGAAGTCATCACCTGGTACCGCCTGTTGCCTTTGTTCATCGGTCACTATTGACGCTTTTAGTTACAGTTAACCTAGTTTTCGTAGATCCAAAACTGGTACTAAATGTTATGGTGTTAGATATTGCGGCGCTTGAACTTAGCCTACTAGGTCTTCGATCAACATTGTGTTTTAATTTGTAGAAGTTAAAACATGACAAGATTTGTGTTGATATGATGCTGACATGAATCTGTACCATCTCTCCAGGCCCTTGTGAGTAGAAATGATGGTGTCTGGAGCAAGGATCATGTGAGTGCATTGCGCAAAATATGCCCCATGGTCAGCAGTGAGATCACTTCTGAGGCCTCAGCAGCTGAGGTGGAGGGATATGGTTCTTCAAAACTCACAGTTGACTCGGCTGTAAAGTATTTACAGCTTGCAAATAAGCTTTTCTCTCAAGCTGAGTTATTCCATTTCTGTGCAAGCATTCTAGAACTTGTAATTCCAGTATATAAAAGCAGAAAGGCGTATGGACAGCTTGCGAAATGCCACACAATGCTTACTAATATCTATGAATCCATCCTTGAGCAGGAATCAAGCCCTATACCTTTCACAGATGCCACATATTATAGAGTAGGATTTTACGGTGAGAAGTTTGGGAAGCTGGATAGGAAAGAATATGTTTATAGAGAGCCTCGTGATGTGCGATTAGGTGATATAATGGAGAAATTGAGCCATATCTACGAGTCGAGAATGGACGGAACTACATTACATGTAATTCCTGATTCTAGACAAGTCAAAGCAGATGAGTTGCAGACTGGAGTCTGCTACCTGCAAATAACTGCAGTCGATCCAGTTATGGAGGATGAAGATTTAGGAAGCAGAAGGGAAAGAATATTCTCTCTCTCTACGGGAAGTGTCCGTGCTCGAGTCTTTGATCGGTTTTTGTTTGATACCCCTTTTACTAAAAATGGAAAGACCCAAGGAGGCTTGGAAGATCAATGGAAGCGGCGAACAGTTCTGCAAACTGAGGGATCTTTTCCAGCGCTAGTGAACCGACTCTTGGTTATCAAATCAGAATCTCTTGAGTTCTCCCCGGTTGAGAACGCTATTGGAATGATTGAAACTAGGACAGCTGCATTAAGGAACGAACTTGAAGAGCCTCGAAGTTCAGAAGGCGATCAACTTCCCCGTTTGCAGAGCTTACAAAGGATTCTTCAAGGTTCTGTTGCAGTTCAAGTGAGTGTTATATCTTTGTATATTCTCTATAGTTGTAATAAATCACCTGATTCTTGTCAATTATTCCTGATATTTCTGCAATTTTTATGCATTTAAAGAGCTTATCTTCAGCTGCTCCCTAGTCTAGAACTTGTCCAACAGTGCATTTCATGTTACTTTCGATCTGGTTTTCCTGTTGGAGTTTGCTTATCTAAGTACAAATAAAACTTTTACAGGTTAACAGTGGAGTCCTCAGCGTCTGCACAGCTTTCCTTTCTGGTGAACCTGCAACTAGGTTACGTTCGCAGGAGCTACAACAACTTATTGCTGCTCTTCTTGAATTTATGGCTGTGTGCAAACGTGCTATTCGGGTACACTTTAGGTTGATCGGGGAAGAAGATCAGGATTTTCATACTCAGCTTGTAAATGGGTTCCAGTCTCTCACTGCAGAACTATCACATTATATTCCTGCAATTCTTTCAGAGCTGTAGAAGTAATTTAATTGATATCCTTAGTGTTTTTTTGTATGTTAGTCTGTGTTCCTCCTATGATCTGTTTATATTATTTGTAACGATTTGGTTTCTCTTCAGGTTGGTCTTTGTTCATAAATTAGCATTCGATCTCCATCTTTGTATTTATTCATCCCTTTGCCTTCAACCATACATCATCTGTTCTATGATTCTCAATTAATAGGCTATTTATAGAAACTCTCCAGGTCCTTCATCCTGAAACTATGACTGAACTCAGCAATTTGTTCTGTGATTCTCAATTAATAGGCTATTGATTGAACTATGCGTTCACCTTTACGAGCCATCAAAGATGAAAGAACGCCGTTTATGGGACAATTCTCCCCTATAATTACCCAACTTAACGATTGTTTAGGACTAATTTTTGCATGTTTGGTTTGTTAAGAATAGTTTGATGTCGCTAGTTCAACTGTCCCTCAGAGACAGGGTCGAGTCCCATGACGAAGCAACTGTTGATATTGAAGCAGCTAGCACGTCTCTGAACATACCTATTGACCAGAAGTACAGAGTAAGCAAAGCTACGAATTCCTCAAGAAAGTTGAGTACTAGAAAATATTCTAGGATACATACTTTAGACAAATCATTCTATTTTGATTTTTTACGCAAAGTCAACTACGTTATATTCTTTTATCTTCCATTTGGGAAAGTACCCTACTTGTGATGAGAACAGATTGATGTTGAGAGAATTTACCTAACAAAAGGGAGGAGTTAGTTTTTAAAGAAAAAAGGTCAAAAATGACTAATGGTGCAAAAATAGCCATTAGGCAATGATCAATTGCGTCTGACCGTTGCTTGCCAACTATCTGATTTTAAGGCTAAAAAGAATCTATCTATATATTATTAGAAGGAGTTCGAAATTTTTCTAATGATTTTTTGGACAAAAAATACGTTTTTACTACTAAAAAAAAAGTTACGTAACTACCTAATTGCAGTACTATAGTGCGAATTACTTTAACGGAAATTTAGCCGTTAAAGTAATTCGCAGTACAGTATTGCGAATTAGTTAAAAAAAATAGTAATTCGCAGTATAGTACTGCGTATTATTAAAAAAATATTTTTTTTAAGTAATTCGCATTACAATACTGCGAATTACTTAATCGCAGTACTGTACTGCGATTTCTGTATTAATTTGGCCCCATCAATAATTAACTGACATAACAATAATTCAAACACATAAAACGTAGTATTGTACTGTGAATTCCTTAAAAAAATTCTGCACCCCAAGCTCGGACTTGCCTTATTTAAAAGCGTTTCAATCTTATGAAAATTCATTCAATACAAACTTCAAACTTCCGTTCATACTTCTCTCTTCTTCTTATCAATCATTTTTGTACAATGTCTGAAGAGGCAAAAATAAGGGTTTCATTATATTGGAGGGGGGGGGGGGGTGAGGTTGTGCTGGAGAATAACTGTATGAGGTATAGCTCACCTCCACAGTGTCATGTTAAATTGCCGCTTACTATGGAGTATGATAAATTGGTTTCGTTGTTATGTAAAAAAATGAGTGTGAGAAAGCGTTCGGTTAACCTTAAAGTAACTGGTAGGTTTCCGTATTCAGTGACTCCGCAGGGGTTTGCTTATTATTCTGAGTTTAACATCGAGGATGATGAAACTCTTAGAGATTTTTTGCGGATTTCGGATGAATACAGGGAATTTATTTTAATAAAATTATTGAAAATGTATGTCAAGGTGGAAGACGTTCCCAATAATGAGGGCGTGCATAGTAGGGATAACCCCCAGTCATAGGGTGGTTATTCTGGAGCAGTTTTTGTCGGACAGATTGCTGATGAAAGAGCTTGCCTTGATTTAAACTTGTCACCACCGGCGAATGAGCAGCTACAAAATAATTTTTCGACTTTATATAATCCACAAGACGACTGGTAAACTTCAATTTTACTACGCTTTAGCGATGTTTATTTTATGTTTTAATTGGATTTGTATTAACACTTATATTTTTCATAGGGGGTACCGTCCGGATATGAATTTTACAAGTTATGACCCCGTCCCTAGTTGGAATATGCGTAGTTCTGGAGTATTGGAGCACGGTGGTCCATCCGGGAGTCATCACCAACAAGAAAATATCCATCATGAAACGTCAAGACAGTACGACTTGTAAGTAAAGTGATATAGCTATATCAAAAGTATTTATGTAGTTGGGTAACTTATCATTTTGTTCTTTTTGTGCAGTGAAAACGAGCTTCTTGATGTTCCTGACCTCACACAGTTGCCCATAGACGACGTATTGACTCGTGATTTGGCTGATGCGCAGAGTCAGGAAGATGATAGTGATTATGACAACAATGCGGATGAGTTTGGGGATGACACACCCTTCCATGATGAGGGTGATAATGAGGAGGAAGTGAATGTTGAACCTGAGCTGACGAGGGAGCATGTTCCTCCACCTCCCGCTAGACAAAGAGTGTACGAGTCCCACGTGCTATTTCATGAGCGGAATATTCCCTACCTTGATAATTTGCCAAGTATGCCGAACGTGGATGCCCTCACAAGGGATGATGACGAAATTCGGTCAGCGATGTGGGATGAGTCTAGACCAGCTGTTCTGACAAAGGGCATGTATTTCCCCGATAAAGCTCGCCTAATTAGGGCTGTAAAAATCTACAGTATAAGAGAGTGCCGTGAGATGACGGTAAGTGAGTCAACTACGGAGGTATACAAGGCTGTATGACATAGGTGGTTTATGGGTTGTCACTGGATGTTGCGTGCCAGCAAGAAGAAATCAGGTTTGTGGAAAGTGGGTAAATTTATTAGCGAGCACAGATGTGAAATGGACACATTCAATGAGAATCACTTCAACTTGGATGTGGACTTGATTTCTCTTGTCTTGATTCCATATTTGGAAGTGTCCATTAGGTTCAAGATTAAAGAGTGTATTACAGCCGTCCACCAGGAGTATGGTTGTACTATAACCAAAAGAAAGGCATATCTCGGTCGCAAACGTGCCTTTGAACTTATTTATAAGTCTTTTTCAAATCTGCCCAGGTACATGGCCGCACTGCAATACTTTAACCCCGGGACTGTTGTTGAATGGAGGCGTGAGCGGAGTCCGGACAGACCCGAATATATTTTCAACTATGTGTTTTGGTCATTTAAAGCAGCAATTGATGGTTTTGTGCATTGTCGTCCTGTAATTTCCATAGACGGTACTCATGTCTATGGAAAGTATGATATTAAGCTTTTGATTGCAGTTGCAGCTGATGCCAACGGACAAATATTTCCACTAGCTTTTGCCATATGTGCCAACGAAAGCGAAGAGACGTGGACGCTTTTTTTGAACCACTTGAAGCAGCACGTTGTCAAACAGCGTTCAGGTATTTGTCTAATATCTGATCGGCATGGTGGTATTTTAAGTTATGTACGCCACTTGCCTGAATGGCAAGAACCATAGAATGAAGAGACTTATTTAAATTCGAGACGTGAAGTGATTTTTCAATTATGAAGAAAAAAATACAATAGATAATATCACGTAATTAAAGCCTTAGTAAAATCAAAATCAAATAATATTGAACTAATAAAAGAATTTCAAGTAACGAATAAATAAACTTATTCACAAGAAAAAAAGTTATAAAATTATATAGATAAAACTTATTTGAAATTCAGATGAGAAAGTATCGTTTAAATTATAATGAGAAAATTCATTCAAATAACAAAACATAACTAAAATCATAATAGATAAAGTCCAAAATAAAAAGTTATAGAACAATGAATTAATTTCAAGTAAAGGAGTAACAAACTAATAATCAACTTTCTCAGGTGTAAGAAAACTATATTATCTCTATGTTATATTAAATGAGGTAATAAGCAAGGACAGTAAATCTAAAGTCAAACAAATAAACAAATCACATAATAGTGCAATTACACTGAGCAACAAATAAAGCAATAACAATAATCGAGGAAGAAATGAAGAAAAAATGGTATAAAATATAAAATGATAAGATGTATTAGAATTTCAAATTCAGAAAGCGTTTTTGAGTTATAATGACAAATTTCATATAAAAAATCACGTAACTTAAATCTTAATAGATAAAATCTAAAACCATTTAAAGAGTATCATGCAGTAAAGCATAATTTTAAAAGATAGTTGACTTTAATAATTAAATTTTAAAAATCAAAATTATAATAGAATGTCAAAGGAGAAGAAAAACTATAGGCATATAATACAAAAATACCAATTATTTAAAGAATTGGTAGATTTATGTCACGACCCCACCCCGGTCGTGATGTGGTCCAACACACTGCTAGGCAAGTCCGACCAAATTAATAACCTTAACCATTTTAATCCAGTTCATGAATTAATTAACACGGATAAATTACTAAGTCATAATACTGAAATAGAGTTAAAACATGCGGAAATCCCAAATATCAATACTACTACACAGCCCGAAGAATCTAGTGTCACAAGTCTGAGCCTCTAATACATGAGTATCAACCTACTACATATCGTTCTAAAGAAATGCGGAAATGAAGCAATAAGATAGAAGGGAAGATCAGGACTGCGGACGTCATGCAGCTACCTCGATACTCCCGGATATGAGCTGCTCGGCAGAAAAGTCCTCACTCAGCCTCAGATGCACCTGGATCTGCACGCAAGGTGCAAGGAGTAATGTGAGTACTCCGATCCAGTGAGTAATAAACATAAATAAAGACTGAGAATAAGAAATCCTGAATAGGCACATAGTAATCTATAGATGCAGCAACTTAAACCAAGTGGTATAGAGTCAGTGAACCAATGAAAATAATTATGGAAAATACTGCAACTGATAGGCAAATAAATGACAGTCAAATATGAAATGCAACACGTAGTACGATACTCTCTAGTACCCGTTGCGGTGTGCAGCCCGCTCCATTTATTTATCGTCGACGGCGCTCACTGAGGGTGTGCAGACTCCGGGAGGGGCCCCTTACCGCCCAAGCGCAAAATAAAGCCATCTCGTGGCATCAATTAGGCCCTCGGCCTCATATCAGTATCAATATAATACCGCTGCGGCACGCGGTCCGATCCCATACTCAGTCCAGAATCACATAAGCCCCTCGGGCACAATAATATATAAATATTCAGCCCAAACTTCATTAGAAATATTATTTAAGTTTCAAGTTTGAGAAAAAAAATGGCTGAGTTTGCAAAACAGTATTAAATACTAGGACTGAGTTCAATTATATATAAAAATGGTAAGAAACCAGTAATAGCAATCCCTGAAGGATTCAATCAGTTGGCACGAGGCCCAAATACAGTAATCAGCTCAAATTATAATGATAACAAGTGATATTCAGTCAAATACGCAGTAAATTCATCTATCGGGACGGACCAAGTCACAATCCCCAACGGTGCTCTACCCCACGCTCGCTATCCGGCGTGCAAGTCACCTCAATATAGCACTACGATGTGCAAATCCGGGGTTTCAAACCCTCAGGACATCATTTACATCTATTACTCACCTCAAGCCGGCCAAAATCCTAGCTCGTTGTGCCCTTGCCTCTCAAATGACCTCCTCGCGCGTCGAATCTGACCAAAACCACAACGAATACATCATAATATGCCAATGAAACAATACCCAATCGAAAACAATAGAAAATATCAAAAATTTCGAAATTAGCAAAACCCGAGCCCCGGGCCCACTTCTCGAAAATCAAAATTTTTTACATCAACGGGTTCCTTATCTCGCCACGAGTCTATACATATAAAGATACCAAAATTGGAGTCTAAATGACCCCGCAAATCCCAATTTTGCTCTCTTAAGTTTCAAGCCCTAAACCACCATTTTTGCCCATTAATTACTTGAGTTTTCAGCTCTAATCTATATATTTACACCATAAAATCGTGTTTTAAGTCCAAGAATCCATACCTTATCGAAACCCCTTGAAATCCTTCTTCAAATCGCCCACAATCCTCCAAGTCCGAGTTAAAAAATATGAAACCCTTCAAAAATTCGCGAAGATGAATTTAAGTACCTCTGCCCAGTCGAAACCGCTTCTGCGGTAAAAATCCCGCTTCTGCGGTATTTTCTCCGCATTTGCGGATTCCACTAAAATCTCAAATACCGCATCTGCGGTCAACCAGTCGCATCTGCGACTCCGCAGATGCGGTTCCCACTCCGCATCTGCGGTCCCTGACGAGCCTACACAAAATCGCACCTGCGGTCCTCAACCTCGCATCTGCGAGACCGCTTCTGCGGTCCCATTTCCGCAGAAGCGAAAATACCAGAAGCAGCAAGCGATTTAGAATCTTTCAAGACCAAAACTTCCCGTTAGCTATCCGAAATCACCCCAAGGCCCCCGAGACCTCAACCAAAAATACCAACACCTCCTATAACATCATTCAAACTTGTTCCAATAATTAAAACACCTCAAACAACACTAAAACCATCATTTCTCATCGAATTCAAGCCTTAGTTCTTCAAAAACTCCCGAAGCACACATTCGATAAAAAATCCAACCAAATCACCTCCGAATGGTCTAAAATTTTGCACACACATCCCAAATCACCTAACGGAGCTACTGCAACTCTCGAAATTCCATTCCGACCCTCGGATCAAAATCTCACCTATCAACCGGAATTCGCCAAAATACTAACTTCGCCAATTCAAGCCTAATTCTACACCGGACCTCCAAAAACACTTCCGATCACACTCCTAAGTCACAAATCATCCCCCGAAGCTAACCAAATCATCGAAAATCATATCCGAGCCCTCTAACACATAAGTCAACATCCGGTTGACTTTTCCAAACTAAGCCTTCCTTAAAGAGACTAAGTGTCTCATTTCTTACCAAAACTTCTCCAAACCAACTCGATCACACAAGACACGGTAACGAACCATAAAGAAGCAGAAAATGGGGAAAACGGAGCGGTAACTCACGTGACGACGGGTCGGGTCGTCACAATTTATAACAAGGAAAAAATTAATTTATATTTTTGACGAATTGAAATGAAGATGTACAATAAAAAAACGTTTCAAGAAAAGGTTTTAGGAATAACAAAAATATATAGCTATATCTATATTTTACATTATTAAAAAGAGATAATTAACAAAAATATTAAGTCAAGCAACAAGCTACTAAAACGTCATAATAATAATAATAGTAAAATTTTGTATTAAAGAAAAATGAGGAACTGAAAAGTTATTCGACGACCATACGAATCTTTTTCTAATTTTATTCGATTTTCTTATTAACATGTTTCACTGGATAAAAAAAAAGAGAAATTAAAATTTAATTCAAGCAATATGATATAATATGGTCAAACAAATTAGATCATAGAACATGATTTATATTCTCCGTGCTAGTTACTCCCTCCGGCTTAAAATAAGTGATTTTTTGGCCTTTTTCTTGTGGTCCAAAATAAGTGATTTTTTCAGATTTCAAGAATGAATGAATTATTTTTTTCCTACATTGTCCTTTGAGTAAATTGTGCTGGAATATGTGTTAGGAGTGTTTATGTGAGATAGTAAAGGTTAATATGGTCAATTCCATTACTAATTAATGCTAAAATGTAGATTTCTTAATCTGTGTGAAAATATCCAAAAAATCACTTATTTTGGACCGGAGGAAGTATAGTGTAAAGGTTGAAGAAACTAAAATAAAAAAGTGAAAATTGACCCGTATGGTATTTAATAAGGTCTAGTTTTGGTATAATACTTTTAAAAAATCAAATATCAAAAATATCCTATCGATTTTTTTCAAAATCGTACCAAACTGATCAATGAGCACCCTTGTTGTGCATATTGACTATATGTACGTTTGTGTACTTCAATAGATCGAGAGTTTTGATTCATTTACTCGGCCTAAATTTGAAACTAAGTTGGACTCTCACACCTTTTCGTCATTGTTATTTCTCCTAAAATTGTCTACTCCATCTCATCTTTGGGTCTTTCTTATTACTCCCTCCGGTTACTTTTACTTGGCATGTATATTAAAAATAGATGTTCACTTTTACTTGGCACTTTACGCATATCAAGAGAAGACAACAAATTTTTTTCTGTTTTACCCATAGTATTTATTACTCATTTCAAATCATTTTCTCAAATTCAGTAAAATATGCATCAATTAATATGGGTATCATGATAAATTATACACTTCATTTATTATTTCTTAAGGGGCGTAAAAAGTCAAAATGTGCCAAGTAAAAGTGACCGGAGGGAGTAATTAATGGGAAAAAGATTGAATTTATCTCTGAATTTTACGAAGTTAGTCATTTATGTCCTATGTTAAAAGTTTGCTTAAATCATTTCTAATAGAGCTCTAACTTTAATAACTATTTTAATGGTACATATTTAAATTTTCACGTAAAGTGAGATACATAAATAAAGTAAAAATATCAATATTTGCCCTTGAACTTCACAAATTACTTAATCATGCCCATCTTATCTTATTTCTTAGAGCCTGTTTGGATTGGCTTGTTTTATGTGTTTTTAAGCCAAAATCGCTTTTAAGCTATTTTGTAGTATTTGGATAAAGTAAAAAAGTGCTTTTAAGCACTTATTTTTAAGCTAACATGATAAAAACAAGCCAAAAGCCAAAAGTTAGAATTTCCAACTTATGACTTAAAAAGCTATTTTGACTTAAAAGTCACTTAAAACAAACTCATCCAATTGGGCTCTTAATCTTTGTCTAAAAAGAAAAGTACTATCATCATAGCCAATGACTATAAAGAGCTTCCACATCTTGAGCAATGGTAAACTTTTCTAAAAAATTTTGGTTGAGAACAATTGCTATTTAGGTATTGCATGTAGACCTTTTTATGGCTATTGCAAGTAGGAATTTTTTTTTTTTTTTTTTTTTTGATGATACCTATGAGAAAGGTAGTAAGTCCAACTTACAGATCCATTCACAAAATGTTTAAATGTTTAGAAAAAGTTCTATATTGCTTAGGACGGTGAAAGCTCCTAGGGTGGTGATTAGGGGTGGAAAATGGTCGGGTCGGGTCAAATATGGACAGGTTGAAACGGATAATGCAAAAGCGGATAAATTATCTGACCCAACCCATATCTAATACGGATAAAAACGGTTTAACCGGCAGATAATATGGGTATCCATGTTATCCGTGGCTTCTTAAATATGACCACTTTTGGGAGAATTCCTAGTCTCCTAAATTTGAGGAACCCCAAATTTGAGAACTTATAAATGTAAAAGTCAAACCATTAGTTATTCATTATTTATCTACATTCTAAATGAATAATATGGTTCTTATCCATATTTAACCCGTTTTTAAAATTTTCATAATCCAATCTATTTTTCAATGAATAATATGGGTGGATAACTATATCCTTTTAAATATTTTGTCACTACTAGGTGTATGGGACAAAATCTTGCTGAGGAAGTTGGGCGTGGGAAGATCGTAAGGTGAAAAGACTGTGTTTCGATTTGGGCAGATAGGCCGAGGTCGACCAAAGCCCAACAACGAGCAGTTGCTGAACGAGCCATAGAGGTCGATGTCGAGTACCGAAGAGTAGGAGTAACGGGTAGTGTAGTCTCGGAACTAGTGACAGGAATATTCTCCTGGATATTCCCCTTGTTGTACTTTTTAGGGGTATTAGAGAATATCCCATATAAATAGAAAAGGGGGGAGAAGAAAGAGGGAGACACGTGAGATTGAATCAGAGAAAACTACTGTAAGAAGTTGACCTTTGAGAGAAAATACAAAGTTCACCTTTCCATAGTAATTGATTTTCGATTATTCTTCCCTTTCACTCACATGATCCAAGAAAGCATTGTTCATATTCTTGTTTACTGCCACGTTTCGTTATTAGAAGGAAGAATCTTTCACATCATTTGATATTTGGGTGAAATGTTCTTCCTATTTACATTTATTGTCATTTCCCATATTTATTGCTCATTATTCATTCTTCATTTATTCTCTAAAGTGTGCATTTAGTGATTGAACACACGACCCTGGGCATTAGGAAAACGGTATCACTTAAACTCTTAGCTAGATCTAAGAATTATTATGTTTGACTAAGATTCACCTTTCACCTCAATTATCTTTTAATTAATTTAACAAAGAGTGCTATACTTTTTGGACAAATAATTTGACGCTGTCTGTGGGGAGTTTCTAGTCAAAATCACAGTCTTTCTAGATCTACAAAAACACACCGATAGCAAAGCACAAAATTCTCTTTCCCCTACTTGCATAATCTAACATGTCAGGAAATGGAGAAGAAAGACTAAAAGCAGTGGCAGACCTTACTACTAATCTCCTAAATACCATCAATGAAGCTCATGGAGAAGACGAGGAGAATGTGACACCGAGCGCCTCACCCAAGCGAAGTGATTCACCCCTCCCCCCTTCATGGCAGCGTTACCGCTTCTCATAGAAGGGGAGCCTCCACATCCACTATGGGAGAAGCACCACCGTCAGTAAAAAAGCTACTAGAAGCATGGCTAACGAGCCGTATACTCGATTAACCCACTCAGATGGCAAGCAGAGAAGGTGTGTGAATCTACATCGCCACAACAACCAATGAGCAACATGCCCAACCTCCCTCGACAGGTATCACTCACCCTGTTAATGATGTAGGTAACGACGCCCTCGCTGCCATTCTCAGAAAAATGGAAGAGATGGAGAACGAGAACAAAGCACTCCGCGACCAAATGAGGGAGCATCAAGAAAGGATAGATAAGATACCGGGCACCCTAAAACTCCTATCAAAACGGACGCCGACCGGCTTGTGGAACAACCATATAGCAACGAGGCCGCACCACATGCTATACCAAAAAGTTTCAAAATGCCGCCATACCTGAAAATATATGACGGCACGTCGGACCCAGAGGATCATGTGACCCACTATGTCACTGCAGTGAAAGGCAGCGACCTTGCAAAAGAACAAGTATCATCCATATTGCTGAAGAAGTTTGGAGAGACCCTAACCAGCGGGGCCCTGACTTGGTACTCACAGTTACCTAAGCGCTCCATAGAAATGTTCGAAAAAATGGCCAACAAGTTCGTCACCTCCCATGCCGTGGCCAAGAAAGCAAAGGCAAGTATGGGTGTTCATAAAAAATCGAAAAACCGAACCAAACCAAAAACCAAACCAAACCGACCAAAAAAATCGATACTTTTTGGTTTGGTTTGGTTTTGGTTTTGAATTTTAAAAACCGATAAAATTTTGTTTGGATATGGTTTTGATAAAAAAAAAAAAACCGAAAAAAAATCAAACCAAACCGACTATAGGAGTAGCTATTTCAAATTTATTATTACACCTATATATATATATATATATATATATATATATATATATATATATATATATATGTATATTTTTATACAAAGTTTTAAAAAATTGATGGTAAATGTTAATAGATTGTACTTTTAGTATAGTTCACTACCTTTATATTCTAGTTTGATTGGTAGTTTTTTTTGTTAAGTGTAAGAATCCATTTCGTGTTAAAAATAATATATTTTTAATTGAGTCCTTAAATTATTCATCACTATTTGATTCAATTATCATCAATATATCTTGGTAAATAATAGATTTCTCAAAGGGCAATTGATTTGACAGTGTTACGTTGAAAATGTGGTCGCCAAAATATGTGTTTGGTAGTGTATGTCTTATATTTAAGAAAAAACCGACAAATAACCAAAAAAACCGAAAACCCGACATAAACCGTATCGAGAAAAAACCGACTTAATTGGTTTGGTTTGGTTCTAATATTTGAAAAACCGAATTACTTGGTTTGGTTTCTTTTTAGGTAAAAATCGATCCAAACCGAACCATGAACACCCCTAGAGGCAAGGGTGAACGACATATTCGCCATCAAGCAATCTCCTGGCGAGGGACTTAGGGACTTCCTCGTCCGGTTCAACCGTGTAAGAATGACCCTCCCAAATGTATCTGAAGGAATAGCGGTGGCCGCTTTTCAAAATAGGCTGAGCAGAAGTGGGTCGAGGGCGACCAAAAAGTTGCTAAGCCGACTCATGAAATACCCTCCAACCACTTGGGATGAGATACACAATGCCTACTGTGCCGAGGTAAGAGCCGACGAGGATGATCTAAATAGGCCTACTCAACGCCTGAACTTGGTCCAAATGGAGTCTAGGAAAGACCGAAGAAACGACAACATAAGAGATCTAGCAGGGTCACGACCTAATCGAGAAAGACATCAGCCTTACATCAGAGGCACCCTCATGCCGTCTCCATGTCATGACGAAGGTCCATCCAGGCCGCGAACGGGAACCCACCGAAATGAAAGAGGTATGCACCCTTATTATCGGCTTATAATTTTTATGTTTCCCCCTCAGAAATAGTCCACACATTGGAGAAGCTCGGCCCAAAGGTAAAGTGGCCACAGAAAATGAAATCCGACCCAAGCACCAGAAAGTCAAATGCCCTCTATGAATTTCACCAGGTTCGGGGTCACAAGACCGAGGACTGCATCTCCCTTAGACAGGAGGCCGTGAACATGCTTCACCTAGGGCACCTAAAAGAGTTAATGAGTGATCGAGGGAGGGCCAACTTCGCCCGAGGGCGAGAATAGCATCAGGGGCCGCCAAAACCACCTATCCCGGTTCGGACCATTCAAATGATCATCGGAGGAAGTGATGACACATCCATCAACAGCGTGAAGTTCACCACCACTCACAAGCTCAAGCGATTAATCACCCACAAACGGTATGACGAACTTGAAGAAAGTATCATCTTCGATAAGTCGGATACCCACGGTTTGGTCTTTCCTCACTATGATGCCCTTGTCATTACTTTACCTGTTATTGATACTGATGTAAGGCGTATCATGGTCGATGATGGAAGCGGCGCATGCATCATCCATCCTCGATTTCTCACCCGAATGGAGCTCGAGGACAGGATAGTGCCACGTTGTATCACACTAATAGGTTTTAACAATGCAGTTGAGCGAACGTCTGGAGAAATCACGCTGCCCTTCTTGGCCGGTGGCGTTACCTTGGAGACCACGTTCCACATCATGGACCAAGATACGACATACAACGCCATCATAGGCCGACTATGGATACACGCCATGAAAGCCATCCCCTCCAGCTTATACCAATTCATTAAATTTCCCACCCCCTGGGGAGTATTCAGCATCCGAGGAGAGCAACACACAGCCCGAGAATGCTACCGCATTGCCCAAGATTGCACATACACCCAACAGTTGAAAGGAAAAGCCGAGGAAGCGTAGCAATTAACGAAGTCGGGGTAGGATGGAGAGGAAACGAAAGACGTCATCAGTGACCCTGAAATCACAGAAGCCACGGGGTCAACCGTAGAGGACCTCAACCCCGTCCAACTAGATGATGGCGACCACAGCAAGAAAGCTTTCATCGGCCATAAACTCCAAGATCCAGGTAAATTTCATCAGTTCTTAAAAAGTAACGTAGACCTATTTACTTTTTCCCATGCGGACATGCCAGGTATCCCAAAGGAGATAGCAACTCACAAGTTGAACGTCGACCTATTTTACCCCCAGTAAGGCAAATCAGACGAAAGTTAACCTCTGCAATAAACGACCAACTCATCGATGCCACAGCCGGGCACGAACTGCTAAGTTTCTTGGACGCCTACTAGGGCTACAACCAAATCCTCATGGAGGAAGAAGACCAGGAAAAAACCACCTTCATCACCCATTAGGGGACGTACTGCTATAGAGTGATGTCGTTCGGGTTAAGAAACGCGGGGGCAACGTACCAGAGGCTAGTGACCAAAATGTTCAAATATCAACTCGGCAAGACCATGGAAGTTTATATTGACGACATGTTGGTCAAGTCAAAAAGAAAGGAAGACCATATCGACCATTTGAGGGAGGCCTTTGATATATTCAGAAGGTACGACATGAAGTTAAACCCCGAGAAGTGTGCTTTCGGCGTAACATCTGGAAAATTCCTCGACTTCTTGGTATCACAACGAGGCATCGAGGTCAATCCCGACCAAATCAAGGCCATAGAAGGAATCCTAGAAAATCTAACCAGCAAAAAATAAGTGTAAAAGCTGATCGGCTGAATAGCCGCCTTGTCAAGGTTCATCTCGAGGTCATCCGATAGGTGCCACAACTTTTTCGCCGTACTCAAAAAGGATAACGGACTCCAATGGAATATCGAATGCGTCAACGCCTTAAAAGAACTGAAGGCCTACCTATCTTTGCCACCGTTGCTCGCCAAGGCAGAACCCGGAGAACACCTCATTGTCTACTTGGCCGTGTCCGATGTCAAAGTAAGTGCAGTCCTGGTACGAGAAAATAAAGGTACGCAATCTCCAATCTATTACATCAGCAAAACTTTGGTCGACGCTGAAACAAGGTACCCTCACCTCGAGAAGCTAGCTCTGGCCCTCGTCATAGCCTCACGGAAGCTTAGACTTTATTTCCAGTGCCACCCTATCTCAGTGGTCACGACTTTTCCTTTAAGGAGTATCTTGCACAAACCCGAATTCTAGGGTAGATTGGCCAAAGTGGGCCATAGAGCTGAGCGAGCATGATATAACCTATCAGCCGCGAACAACGATAAAGTCACAAGTTCTTGCCGACTTTGTCCCCGACTTTAGTGCGAAGGTAATGTTCGAAGTCAAAAGGGAAACCGCCATTAGTTCTACCGAAGTACACGACCAATGGGTCTTGTACACCGATGGCGCTTCTAACGTATCAGGATCTGGACTAGGACTCGTGCTCGAGGTCCCAACAGGCGAAGTGGTTCGCCAATCCATACGATGCCCTGATATGACTAACAACGAGGCCGAGTTCGAGGCTGTGATTGCAGGGTTAAAATTAGCACTCAAATACGGATCACGGCGAGTCATCCTTCGATGCGGCTCGCAACTCGTCGTCAATCAAGTCACAGGGACTTTCCAAATTAAGAAGCGACAGTTACAGAAATATCAGGTCGAGATTTGCAAACTATTACCCAAGTTCGACGAATGTCAGTTCGATCAAATACCTCGAGCGGAGAACATCGAAGCGGTCGGTCTTGCCAAATTGGCAACGACCACCAAAAGCATAACCGGAGAGGGGGACGTGGTAATTCTCCTCCATTCATCGCTAGACCAAATCAAGGTGCGCTCTATAAACCTAACTTGGGACTAGCGCAATCGTATTATCTCATACTTGCAAGACGGAGTGCTCCCACCCGACAAAAAAGAAGCCAGGAAGCTTCGAGTGTAGGCGGCCAGGTACAACGTCGTCAATAACGACTTGTACAAAATAACATTTGGTGGCCCCCTAGCAAAGTGCTTAGGGCCAAATCAAACACGGCGCGTCCTCGAAGAAGTACACGAGGGCCACTGCGGAGCTCACACTAGCAACTGAGCTCTCGTCAAGTGCCTCATACGGGCAGGCTACTATTGGCCCACGATGAAGAAGGAAGCCGCCGACTTCGATAAAAGGTGCGAGCAATGCCAAAAATACGCCCCCATGATTCACCAAGAGGGAGAACACCTTCATTCAGTCACTTTGCCCTGGCCTTTCATTAAATGGGGAACGGACATCGTTGGACCCCTTCCGGCGGGACGAGGTAATGTAGGATTTTCTTTTAGTTTTAACTAATTATTTTTCCAAATGGGTAGAAGCAGGTGCATTCGCGCAAATACGTGAACAAGAAGTAATCACATTCATATGGAGAAACATCATATGCCGCTTTGGCATCCCCAAAGAAATCAATTGCGACAACGGTCCCCAGTTTATTGGAAAAAAGAGCACCGAGTTCTTTGAAAAATGGCACATCAAAAGAATACTCTCCACGCCATATCATCCCGCAGGTAACGGTCAGGAGGAATCCTCCAACAAAATGATATTGA
The DNA here is from genome assembly GCF_001879085.1 of Nicotiana attenuata. Taxonomy (NCBI): domain Eukaryota; kingdom Viridiplantae; phylum Streptophyta; class Magnoliopsida; order Solanales; family Solanaceae; genus Nicotiana; species Nicotiana attenuata. Next base: position 21,793,215 of record NC_031998.1, read on the forward strand.
ATATCATGAAAAAGAAACTCGAAGGGACTGTGGCCAAAAGTGTTACTAGAAGTGTTATGGGCATATCGCACTTCGCCAAAGACGAGCACAGGGGAAATGCCATACTCACTAGTCTATGGGACTGATGCAATGATACTAGTTGAGGTCGGGGAGCCCAGTCCGAGATACTCAAATAAAAGCGGGCCAAGCAACTACGAGAACAGTAGGCAAGACCTCGATGAAGCCGAAGAGCGAAGAGACATGGCATACATAAGAATGATAGCTCAAAAACAACAGGCAGAGCGGTACTACAACAAAAAAGCCAAAATCAGGCCACTCAAAGTCGGGGACTACGTACTCAAAGCCAAAACACAAGCAAGCAAAGACCCACGAGAAGGCAAATTGGGAACCAATTGGGATGGCCCATACAAAATCACGGCGACAGCAAGCAAAGGGTCATTCCAACTGGAAACAATGGAAGGAAAATTACTACCAAACAATTGAAACGTCGCCCACCTCAAATACTTCAACTTCTAAGGATAGACGTTTCCCGAGTCGTACTCTTTTTTCCTTACCCGAGTTTTGTCCCAATTGGTTTTTCTCGGGAAGGTTTTTAACGAGGCGACGGAGAGAGCGTCTCGGAGTTTAAGTATAAGTTCATCGCTTGATCTATCAACTACTTTTCAAGCTCGACCAATGAAGGGACTAGATAGACTAGGACTTCAGAAAAACATGCAAACTTCAACGTATGTAAACTTCTCCAATGAATGTATAAAAAAAGCGAAATATGCAAAAACATGAGTTTTTCATCTCCACCAAGTTCCTAGATTACGCCAAGAGTCAAACATTCGACCTCGCTCGAATCGACTCACATTCGACCTCGTTCGAATTTACTTACATTCGACCTCGTTCGAATTTACTTACATTCGACCTCGTTCGAATTTATTTACATTCAACCTCGTTCGAATCACTTAAAGAGTCAAAATTCGACCTCGCTTGAATCGACTCACATTCGACCCCGTTCGAATTTACTTACATTCGACCTCATTTGACTCACTTAAAGAGTCAAACATTCGACCTCGCTCGAATCGACTCACATTCGACCTCGTTCGAATTTACTTACATTCGACTTCGTTCGAATCACTTAAAGAGTCAAACATTTGACCTCGCTCGAATCAACTCACATTCGACCTCGTTGGAATCACTTAAAGAGTCAAACATTTGACCTCGCTCGAATCGACTCACATTCGACCTTGTTCGAATTTACTTACATTCTGTAACGACCCGACCGGCCGTTTTGAGCTCTAGCACGTCGTTCCACAGTTTGAGGACATGAGAAGCTTCATTTTAGATATTATGACTTGTGCGCGCGGTCGGAATTAAATTTCGAGAAATTCGGAGTTGATTTGGAAAGAGAATTCTCATTTCGGAAGCTTTAAGTTGAAAGAATTGAGTAAGATTGGATTTTTGAGTAAACAACCTCGGAATCGGGATTCGAGGGTCCCAGCAGGTTCGTATGATGATTTCAGACTTGGGCGTATGTCCGGATCGGGTTTTGGAAGACCCGAGAACGTTTTGGCACCTATTGTGGAAGTTAGCATTTTGGAGGAATTTCATAAGTTTGGGCTGAAGTGCATTTCAGTGTTATCTATGTCTCTTTGGAATTCCGAGTCTGGGAATAGCTCCGTATGGTGATTCTGGTGTTGGGAGCGCGATCGAAAGTGAATTCGGTGGTCCGTAGGGTAATTTTGGAGTCATTTGGCTAAAGATAGAAATTTGAATGTTTTTGAGAAGTTTGACCGAGAGTTGGCTTTTTTATATCGGGGTCGGATTTCGATTTCGTAAGTTGGAGTAGATACGTAATGTCGAATATGACTTGTGTGCAAAATTTGAGGTCAATCGGATGTGTTTTGATAGGTTCCGGCATCGAATGTTGAAGTTTGAATTTCTCAAGTTCATCAAGTTTGATTTGGGGTGTGATTCGTGATTTTAGCGTTGTTTGATATGATTTGAGGCCTCGAGCGAGTCCGTAATGTGTTTTGGGACTGGTTGGGGTCCCGGGGGCCTCGGGCGGATTCCGAGTGGTTAACGGATCGAATTGGAAGTTGGAGGAAGAACTGAAGTTGCTGGCTGCTGGTGTAACCGCACCTGCAACACTTGGGCCGCAGGTGCGGAGCCGCAGAAGCAGCCCTTGTGTCGCAGAAGCGGAAAATGGCTGGGCTTGGCTGGGGGCGCAGGTGCGACGAATCTTCCGCAGAAGCGAGATCGCAGAAGCGGTCATGGATCTGCAAAAGCGGACTTGAGCGAGTTGGCTGAGACCGCACCTGCGATGGAAATTTCCTCAGGTGCGGCTGGTGCACCGCAGGTGCGGAAATGCTGGAAGCAGTGTGTTCTTTTAAAAATCGGGAGATGGTCATTTTTCTCCCATTTTCAGTTGGTGTGGGCGATTTGGAGAGCTTCAAGTGGGGTTTTTCATCATCAACAACAAGGTAAGCTAACCCCACCTATATTGAGCTAAATATATTGATTATGTATGGATTTTAGCATGTAAATTGGTAGAAATTTGGGGGTTTGAGGAAAACCTAGAAAATTTGTATTCATGGATTTGACCACGATTTTGGACATGAAATTAAGAGTAAATTATATATTTGAGTTCGTGAAGTTATGGGTAAACTTTATCTTCGAAAACAATTTCGGAATCCGGGCACGTGGGCCAGGGGCAATTTTGTCAACTTTTCGATCGGGGTTAGGAATTGTTATAAATTGGATTTTAATGGGTTATTGAACATATATTAATGGATTTGCATAATTATTGGCTAGTTTTGGAGCATTGTGCATCGATTCGAGTCTTCGGAAGGGCGTGGAATGCCGGTTATGGATCTTCGGAGCGAGGTGAGTCTCCTTTCTAACCTTGTAAGAGGGAATTGTCCCCATAGGTGAGTTAATTGGTTATGTGCTCCTATTTGTGGGGGCTACGTACACACGAGGTAACGAGAGACCGTGCGTAGCTACTATTATGTTTATGTCCGGGTAGTCTAAGACCCAAAATTATGCTATACTTGGAATATTTGTAATCTTATTGACCGTTTGACTTGCTTAGATCACATCGAATGAGTAAATGAATTCCTAAACAGATTAAATTTCATTTTCTGGACTTGTAAAAGAGAAGTTTTCACCTCCTTGAATAATCGCTTTCCTGATGAAGTCTTGATTGACTGTTAAAACGTGTGTTTTTATGTGTACCTGCGTCGCACGTATGATTCGCGAGCGGGGTAATAGATGCATCTATGGTTCGCGCCATTCGACCTTCTAGCAGTGTGCAGTTTAAATATTTTTTGATCGGGTCGTAGTCCTCGGCATGATTTGCGCATACTTGTATTGCTTGCCTTGAGATTTATTAAAGTGATACTCTTTCTTCCCGGTTTGAGAATAAATGTATAAATGATGAAAAAGGGATTTGAGATTTTCTTATAAAAGAAATAATTGCTTACCTGCTTTACTTTATTGAACTATAATCATGCTTATATAAATCCTTAATTTGTTAAATTATCGATTTAACATTATTGGACCACTAGTAAGTGGCGAAGTCGACCTCTCGTCTCTACTTCTTCGAGATTAGGTGGGATACTTACTGAGTACACGTTGTTTTCATACTCATCCTACACTTGCTGTGCATTTTGTTGCACAGGTGCAGGTATCCCTAGCGGCCTTCTGGGCGTTGCAGCATGGATGATACGGAGACTAGGTGAGCTGCATTTCTCGAGGAAACCCGCAGCCAGTATAGTCTCCTTCAGAGTATTGTGCTGTATTTTTTTATTCCTGTCCACTTTATATTCCGGACAGTTACTGTATTTTATTTCATTCCCTAGTAAACGCTCATGCACTTGTGACACCGGGTTCTGGGATGTCTATGGGATTATTCAGTATTTGAAATTGTTAAAGATATTATTATTTATTTAGTGGACTTGTTCTTTATTGTTTAAATATATAGAAGAAGTAAATTCAGAGATTTCTAAAACAAGAAGTTATTAATTAATTAGTGTTGGCTTGCCTGACAATAGTGTCCGGCGCCATCACGACCCTTAGTGGATTTTGGATCGTGACAACATGGTATCAAAGCACTAGGTTCCCGTAGGTCTCACGAGTCATGAGCAAGTCTAGTAGAGTCTCGCGGATCGGTACGGAGATGTATGTACTTATCTTCGAGAGGCTACAGGGCTGTTAGGAGTACTTCCCTTCTTGATTCCTCGTGCGGTTTGATTCCTTCGAGGCTTATGCCTTTATTTCCTTCCTATTCAATCTTATGCGACGTGGAGCGCTTATTATAAATCAGGAATTGAGAAATTTTAAAGGTACTATAGAGGTGGTACGGGATGCTTCTCCCGGCGTAGTTGATTGACTATTGTCGTCGCCTTGGGGAAGGATATTCTGTCGTTTCAGCTCGGTAGCTGTATTTCTGAGAGCTCTGAGGCTAGGCACAAGTTGCCATGATTCTTATGAACGATTGTCGCACAGCATTGACGTGATGGTTGGATGCTTGCCTACGTGTTGGGGCAGTGAATGACTTGAAGGGAGGTTTACTCAGAGCATGATCTAGAGATTCGGTATTTTATTACCGGCGGGGGTAAAGCAATCGGGCTAAGAATGTTCAGGCTTGGGTTGATGGAGTAACGAGGCTTGGTGGTTGCGAGCCTGGTGGAATTTTCATCTGTGATGAGGTGCCATTGTCCTTGTTGAATGTACTAAGTCCGCCGGTGTTAAGACCTTCTACAATTCGCCCTTGGGGCAGGATCTTTTAAGATAGTATTGGAGAAGCGGCTGTTAGAGATCGCGGGGTGCGGTGGTTCAGGATTGAATGTGTATTTCTAATGCTGACGGCTCGAGAAAGATGATCTACGGAAAGGTTTAAAAGTTAGTCGCGGTCTGTTGGTTCAAGTGCTACCGAAATAGATTTTGATCTAAGGCATCAGCAGAGCAGCAAAGGATGAGGAAGGACGTTTGGAAAGTGTCATGCGGTGGTTAAACTTCTAGAAGGCCAGGTGTAAGAAGTGGAGGTCGAGTAGCTTCTTAAAGAAGTGAGTTTGCCCAAAGTGGGAGAGGGGCAGAGTAGCGTATGGGGTCAGTGACAGGATAACTACACACCCGGAGAAAAGGTCTAGAGTGATTTGGGATTCAGGGTGGTCAGTGACTGGGTCTACGGACATAATTTGAAATATGGGCTATTATTCGGCGGGGGATTTGATATGACGGAAAGGAGCTGCTTGATATGAAGAAGGATACAACATAACTTTGAATTAGAAGATATTGTCGCATATTTAATTAACGTCCACGAGGAGTGAATGGACTTGTGCAGCTGGTGGATGAGCACGGGTTCAGGATGAGTTATTGATGTCGTAGTTATTGTACACTGTGCAGCGGCGTTGGAAGATGTCGGCGTGAAATCTCCACAGGTGGGTTAACTCCTGTGAGTAGATCAACGGTCGCGTGGTTGGCGAAGCTTCTGCGAAGAATCCTGCTGGCTATCTGGTGAGAAGGTCGGGCATGTGAATGTGGTTAATAAATTAGAGTATTCATAAATGGTTCACAAAAAGATTTCGAGGATCTTGGCGGGTTGGTTGTGCTAGATTATGCCAACAATGAAGAAAAAATCTTGTTGGATTCCAGAGTTGTGTAAGGGTGGCTTCAAGGTAAGTGGGAGAGTCCCACTGCCTACGATTGGGTTGTATGATTATCTTCTTATGAGGTTTCGGGTTATCGGCGTATTGGTAAGTTGTTTCGGCTAAGGAAAGAGAACATCAGTAGTAATTTGAGCAAAGGAATTGAAGAATGTGTCCTATAATTGGCATCATCGATTCATGTTCGAGCTTTGGGAAGACTCAGGAATTATGCTTCGCGTGGAAGTGAGTTGCAAGGAAGGTATGAGATGGCTCGTGGGATTTGGGACAGCATGGTCTCGTGTTACAAGGCCACTCGGGTTGAGCGCATTAGGTGTTAAATGAAATTGTTATTGTTCTAAGGCAATTAAGGATAAATTGGAAGAGGTTGGATTGGTTAGCCATGGTTGAGTTGGCATACTGGTGGCAGTGATCGGTTCCTTCAGCGTGATTAAGTTATGCAAGTGATTTGGGATGGTTCGTGTGAGGCTTGTCGGCCGTCGTTATTGGATTTATTCGGAAGTATTCTAGTATTATGGCCTGCTATGTGTAGGCGGATCCCGGAAGGGGGCTATGGTGGTTTAGGCCACTACTTGAAGAACTGCGTCTTCTACGGTTGTGAGAATTCACTCGTGTGTTGCTATGGTTCTCTTGGAATGAGTTAAGTAAAATGCTTCCATGTGAGGAAGTGTTTACCATGTTAGTGGTTCAGGAGTTGTAATGAAAATCGTGTTCTATCGCATGGCTTGTTAGGTGCAGTGACCAGTACAAAATTTGAAGGTGAGGATCAAGGTTGTGGTTCGGTGTTTGATGAGGATAACGAGCTTGGATGAGCAGGAAGGGGATTTGGATATTTGGAGTAAGTAGGTATTGTCTACAGCGTCGCCTGAGATCGGTGATTTGTGGGGAAAAAAAGGGGGCTTCGCATCCTGGTTGAGGATTCTTGATCGCTTTCCAGCGTCAGTGCGGCCGGTAGAATGGATGTGCAGGCTTGTTATCTGTTACGGAAAGATCATGGGAGCGTGCCCCACAGGAAGATTGTATAAGTGTGGCATGTAGTCACTTGATTGATTGGAGAATGAAACCATGTATAAAGATTGTGGTGATATGGTTAATTTGAGAATTTATGCCCGGAGGGCACTCAGTTTATTGGGTTGCGGACTGTGGAGGATTACTTCGATTATGATGGTAGTCCTTGTGTGTTATGGGAAAGAGGGTTTATTATGCACTCAAAAAGATTATTGGCCTAGTTCGGTACAATCATAATCGGCTTGAGGTCTGTGGATGGATTTAAATATGAATGTGGGCTCTATATTAGGTCGAATGTGTTCATTTCAGCATAGCTCTCCTTATGGAGGAGTATTCGGACGTTGGATGTTAATCCGTCGTCGGCTATTTCATGTAATGCTATATTGTGCCGTGTGAGTTGCGAAACGGCTTGGTAAATTTCTTATGTGTTGAGATTTCCGCGTAGCGACGGTATTATGTGAGCAGGATGGCTCTTCAGTTTCAGAAGATATATCGCACCCCAGTTGTGCTTGAGTTTGTTAGCTTATGGCGCTATATGTCCCCTCAGGGATGGTGTTAGGCACTTAGCGTGCTCGTGACCGATATCCGGTAATTTGTTTTAATGATCAATTTAGCTCGATGTGTATCTCCTTATGTGAATTTTATGTGTGGATCGGGTGGCACGCCGCCATGGGTATGTTGTTTGGATCGGGTTGCAAGCCGCAACAGTGTGATGATGATTGCAGTCCCTTATATTCTATTTTGTGTGTTTTGTTTCCATTTTTCCGAGGAAATTCCATATTTGCTGCGTGAGTGGAGTAGTCCCTTCCAGAGTTCGTATTTCTTATGTATCACGTTCGAGTTGGTAGCCTATTGGCACGTTGTGGCATCATATGAGACTTTTGGCCATGTCTGGGGTGGCTTGTTGCCTGAGCAGTTTGTACTGGGTGAGACAAGGTTATTGGATCTAAGATCAGTGCAATCGGATTGTATAAAGTATATTAAAGAGCAAAGATCATTATTTGGTTCAGAACGAGGTAATGTTATTGTCAGGAGTGTAGACTCAATGATTTGTTGACTTGGCAGTTGGTTATGAATTTCTACGCATCTCCTCCGTCGTGGCGGTATTGTAAGAGTTGGAACAAGACTTATACATGTCATGAGATGCGTTGTGAGCATCAGATTCGAGGGATGTTGGTTATTATGATCAGAGGATGTTATTATGGTCCTGTGAATGATGTGGTGCATGGTGAGAATTCAGCAAAGGTATGCAGTCATGTTCTGGTACCTCGTGTAGTGATTGCTACGTTGTTCATATGTTGGAAGCACGCCTGGCGGAGAATTCCGGGTGTTGGAATTGGGTTATAAGCTTAATTGTTTGAATAAAAGAGAATATCTTTAGATTTGATCGAGTTAATGTGCTCAACTGAGCTGTGGTAGCACGGGTAGGTGCTCAAGGTGTAAACAGTGATTTCGGACAACTCCGGTGCAGTTCCCAACACGTTCGAGGATGAACGTATGTTTAAGTGAGAGAGAATATAACGACCCGGCTGGTCGTTTTGAGCTCTAGCGTGTCGTTCAGCAGTTTGAGGCTATGAGCAGCTTCACTTTAGATATTATGACTTGTGCGCGCGGCCGGAATTGAATTTCGGGAAGTTCGGAGTTGATTTGGAAAGAGAATTCTCATTTCGGAAGCTTTAAGTTGAAAGAATTGACTAAGATTGGATTTTTGAGTAAACGACCTCGGAATCGGGATTCAAAGGTTCCAGCAAGTTCGTATGATGATTTTGGACTTGGGCATATGTCCGGATCGGGTTTTGGAAGATCCGGGAACGTTTTGGCACCTATTGTGGAAGTTAGCATTTTGGAGGAAATTCATAAGTTTGGGTTGAAGTGCATTTCAGTGTTATCTATGTCCGTTTGGAATTCCAAGTCTGGGAATAGCTTTGTATGGTGATTCTGGTGTTGGGAGCGCGATCAGAAGTGAATTCGGTGGTCCGTGGGTCATTTTGGAGTCGTTTGGCTAAAGATAGAAATTTGAAGGTTTTTAAGAAGTTTGACCAAGAGTTGGCTTTTTTATATCGGGGTCGGATTCTGATTCCGTAAGTTGGAGTAGGTCCGTAATGTCGAATATGACTTGTGTGCAAAATTTGATGTCAATCGGATGTGATTTGATAGGTTCCGGCATCGAATGTTGAAGTTTGAATTTCTCAAGTTCATCAAGCTTGATTTGGGGTGTGATTCGTGATTTTAGCGTTGTTTGATATGATTTGAGGCCTCGAGCGAGTCCGTAGTGTGTTTTGGGACTGGTTGGCATAATTAATTGAGGTCCCGGGGGCCTCGGGTGGATTCCGGATGGTTAACGGATCAAATTGGAAGTTGGAGGAAGAACTGAAGTTGCTGGTTGCTGGTGTAACCGCACCTGCGAGACTTGGGCCGCAGGTGCGGAGCCGCAAAAGCGGCCCTTGTGTCGCAGATTCGGAAAATGGCTGGGCTTGGCTGGAAGCGCAGGTGCGACGAATCTTTCGCAGAAGCGAGGCCGCAGAAGCGGTCATGGATCCGCAGAAGCGGACTTGAGCGAGTTGGCTGAGACCGCACTTGCGATGGAAATTTCCGCAGGTGCGGAAATGCTGGAAGCAGTGTGTTCTTTTAAAAATCGGGAGATGGTCATTTTTCTCCCATTTTCAGTTGGTGAGGGCGATTTGGAGAGCTTCAAGTGGGGGTTTTCATCATCAACAACAAGGTAAGCTAACCCCACCTATGTTGAGCTAAATATATTGATTATGTATGGATTTTAGCATGTAAATTGGTAGAAATTTGGGGGTTTGAGGAAAACCTAGAAAATTTGTATTCATGGACTTGACCATGATTTTGGACATGAAATAAAGAGTAAATTATATATTTGAGTTCGTGAAGTTATGGGTAAACTTTATCTTCGAAAAAAATTTCGGAATCCGGGCACGTGGGCCCGAGGGCAATTTTGTCAACTTTTCGATCGGGGTTAGGAATTGTTATAAATTGGATTGTAATGGGTAATTGAACATATATTAATGGATTTGCATAATTATTGGCTAGTTTTGGAGCATTGTGCATCGATTCGAGTCTTCGAAAGGGCGTGGAATGCCGGTTATGGATCTTCGAAGCGAGGTGAGTCTCCTTTCTAACCTTGTAAGAGGGAATTGTCCCCATAGGTGAGTTAATTGGTTATGTGCTCCTATTTGTGGGGGCTACATACGCACGAGGTGACGAGAGTCCGTGCGTAGCTACTATTATGTTTATGTCCGGGTAGTCTAGGACCCAAAAGCATGCTATACTTGGAATATTTGTAATCTTATTGACCGTTTGACTTTCTTAGATCACATCGAATGAGTAAATGAATTCCTAAACAGATTAAACTTCATTTTCTATACTTGTAAAAGAGAAGTTTTCACCTCCTTGAATAATCGCTTTCCTGATGAAGTGTTGATTGACTGTTAAAACGTGTGTTTTTATGTGTACCTGCGTCGCATGTATGATTCGCGAGCAGGGTGATTGTTTATCTATATTTGACCGCGTCGCATGTATGATTCGCGAGCGGGGTAATAGATGTATCTATAGTTTGCGCCATTCGACCCTCTGGCAGTGCACAGTTTAAATATTGTTGGATCGGGCCGTACGTCCTCGGCATGATTTGCGCATGCCTGTATTGCTTGCCTTGAGGTTTATTAAAGTGATATTGTTTCTTCCCGTTTTGAAAATAAATGTATAAATGATGAAAAAGGGATTTGAGATTTTCCTATAAAAGAAAGAATTGCTTACCTGCTTCACTTTATTGAACTACAATCATGCTTGTATAAATCCTCAATTTGTTACATTATAAATTTAACATTATTGGACCACTAGTAAGTGTCGAAGTCGACCTCTCATCTCTACTTCTTCGAGATTAGGCGGGATACTTACTGAGTACACGTTATTTTCGTACTCATGCTACACTTGCTGTGCATTTTGTTGCACAGGTGCAGGTATCCCTAGCGGCCTACTGGGCGTAGCAGCATGGATGATACGGAGACTAGGTGAGCTACATTTCTCGAGGCAACCCACAACCAGTATAGTCTCCTTCAGAGTATTGTGCTGTATTTTTTATTCCTGTCCACTTTGTATTTCGGACAGTTACTGTATTTTATTTCATTCCCTAGTAAACGCTCATGCACTTGTGACACCAGGTTCTGGGATGTCTATGGGATTATTCAGTATTTGAAATTGTTAAAAATATTATTATTTATTCAGTGGACTTGTTCTTTATTATTTAAATATATAGAAGAAGTAAATTCAGAGATTTCTAAAACAAGAAGTTATTAATTAATTAGTGTTGGCTTGCCTGACAATGGTGTCCAGCGCCATTACGACCCTTAGTGGATTTTGGGTCGTGACACATTCGACCTCGTTCAAATCACTCAAAGAGTCAAACATTCGACCTCGCTAAAATTGACTCACATTCGATCTCGTTCGAATTTGTTTACATTCGACCTCGTTCGAATCACTTAAAGAGTCAAACATTCGACCTCACTCGGATTGACTCATATTCGACCTCATTCGAATTTATTTACATTCGACCTCGTTCGAATCACTTAAAGAGTCAAACATTCTACCTCACTCAAATCGACTCACATTCAACCTCGCTCGAATTTATTTACATTCCACCTCGTTCGAATCACTTAAAGGGTCAAATATTCGACCTCGCTCGAATCGATTCACATTCGACCTCGTTCAAATTTACTCACATTGGACCTCACTCGAATCGACTCACATTCGACTCCGTTTGAATTCATTAACATTCGACCTTGTTCGAATCAACCAGCAATTCGACCTCGCTCAAGTTAATTGATATTCGACCTCGATCGAGTTAACTAAGTCAGGAACTCTTACAAAGGAAAAAGCATATGAAGAAAAACGAAAAGAGCCAAAAACATACAGCAAAAAGACAATAGCCATTCCATTCCAAAATAGAGTATATCTTACAAAGGGCCAAAAAGACCCCCTCCAAAAAAGAAAAAGAGAAAAGAGCAAAAAACTATGTACAAGAAAATCTTACTGCATCATCTCCGCCCGGCCCAGCAGCACCATCTCCACCCTCGCCATTTAAGTACTCGTCTTCGTACCAAGCATCCGGCTCAATCTCGTCCAAATCTTCCTCGTCATCGTCCATCCCTGGGTCATAGCCGCAAGGTAGCACGTGCCTTAACACGAGCATCCTTAAACTCTGCCTCAGAGGCTTTCCCGGCTGCCGTCAAACCTCTGTATATGTCAAGATGAGCCTCAACATGGATCTACTTCTCGTACAAGTCTTGTGGGACATTGGGATACGTGGAAGCATGAGAGGTAGACGACTGAGCCTGTTGTTGCGCTTTCTCGACCTTAAGGACAGCTATTTGCTCGTTCAAATATTGAACATCTCCTTCCAGTCCGCCTATCCTCTCTTCGATCCTCGCCTCTTTAAGAGCAAAGGTCTCTACTTCACTAGCCCGCTCTGATCTGAAGACGCGAAGGGTGCCCACTAGTGCCGTCGTCTCCGCCACAGCAGCCGATCTAGCTCTATCAACTCGCTCCAACTCCGCAGCTTTGGAAGCCAGCTTGTCCCTTAAGTCGTTAACCACAGTTTCACTCTGCTCAAGCTCGACCCGTAAAGACGTCACCTGAGCTTGGAGGTCGACGCACTCAGCCGTGACCCCCTTGCTCACCACGAGCTCATCATTCTTGGTCCTTAACGTTTCTTTGAGCTCGCTACACCTGCCAATAATCCTCATGAGCTCACCATCCTTCTCCTCCAACTCGTCATCCTTCGCCTTTAACTCCTCACTCTTCTATTTGATGTTGTCACGGAGAGTAAGGTACAAAGCATCCTCACCAAGCATGTGGACCAAGGCTTTGTGTTTGGTACGGTACTCTCTTTACTTCGACTCCATCTTCTTATAGACTCTCATCCTCTTCTCCTCCCGATGGGCACTCTTAATCTCCAAGATGAGGGTCTGATAAACAGACGAAGAAAGGTCAGCAAAGACAAATAATGTAAAAGGAAGAAATCAAAACGATAAGAAAGGACTTACTTGCAGGGCCATCCCCAAAATGCCTAACGATAGGTCCTCATCCTTCAACGTTTCCAAGGTCCTGTTCTCGGGCTCCGCGCATAGGGGGGCCAAAAATGGAACCACGCCCTCCAAGTTGACCAACAAGTTGAAGTCCACGGGGATGACAATATTTTGAGTGGACCCCTCGGTCCTCACCTGCACTCAAGTAAAATTCTTGTTACATCTCGCATTTTTCGTACGTTAAAGTTTCATCTTCAGTCAATTGACGTACACTCGGGGAAGAGATTATCTTGAGGTTAGCATAGTTATGCTATTTATACCAAGCAATAAGTAAGTGCTATGAAGGAAAGGGTACACGAATTAAAGAAAATGAGTTTCGTTGAAGGTTGTCGAATTTGGATAAAATACGGTCCGAGCTATACTACCCGATACTTATGGACTAATACCATGCAAGGTGCCATATGACCACGATAGTATGATATATAAGGTATATTAAAAATAAGTAGAATTTTAAATAATTTGAGACAATTCTTAATTATGCGGATAATTGGTTAATTACCGGGTAACGAAATATTACCTAATTAATTAATTGGTTATGTGATAAGATTAAAATTACCCCCCACCCCCACATGGAAGCAAGCCATTTCATAAAGAGATGACTCTTAGTCATTCTTGATAAATGGCAAAATGACGTGTCACCAAAATACTTCAACAACGTGCAGTGTTATCAAAACACTTCAATTCCAAAGATCTTTCAAAACAAAACCATACTACAATCAAATCCTAAATCTCATTCCTAATATTTTCAATACAAAGACCTTACAACCAGAAGTAAAAGTTATCAATTCTCCTTGCAACCAATTCCAGCGAGAATTTTTAGAGTCTTAGCAACGGAGTAATTTTGCGATTCTAATGAAGTATAGTGCAACCTTTGCCCAGAATATCATACGGATTTTTCTCTACTCCAGGTATGTTAAGGCTAAGCTCTTCCTTCATTTTGGCATGACCCCGTAATTACATGAGTTTGATAACGAGGTATAGAGAAATATTCATATCCTGGAATTTACATATATTTTCCTAGTTTTGTAAGTTACAATATTCTACTTATCGGGACTTCATATTCAGAGTATTTCCTTCTTCCAGTCAAGAGCGCAGAGAATCTACATAGATTGTATTACAGTATTTTCATTACCATCGAGCTATAATCGATGGGCAGACCCCTATTGGGCAACCTCTGATCAGATGGTAAGTTATATACCGAGCCTGCTGTGGCCGAGCGCCTATGAGCGAGCCTAGTTGGCCGAGATACAGAGCCTAGAATGGTCGAGCGCCTATGACTGAGCCTACTACGGCAGTGCAGTTATATATATGTACCGAGATTTATAGGGCCGGACAACTATTTTACTTACTATATTGAGAGAGTTGAGTTAGTATCAGCAGGTAAGCATATGTTCAGATTATCAGTTCAGTTTCAACTTTTAGTATATTGCCTTACATACTCGGTATATTATTTTGTACTGACGTCCCTTTCTGGGGTCGCTGCATTTCACGCGTGCAAGTTCAGACAGAGAGACGGGTAGACCTCCTTAGTAGGTGTTGCCCGAATTCAGCTTTATCGGTAGGCTCCCCGTCCTTCGGAGTTATCGTGTCTAGAAGTTTTGTGTACATCTTGTGTATTTACATAGATAAGTTATGGGTAGGCCGGGGCCCTGTACCGATCACAATACATCTGTCAGTAAAGGCTTGTAGACATATCTTGTCTGTTAGTGCAGTATGTTGGGATTGTAGACCCTGTACGTATATTTTGTTGGCTTGTCAGTTATAGTGGTTATGGCAGCCTTGCCGGCCCAGCTTTATGTTGAAATTTAGCCAGAGTTAGTCTCTATTCAGTTTTATATTTTGATTCGCACAATATCTTGTAATGTGGCCCATGGCCAGAGTATGACATTACATATTCAGAGCCTCTTAGCCGCAAGTGGTACGCAAGGATAGTTAAGGCACCGGGTGCCGGTCTCGCCCCCAGGCTCGGGGCATGAGAAAAGTGGTATCAGAGCAGTTCTGTCCTAGGGAGTCTACAAGCCGTGTCTAGTAGGGTCTTGTTTATAGATGTGTGGTGCATCACATTATATAAGCAGGAGACTACATGGCATTTAGGAGTTGGTTACCCTTCTTTCAAATCTAAATCGTGCTGTAGCATTGAGTTATAGAAAATTTGGGTTAAACTTACGTGTTGGCGTTTGCATGCACAGATGATGGTAACTAGGAAGACTACGGCTAGCCAGAGGAGAGAAACAGTAGTAGGTGAGGGGACTAGCAGGGTACCCCCAGTAGATGGGGCCTAATCGGAGGCCCAGTGAGAGAACCCTTCTCAGCCATTACCGGCTCCTCCACCACCTGAGGAGATTCCTAGGGAGACCACATATCTAGTTCCCCTTCCGCTTCCATCAGATCAGGAGTTGAGAAGTGCGGTGCATTTGTTGGCACAATTAGTGGCTACCCAACAATAGGCTAGGGCATCCGCTAGTGCAGGACCTTCCGAGGGATCTGGGAGTTCAAGGGTCTAAGAGTTTATTACTTTGAGTCCCCCAGAGTTCACGGGGACAGATCAGAGGGAGGACCCGCAAGATTTCATAGATCAGCTTCACAGGATATTTCGGGTTATGCATGCCACGGAGAAAGAGGCAGTCAAGCTAGCAGCTTTTCGACTCCGAGATATAGCCATCCTTTGGTACGAGGGATGGGAAAGGTCCAGGGGACGTGATGTACCTCCAGCTATTTGGGAGTATTTTTCAGATGCCTTTCTTGACCAGTACTTACCGCGGGAAATCCGACAGGCCCGAGTCGATCAGTTTTTAGCCCTCAAGCAGGGCAATATGAGTGTTCGAGAGTACAGTCTTCGTTTTGACTCATTGGCCAGATATGCACCATCCATAGTTGCTACTATGCGGGACAGGATCCACATGTTTATAGCAGGGTGGGCCCCGGAGTTGACCGAGGCATGTACCACCGCTGCATTGCAGGATAGTATGGATATCTCCAGGATTCGGGCATTTGCCCAAAATATAGAAAGGGGTAGGCGTTGGCAGCAGGGTACGGAGAGGACTGAGTCAGGGCAGCATAAGAGGATGAGATTTGCCAGGTATCAAGAGTAGTCTCAGGGTAGTTACAGGCCCCAGTAATTCGAACGGCCACCTAGACCTCCGCCACCTCAGCTACAGGGTTACAAGTATGACCGCTATACTCAGTCAGAACCAGGTGAGAGCTCCCAAGCATCGGGTTTGCAGTGACAACGAGGTTTAGGGCATACATGGCCATTTCCGCCGCGGTGTGCCATCTGTGGTAGAGGACACTTGGCCCAATGCCGAGCTGGTTCCGATGCTTGTTATACATGTGGACGTCCGGGGCATATGATGCGAGATTGCCCAAATAGAGATTCTGGGGGTATAGCGCAACCAGCAAATTCAGCATCAGGATTATCTATGTCCGTGTATCCTTCAGGGAGCGAGTCTTAGTCTTCAGCTGGTAGAGGTTGAGGCAGAGGTAGAGGTTCCAGTTCAGGTGGTAACCAGAATCGTAGCTATGCGTTAGCAGGTCGGCAGGACCAGGAATCCTTACCAGACGTTGTGACAGGTATGTTTACCATTTGCTCCCACGATGCTTATGCCTTAATAGACCCAGGATCTACTTTATCGTGTATTACCCCATTTGTCGCGGGGAAGTTTGGTATAGTGCCTGGAATACTAAGTGATCCTTTTGCGGTATCTACACCGGTCGGAGAATCGATTATTGCTAGATGAGTTCACCGAGGTTGTACGGTATCATTTTGCGATCGTCAAACCTCAACCGACCTAGTTAAGCTAGAGATGTTGGATTTTGATGCTATCATGGGCATGGACTGGTTGGCAGCTTGCTATGCCACGGTTGATTGTCGAGCAAAGATAGCTAGATTTTTCATTTTCCGGGTGAGCCAGTCCTTGAATGGGTAGGTAATCCAGCGCACCCAGAGGTAGGTTTATTTCTATCTGAAGGCGAGGAAAATGATCGCAAAAGGGTGCATTTATCATATTGTGCGAGTTAGAGATGTGGATGCAGAGATACCTACACTTCGGCCTAATCCAGTAGTAAAAGAGTACGCACATGTATTCCCAGATGAACTTTCAGGTATTCCTCCAGAGCAAGAGAATGATTTTGGCATCGATTTGCTTCCGGGAACTCAACCAATATCCATCCCTCCGTATAGAATGGCACCTGCCGAATTGAAGGAGTTGAAGGAGCAGTTAAAAGATTTGCTGGAGAAAGGTTTCATCAGACCCGGTACTTCACCTTGGGGTGCACCGGTACTGTTTGTGCGAAAGAAAGACGGCTCGCTGAGGATGTGTATCGATTATAGGCAACTGGACAAGGTAACTATTAAGAATAAGTATCCACTTCCAAGGATTGATGACCTGTTTGATCGGTTGCAGGGGTCTAGATGCTTTTCAAAAATAGATTTGAGGTCGGGGTACCACCAGGTCACAGTTCGGGAGGAAGATATTCTCAAGACAGCTTTCAAGACCCGATATGGCCACTTCAAGCTCCTTGTCATGTCCTTCGGGTTGACGAATGCACTTACCGTGTTCATGGGCTTGATGAATAGCCTATTCCGGCCATTTTTAGATCTGTTCGTGATAGTATTTATTGATGATATCTTAGTTTATTCACGTTCAGAGGATGAGCATGCGGACCACCTGCGAGCGGTGCTCCAAACCCTCCGTGATAGTAAATTATATGCTAAGTTTTCTTAATGTGATTTCTGGTTGAGGTCTGTAGCATTCTTGGGGCACATTGTATCAGATGGAGGTATAAAAGTAGACAGTCAGAAGATTGAGGCTGTGAAATCCTGGCCTAGACCTACCACTCCGACAGAGATTCGTAGCTTTCTAGGCTTAGCAGGATACTACCGGAGGTTCGTAGAGGGTTTTTCTTCTCTTTCAGCACCATTAACGAAGTTGACGCAGAAAACAACTAAGTTTCAGTGGACAGAGGCCTGTGAGCAGAGTTTCCAAGAGCTTAAGAACAGGTTGACCTCAACACCAGTTCTAGCACTTCCAGAGGGTCCAGATGGTTATGCCATGTATTGTGATGCCCCAGGAGTCGGGTTAGGATGTGTCCTAATGCAACATGGGAAGGTAATTGTATATGCTTCAAGGCAGTTAAGGAAGAACGAACAGAATTATCCGACCCACGACCTCGAGTTAGCTGCGATTGTCCATGCACTTAATATATGGCGATATTACTTGTATGGTGTTCATGTTGATGTATTCACAGATCATAAAAGCCTGCAATATATCTTCAAGCAAAAAGAGTTGAATTTGCGATAGAGGTGATGGCTTGAGTTATTGAAAGATTACGATGTTAACATTCTCTACCATCCAGGGAAAGCTAATGTTGTAGCAGATGCCTTAAGTCGCCGATCTATGGGTAGCTTAGCACATGTAGAGGCCGAGAAAAGACAATTAACTAGAGAGATTCACCAATTGACTTGTTTGGAGGTTCGGTTAGTAGACTCTGGCAATGGAGGAGTTGTACTCCAAAATACTGCAAAATCATCTCTCATAGCTGAAGTAAAGGAGAGGCGGTACGAGGATCCAGAGTTGGTCGAGTTGAGAAAGCGAGTTCCACAGCAGAAGAAGCCGTTGTTAGAAATTAAGGGATATGGGGTTCTCAGATATAGGCGGTCGTTTGTGTGTTCCAGATAGAGCAGGGCTACGAGACATGATTATGTCATAGGCACATTATTCGTGGTACTCCATTCACCCTGGGTCAACGAAGATGAATCATGGCATTAAGGATGTGTACTGGTGGAACGATATAAAGAGGAACATTGCTGAGTTTGTCGCTCAGTGCCCTAGTTGCCAGCAGGTGAAGATAGAGCACCAGGGGGCTAATGCAGACTATAGAAATCCCGACATGGAAATGGGAGGCGATAAACATGGACTTTATCATGGGTTTACCTCGTTCTTACCGTAAGTTCAAATCCATATGGGTGATAGTCAATAGGCTCACGAAATCAGCTCATTTCCTACCGGTCAGATCTACATATACACCAGAAGATTATGCAAAGTTATATATTAAAAATATATGCGACTACACGGAGTACCAATATCTATTATATCTGACCGTGGGGCCCAGTTTACAGCACATTTGGAGGTCATTTCAGAAAGGTCTGGGGACTCAGGTGAATCTCAGCACAACTTTTTATCCACAGACTAATGGACAAGCCGAGCGCACAATTCAGACGCTTGAGGATACGTTACGAGCATGTGTATTAGATTTTAAAAGGAGTTGGGATGAACATCTAACTCTTATCGAGTTTGCATATTATAACAGTTACCACTCCAGTATCCAAATGGCTCCGTATGAGGCTTTGTATTGGCGAAGTGCAGATCTCCTATAGGGTGGTTTGATGTTGGAAAATCTAGGTTACATGGGCCAAACATGGTTCAGCAGGCCATAGAAAAAGTAAAGCTCATCCGGGAGCGACTGTTGACAGCTCAGAGTCGTCAGAAGTCATATTCTGACGTGCGGCGACGAGATTTAGAATTCGGGGTTAATGACTGGGTATTCTTAAAGGTGTCACCTATGAAGGGTGTGATGAGGTTTGGCAAGAAAGGCAAACTTAGCCCACGGTATGTTGGGCCTCATAGGATCATTCGGAGAGTGGGCCAAGTAGAATATGAGTTATAATTACCCTCAAAATTGGAGTCTGTCCATCCGGTTTTTCACGTATCAATGCTACGGAAGTGCATTGGCGATCCTACCCAAGTGGTGCCCACGGTTGATGTACAGATTACGGAGAACTTGTCATACGAGGAAATCCCGGTTTCCATCCTAGAACGACAAATCCGCAAGCTACGGAATAAGGAAATAGCCTCCGTGAAGGTTTTATGGAGGAGCAAGAATGTGGAAGAGATGATGTGGGAAGCAGAGGAAGAAATGAAGTCTAAATACCCCCACCTATTTCAAACTGAAGATATGGCTCGAGGTGGGATACCACAGCACAGCTCTATTCAGGCCAGTAGGTCATCAGGTATGCTCTCATTTTGACTCTCAAAATTTATAATGGATAGTTGTGTGAAGCCAAGTGTTGCTATTTATAGACAGTGGCTATGTGTGGCATGTATAGTATGTTTTCTGGCTGCGTACAAGTTGGGTTTAGTCTAGTTTACGGAAGAGACTCCGGCAAAAAAAAAATTCCCAAAGTATCTAAGAGTATACATTCGAGGACGAATGTTTCTAAGGGGAGAAGAATGTTACATCTCGTGTTTTTCGTACGTTAAAGTTTCGTCTTCAGTTAATTGACGTAAACTCGGGGATGAGAATATCTTGAGGTTAGCATATTTATGCTATTTACACCAAGCAATAAGTAAGTGCCATGAAAGAAAGGGTACACGAATTAAAGAAAATAAGTTTCGTTGAAGGTTGTCGAATTTGGATAAAATACGGTCCGAGCTATACTACCCGATACTTATGGACTAGTACCATGCAAGGTACCATATGACCACGATAGTATGATGTATAAGGTGTATTAAAAATAAGTAGAATTTTAAATAATTTGAGATAATTCTTAATTATGCGGGTAAATAATTAATTACCGGGTAACGGAATATACCTAATTATTAATTGGTTATGGGATAAGATTAAAATTATCCCCACCCCCATGTGGCAGCAAGCCACTTCATAAAGAGATGACTCTTAGTCATTCTTGATAAGTGGCAAAATGATATGTTACCAAAACACTTCAACAACGTGAAGTGTTATCAAAACACTTCAATTCCAAAGATCTTTCAAAACAAATCCATACAACAATCAGATCATAAATCTCATTCCTAATATTTTCAATACCAAGACCTTATAACCAGAAGTAAACGTTATCAATTCTCCTTGCAACCAATTCCAGCGAGAATTTTTAGAGTCTTAGCAACGGAGTAATTTTGCGGTTCTAAAAAAGTACGGTGCAACCTTTTCTCATAATATCATACGGATTTTTCCCTAGTCCAGATATGTTAAGGCTAAGCTCTTCCTTCATTTTGGCATGACCTCGTAATTACATGAGTTTGATAACGAGGCATAGAGAAAAATTTATATCCCGGAATTTACATATATTTTCCTAGTTTTGTAAGTTACAATATTCTCCTTATCGGGACTTCATATTAAATTGAGTATTTCCTTCTTCCAGTCAAGAGCGCAGAGAATCTACATATACGATATTACAGTATTTTTATTACCATCGAGCTATAATTGATGGGCAGGCCCCTATTGGGCAACCTCTGATCAGATGGTAAGTTATATACCGAGCCTACTGTGGCCGAACGCCTATGAGTGAGCCCAGTTGGCCGAGATACAGAGCCTAGTATGGCCGAGCACCTATGAGCGAGCCTACTACGGCAGTGCAGTTATATATATATATATATATATATATATATATATATATATATATATATATATATATATATATATATATATATATATATATATATATATATATATATATNTGTCCCGGAATTTACATATATTTTCCCTAGTCTTGTAAGTACAATATTCAATTGAGTATTTCCTTCTTCCAGTCAAGAGAGCAGAGAGTCTATATATATATATATATATATACCGAGCCTTATAGGGCCGGACAACTATTTTACTTACTATATTGAGAGAGTTAAGTCAGTATCAACAAGTAAGCATATGTTCAGATTATCTGTTCAGTTTCAACTTTCAGTATATTGCCTTACATACTCGGTATATTATTTCGTGCTGACGTCCTTTTCTAGGGGCACTGCATTTCATGCGTGCAGGTTCAGACAGATATATGGGTAGACCTCCTCAGTAGGTGTTGCCCGAATTCAGCTTTATCGATAATCTCCCCGTCCTTCGGAGTTGTCGGGTCTAGAAGTTTTGTGTACATCTTGTGTATATATGTAGATAGGTTATGGGTAGGCCGGGGCCCTGTTCCGATCACAGTACATTTGTCAGTAGAGACTTGTAGACATATCTTGTCAGTTAGTGCAGTATGTTGGGCTTGTAGGCCCTGTACGTATATTTTGTTGGCTTGTCAGTTATAGTGGTTATGACGGCCTTGCCGGCCCAGCTTTATGTTGACATTTAGTCAGCGTTAGTCTCTATTAGTTTTATATTTTGCTTCGCACATTATCTTGTAATGTGGCCCATGGCCATAGTATGACATTACATATTCAGAGCCTCTTAGTTGCAAGTGGTACGCAAGGATAGGTAAGGCACCGGGTGTTGGTCAGGCTCGGGGCATGACATCTCTCCTCAAAAGTCCGTGCCTCCTCGGGGTCGATATCAGAACCGGACCCGTCATCCTTCACATCGACCATTTTTCCTCTACCACCAGCGGAGGATGAGCCCACCTGGGCTGCCCCCGGTGTCTCTATTTTCGCAGCAGCCTCCACCATCTCCAACGGCCTCGCTTCCACGACATTCTCCGGTTGGGGAACAGTCCCCGTAGCTGAAGCGCATATCGCCTCCATATCCACGATCATGGCCCATTCAGGTGCGACCACGACCTCAACTCGTCGCCTCTTCAACAGCGCCGCTTCCTCCTCACCGGGGGAAGATTCGTCCACTAGATGAACCATCGAGCAGGCCGGGATCTCCACTGATGGAGTGGCCGTCTGACGACCAGGCTCGCTTAATACTGGAGTTTGGGAAGAAGTATTTCGCACAGACTCGACCAACACAAACTGCATCCCTGCCGAAGCAACCGCCTGGCGAAATGCGGGGACATGAGCCTTCACCTTCTTAGAAGTTCTCTGACCTAGCATCAAAGGAAAACCATGAACAACAAAAAGTAATGTACCGCAGCAAAAGCAAAATAGTTATAAGAGCTAAACCCGACTTACCGATCGAGGGCTTGAGCCCGAACCTCTTATAAGGACGCCCAGTCACGGATCCCTATGCTGTGAGGCACAATGCGGGCCACCCAATCGCTGATATCGGTGACAAAAGAAGGGGGATGCCTCTCAGCTGTAAAAGGAAAAATGACGTAACAAGTCACGAATCACGAAGAGAAGGAAAGAACGTACTCCAAATAACGATACTTACGAGCAAAATTCCATCGTTCAGGAAAGCCGCTAGGGTTTGCCACCACGTGCTCGATTTTAATAAAGAAATAATGGGCCCAAAATCGGCGGTTCGTCCTATCATCCATCCCTGCCACCAACCCTTTGGTTCCTCGGTGGCGGAGGTGAATCATCATGCCTCTATGGAAGCTCGGCCCGAAGAGATGCAGTAGATGGCATATAGAGACTTCGCAGTCGGCGAGCTCCGCAAACTTCGCCAATATAAGGAAAATCTTGTAAAGGTAGGGAGAGAGCTGTGCCGGACAAATGTGGTAGTAGCGACAGAACTCCTCCGCCAACGGGGGAAGAGGAAGAGAATAACCTATCTGGAATGGGTAGGCGTAAACACACAATACCGAGGCCTGTAAACTTGTATCACGTCATCTCTGGCCGGAACCAGGTCAATGTGGGCTGGAATGCCGTATTTAGTCCTAAGGGCGGCGAAGTGTTTCGCCTCCATCTCTGACTTCGCTGACTCCGATTCAAGGGTGGGTTCCTTAGAGAAGTCGGACCTAGAAGTAGGGTTACGAGGAATGATCTCCTCCATAGTAGGAAAGTTGTCATCCTCTATCACCGCTGATTCTCCGCCACCAGAAGGCATGTCCACTGATAATGGAGTAGGGTCAGAAATTATCTCAGCGTTGGGGGTCACGGTAGCCATTTTCCGATGATGTGTATACGAAGGGACAGAAAAATAAAAAAAGGTGGCAATGGCAGCAGGTACAGGAAGCAAAAACACAAGAGGGAGAAAAGGAAGCAAGTGCAGGGCTTAAGAAACTAGAAGAATGCAAAAGTTTCTTTGAGAAGTTTTCGCTTCTTTATTTATAGACCTCAGGGGCGTTCGAGTCAATGCAAGCAACCGCCAGTGGCCTTAGAATCGAAACAACAGGGACTCGAGGAACGAGGCAACGCATCAGGAAGATGCGCAATGATGATGCCTGTGTTGTGACGTCATCCTGCACCAACCCTATGACCCACGAATCTCAAAGCGACACGTTATTACTTCGGCAACGGACACCTCTACTCGATCACCACGCCAAAAACTTCTTCACAAATCGCCGATTGAAAAGGTCCGCTCATCGGGGCCGACCAGAAGGCAACCCCGACAAGCGGAGGGACTGACTGTATGGGTCAAAATCTTGCTGAGAAAATTGGTCGTGGGAAGATCGTAAGGTGAAAAGACCGTATTCCGATTTGGGCGGATAGGCCGAGGTCGACCAAAGCCCAACAACGAGCAGTTGCTGAACGAACCATAGAGGTCGAGGTCGTGCAGCGAAGAGTAGGAATAACGGTTAGTGTAGTCTCGGAACTAGTGACATGAATATTCTCCTGGATATTCCCCTTGTTGTACTTTTTAGGATTTTTAGAGAATATCCCATATAAATAGAAAAGGGGGAGAAGAAAGAGGGGGACACGTGAATTGAATTAGAGAAAATTATTGTAAGAAGTTGACCTTTGAGAGAAAATACTTCCATAGTGATTGATTTTATCGATTATTCTTCCCTTTCACTCACATGATCCAAGAAAGCATTGTTCATATTCTTGTTTATTGCCACGTTTCGTTGTCAAAAGGAAGAATCTTCCACATCATTTGATATTTGGGTGAATTGTTCTTCCTATTTACATTTATTGCCATTTTCCATATTTATTGCTCATCATTCATTCTTCATTTATTCTCTAAAGTGGGCATTTAGTGATTGAACACACGACCCTGGGCATTAGGCAAACGATATCACTTAAACTCTTAGCTAGATCTAAAAATTATTATGTTTGACTAGGATTCACCTTTCACCTCAATTATCTTTAATTAGTTTAACAAAGAGTGCTATAATTTTTGGTCAAACACTAGGGATGATTGTTTAAAAATCAAATTTACGACAAGAGGCATGAATGGTAATTTGACAAAGTTTAAGGGCATTTCCTAATTCTTTTTTCCGCTCCTCAAGTGGCAAAAGGATTCTAAGGCCCCGTTTGGCCATAAGTTTTCCCAAAATAAATTTGGAATTTATTTTCAAAACTCATGTTTGGCCATAAATTTTGCTCATATTTTGGCCAAATCCCAAATCCCAAATTTCAAATCCCAAAATCAGCTATTGAGCTAGTTTTGGGCCAAAATTCCAAAACTTGGGAATTATATACATGTTTTTCCAAAATAAAGTTGGAAAATATGTTTTGAAAGCGTATGTCCAAACACATTTTCATCTTCAAACCAAACTTCACCCAAATTGGATTTTTCAAAATAAATTTGGGATCTAGCCAAACGCTAGCTAAGAGTATTATCTAGAGCCCGTTTGGATTGGCTTAAAAAATGGCTTTTAAGCACAAGTGCTTAAAAGTAATTTTTAAGTGCTGGGAGCTTGTTTTATAAATAAGCAGTTACCTGTTTGGATAAAAGTGCTGAAAGTTAAAAAAAGTTATTGAAGTGTTTGGTAAATAAGTGCTGGTAAGCACTTTTTTCTATTAAAAAGACAAAAATATCGCATAAAAACAAATAAAAAACCTACATCCTCCTCTTGCTTACCAAACAAAGACGAAATCAAAGGACATGGTCATATATTTGAAAAATGAAAATAGACTACTGCCCGTTGCGATATGGACATTGAAACTTTATGTAAAAATTACAGAAGCAGATTTCTCCTCCAAATGTTGAGGAAAAGGGTATTTGTATTTTAATGTTATGTTAAAAAAAAGAGCATTTATAAGGGAAACTTACACAAATGTCCCAAATAAATTTCAACTTACCAACCTCTAGCCATTAGTCATAAACTTACCAAAACTAGCCAACAAAAATTGAAAAACCAAATAATAGGGTTCTTTCTCTCAAAGAATCACATGCAAAAATCACCTTTCATATTTTTAAGCGTGATTAGCAACATTAGATACAAGACGGAAAGGAAATTTCATGGACGGGGTAGCAAATAAGGTGATGAAATACAAAAATCTATACAATATTCCAAAAATCTAAATAAAAAAGGAATTTTTTCAATGGGTATAGTTGAAATTCATTGAAAA
This sequence comes from Nicotiana attenuata, assembly GCF_001879085.1. Taxonomy (NCBI): domain Eukaryota; kingdom Viridiplantae; phylum Streptophyta; class Magnoliopsida; order Solanales; family Solanaceae; genus Nicotiana; species Nicotiana attenuata. Next base: position 21,819,051 of record NC_031998.1, read on the forward strand.
TATATAGATAAGTCAATATACAAAATTTGAGGAAGATTGGAGGTGATTTGGACTAGTTTTGTATCAAAATTCGTAATTAAATCGAGTTCAAAAAAATCTTCTACGACACATGTATCAAACATGTATCATGCATGTATCTCACACACAGGTATACATGGATATACATGTGATACACAATTGATACAAATATGATACATATGTTATACACAAATGATACATAGTGTGATACACATATCAATTTTTTTCATGTTCAGCTTTTACTTCGAATTTTTAATTCAAACCACCTCAAAACTTCACCAAATCATCCCAAAACTGAGATTCAAGCTCCTTAAGTTGTGCCCAATCTATTCTAATAACACCCACTCAAAACAAAGCAAAAATTTGATATTTTTTTTGCTACAAATAGCTAATTGGCCAATTTAGCTAATATTAGTAATATTTTACCAATTGGCCAATTTTTGTAATGAACTACTTATAAATGGACATAGCTGGTAATTCCCCCATTTATAATAGGAAAATAGAAGTGTAGATAAGCATGAATATCACATAGGAAAGGTGAACGTGTGGGTAAGAATAGAACATAAAGGAGAAGAAGAGGAAAGAAGATGAACAGAAAGTGAGTAGTTGGATGTTTTATTGTTATAAGGGAGAAGTAAGTAATTTCGTTGGTCAAAATAAGTTGGCTTTTAAGCCAAAAACGGAGAAGTTAGGATATACTAACTTGTGGCTTTTAGCTTTTTCTAAGCCATTTTAAACTTTTTTTAAACTGTTTTTTATTTTGCCAAAACACTCCAGTTACCTAAAAATGGTAAGCCAATCCAAACAGGCTCCTAATCTTCCACATTAACCAAATTGCTCAATCTAACACTTCAATTCTCCATTTCCACAGACATAAACCCGAAAGTCCCTCTTCTTCCCCACTGCACTTCACTACTCCCCTTTGCTTATCCTTCACTCTCGGATCATCCCTTTCACCTTCAAAAAGCAAACAAATAGTAGCATTCTGAACTCTTTAACAGGACCGGCATTTGCATTTTGCTTTCCCCCAAATTACAAGCCGTTCTTGCTTCTGTACTACAATTTTTCAGAACTGGAGTCGTCAATAACAGAAACCCAGCCCAAAAAACCAGCACCGGGTAACGGTCAGATCCGATACCGATCACCTTCAGCAACCGAACTTTTATTAGAACAAATACAACAACAGGACCCGGGCCCGCCACTTCAAATGGAGCATGAGAAAATGATAAAACGGAACAAGCAACAACTACACGGTGGAGATTCGTCACTCTCCGATAAGATCCATAGATACCGTGGGGTTATTTTAGTAATTTCGGTTCCGGTATTGCTTATTTGTTTTGTGCTTTTTGTAATGCCGACGAGTGAATATTCTGAATCGATGGGAGGGTCAGTTAATAGGAAGTTTTCACCGAAATTTGGATCGAGGAATTATGCGGTTATATTTGATGCGGGTAGTTCGGGGAGTAGGGTTCATGTTTTTTGCTTTGATCAGCATTTGGATCTTGTCCCCATTGGCAATGATCTTGAGCTCTTCGTGCAGGTAAATTTTGGAACTGTGTAAATAATTCATACATACTTTATTTAATAAGCATTAATTAGTAACCTGATATAACAGGTTGAGTTATACTGATGATGTAAAAATAAAATTGCTAAGTATTTATTTATTTATTTATTACGGATATAATTTTATCTCCCACTTTCTTGATTATTCAAACTTGCATTAATATAATAGCATATTTTAATCAAGCATAAATTTTGAAGACAATTTTGTCTTTAACTAAGCTAATGCATGCGTTAAAACCATTGCATTGTTAATACCATGGTTTCTTATGCATTAGTTATGCATAGGATAATACCAAATGGGGTGTATAACTAATGCATATGTTCAAAAAGTGTACCAAACATGATAATTTGTATATTAATACACAAAGCTAATGCATGCATTAGTTTATCTAATGCATCCTACCAAACGACCTGAGTTATATTGATGATGTAAAAATTCACTACATTGTCAGTTTATTTGTTCTTCAAAATGCTATTCCCTCTGTCCAATTTTATGTGGCCTCATTTGATTTGACATAGAGTTTTCTTCTTCCATTGCATTTATTCACTTATCCTTTGAAGGGCAGGAAAGAGCCTCTTGCACATACATGGCTCATTTTCCTCTTGCAGGAGCACTGTAAAAAGTTCTCCCCCTTCAATGTCAAAATGTGGACGAAGGATTCTGTGATGGTTACTACGTCTTATTTGAGATTCATCAAATGTCAAATTGTTCCCGTTTGGATCAATGTTCGCTCTCACTCGGACCAAAATCTTTCATCTCGCTCCCACTTGGAATAAGATTATTCTCGATCCCACTTGGAGCAAGATCACGTTCATTCACATTAAGTGATGAAGGTGGGTCTTGATGAGAAACTAAGAAAGAACATAAGACTTTTGAAAATTGTAGTCTAAAACAAGTCATGGAATTGGTGTGACTATAAATCATCTCATTAAGGGTAAAATAAGAAGTTTAAAGTTAAATTGTTTTTAAATATAATGTTTCGTTCTTTTTGGGACATACTAAAAAGGAAAGCGTGCTACATAAATTGGACAGAGGGATTACAAGAATAGACTCCATAATTGCAGGTTGAACGACCTTTATGTTCTACTTATTGAGCATATTTGGTGTGACAAGAATGTTTTGTAGGAAATATATTTGTTGAATGAAATCATTTTCCAGGAAAATTTAGAAAAGTGGGAAAATAATTTCTGTCACTTAGACTCTGCCACTTATCAGTGGAAGTTAATTTACTTGATGAATATCGAAACTCGAACTTCATATTGGTTACTTCAATTAACATTTAGACGTTGTTTAGCCTTCAATACTCAAAACTATCATCAAGGACGTTATATTGTACTCTTATTACCCATTTTAAATTAGCATATCCAACCTACTTTTATACACAACCGACATTGTTAATGACGATTTCCCAAGGTAAAACATTTCTCGTAGAAATTTTTTCTCCATACTAAATGTACCCTGTAAGTTTGGATGAGTGCCTATATATAGTGTAAAGGCTTTCTCTTGGCACCAAATGTTCATCTCTAGTTGGCTTTGGCACTACAGAAAAAACCGGGTTTGAGTGCATATGCTAGTGACCCTGCAGCTGCTGCAAATTCTCTTCAATCACTTCTGGAGAAAGCAGAGGATGTAGTTCCGGTGGATTTGCGCAGTAATACACCAGTCAGAGTTGGGGTGAGTGGATAATGTTGTTAGAATTATTTCGTTAATTGAGATTTGGATTCTCTAGCCTGCCCTATATGCTGAATACTGATGTGGAGTCTATCTAGGCAACTGCAGGTTTGAGGCAGTTGGGAGGTAATGCATCTGACAAGATTCTTCAAGCGGTAAAATTCATTTCCTTCTTAGACCATCATTTGGATTCTTCTCCGATTTTGGATTTCTTAATACTTAGAATCACTAAAATATCATTTGAAGGTGAGGGATTTTCTGAAGAGAAAAAGCAGCCTCAAGTCAAAGGCGAGTTGGGTTACTGTTCTTGATGGGAATCAGGAAGGTGCTTACCAATGGGTATGTAATGTCAACTTCAACTTGTTCTGCTTTTCTTACTTAGAACTACCACTCCGTTCTATGTTAGAGGTGGTTGCTTAATTTAAATTTGAGCTTCTTAGAGACTAGCGAAAAAAGAAAAAAATAGGGTAGTGGTTATGATCTCTTGTCAAGGATCCATTTTGTGTTAGTTTACCTCTCATGTGATGTTGATTCAAGATTGTTGGCTCTTTAGGCTCAGATCTAGGGTAAATAGAATGAAAGGAGTGAATTCTAGCTCAGGTTCAAGTAGGGAACGACTAGAAGCATAAAATGCAAGATAATGAATGAGGTGGGGCCCTTATGCCAATCTTTCAGTATTACCAATTAAAATCTTGAAGAAGCTGCCTTTCAAGAAGCTTCATGAATAGCAACTCAAGTTGGAGTTGTTGAGCCATAGAACAAGACTCTCTCTCCTTTCCAAATGCTTTCATGTTGCATTCACTTTCTATCCCTGTAATTTCCACAGAAGTATTTCGGTCTCCTTCAAGCCTTTAAGCCATGTTTAGTGACACTAGACAGGATTGCAGGAAAATAACTGATTACATCTGAAAGATGAGATTATTTATCCTACGTATGTAGGAAAGGAGAGCTTTGTGATGGGCTAAAGTCAGAATAACCTATCCCTTCCATAGGGGTAGGGATAAGGCGTTGAGTGTTAAAGTTTGGTGAATAACTTATTCTATCCTAAAGGTAGGGATGAGGGAAACAACTTTTAAATTTATCCTTAGTCCTGTCCTACAGTATTTGAAACAAAAGGTAGAATAAGAAAATTGGAAAGACCCAAGCCCTACGCCATGCAAACTAAGCCTGGTATTTAAGTGGAGAAAGGTAGAGGGACGGGCCCATTAATCCCGAGTTTGGTCCTAAGGGTTGGTCTAGACGGATTTCTCGGTCATGACAAAAGGAAAGATTTTCCTATTTTATCCTGTGTATTGAACGTTGTTTTGGATTATTTGGATTATACTTTTAGTAAGTGATCATTTTATTTCCAATAAAGAGTTGTGCAGAAAGGAAGTGTTGCAATCTTGATCAAAATCTAACAATTGTAGCTCAAAAGTGCTTGACAGAGTGTCAAGGCAAACCTATTTGGTTTTGAGGGCTTGAGATGAAGGCATAAGTTTGAGTAGACACTTGAGTTTTGGATTGAGGCATGTTAGGAAATTGGCCAGAGATAAAGGCATATGTCTAAGTAGACATCTGTCTGCTGGACTGAGGTTTGCTTTTGGGTGACTTTGTGGAGGAAAAAAAAAGAAACCTTTGCGCATGATAAGTAGATGAACATGTTGTATGCCTAAAATAAGTAAGTAAAAGTGTGATATTTCTAACAATTTAAATTTTTAAATGAGAACGTTCGCATAATGTTGTAATTCGATATTGTATTACTCATACGAATGATCCAATATGGTATTAGAGTAGGTAGTATTATGGACTTTAAGTTAACTATAATATATCAGCTAAACATTTCCACGTGTGTGACAACAAAAAGCATCCCTCATGAGAGAACTTGTTTTGGACCTATAATAAACAAATAAAAGTTTCTCCTCTTTACAAGTTAAGCTTTTCGAGGCAATTTACATAATTCAACATGATAGAAGTGAGCCACGTGGGTAGAAATTTGATCTTGCCTGTGGTAGTAGCTTTGAAATAGAGAAAGAAAAACATATATAACCTTATACTTGATCGGAGGTCATTTAGCGTTTCTTAATTCCTGGCTACTCGTCTTGATGAATTTGGGATGAATTGGCCAAGGGTTTTGGTCTAGTGGTAAGAGTACAACACATGATGTGTGAGTTAGGCAGATGTCATGGTTCAAATCCTACCGTAGACAAAAATTTGGTATTTAAGTGGAGAAGGGTAGAAGAGCAGACTCATTATCCAAGTTTCGAACCGTGCGCCAGTAGCCCTCGGGGATTTCTCGGTTAAAAGGAAAATGAATTTAGGATGAATTAAGAAGTGTCATTCTCTTTGTTTTTTCTCAGCTTGATTTGCCATACTCTTCAGATAGGTGATGTTACCTACAAATACCTCGTGTGAATCAGAATCTAAAAGGCATATGGCTTGCATTATTCAGCATCAGAGTCATCACCTTATCTTTTGAGACAGTGTTTTTCTTTTTTTATTTCACTAGCTACATCTCAAGTGTATGTCACTTATCCTACATGTGTTGTGTGTAGGTAAATGTAGCTTGTTACCAAATTCAATTCATAGCTTTCTAATTCTCCCTCCGTGAAATAGTGAACTCTAAGTTATCCCTATTCAGTAATGGTGGAAATTTGGGGAATTCATTAGAAAAAGTTAAGGCTTGCCCCTTTTTTCCCTTTACATGATAACTATCAAAAACAACATTAAGCTAATCCATGGTACAAAACAAGGAGGCTTGATTTTCTAGTAAAATTGTTTTGCTATTAAGATAATTGTATATGTAGATAGAACTGATCACATGGGTTGTAGAACTTGTCTAACCTTGTGTTCATAAACTGAGGGTGGGATAGATGAGACAACCAATTGATACAACTAGCTGAATTTGTATTGCCAATGTCTGTGCAGGTCACCATTAATTATTTGCTAGGCAATTTGGGTAAGAAATATTTTGATACTGTTGGGGTGGTTGATCTTGGAGGTGGCTCAGTACAAATGGCATATGCCATCTCAGAGGCAGATGCTCAAAAGGCTCCAAAGCTATCAGGTGGAGAGGATACTTATGTGCAAGAAATGTATCTCAAGGGGGCAAAATATTACCTCTATGTTCACAGGTCCGTCTCGTCCTATATAAAGAAATGATCTCAGAAAATATCAGCGTACCCAGTTGCCGCCTTTTCAATTTACCTTGAATTTCTTGTCTGACTTATTGACATCTCACTTGTCATCTGGACATGTGGCTTTCCTTGTGTTTACTCACCCTTTACTTGTTTGCAGTTATTTGCACTACGGCTTGCTAGCAGCTCGAGCTGAGATTCTGAAGGTGACCAAGGAATCTGGCAGTCCTTGCATCTTGACAGGGCATCATGGTATTCACTACTCTCAATGCTGCTATATTCTGTCCCATGGTTGCTTCTTCTGTTGCATTGTTCTTTTAAGTATCACTTACCCTACCCTTACCCCCCCCCCCCAACCCAACCCACCCCACAATGATTAAGTAAGAGAAATGCCCCCTTTTCTTGTTGAAGTTCAACTTTTCTTTGCCCCATAAGTCAAGGGTTGGCCTTAAATGTTTCTCTTAAAGCAACTCACTCATCTATTTCCAACTTACGGCAATTCTTTTATCTATCCAATTCAAAAATTTGCCTGAACTTATAAAAAAATAATCTGTCTGAACTCCAATAATAATAATAATTTTCCTGAACTCATGGCAACACACGCAGATCACGTTATATTTTATCCAACTCCATATCTGAAAATGTATGAAATACGGACAACTGGAGAAAGAAAGAGACTTTTTCTACTGGAATAGAACTGAATTAGAATTAATGAAATTATCAGAAAGGATTCACTTATGTTCTCTATCATCATTGAAAATGTTGCAGAAAGTAGTAGCATAAGATACCTAATTTACAAAGGCCTGTAACTCCTATTGGTATTATAATTATTCTTTTTAACTATAATTTCCTATATGAGCAAATGTATTGACAATTTGTTCTCTACAAGGGTCCTACAAGTATGGAGGAAAGACTTACACAGCATCAGCAATGTCTCAAGGATCAAGCTTGACAAATTGTAGGATGGTAGCCCTGAAGGCTCTGAAAGTTAATGAATCAGCATGCACCCACATGAAATGCACCTTTGGTGGTGTGTGGAACGGTGGAGGTGGAGATGGTCAGAAGAATATGTTTGTTGCCTCATTTTTCTTTGACCGAGCTGCTGAGGTAAAAGTCACTGTTGAGCTAGATGCTTACCAAGATTTGATGGCTTTAGAATAGTATACCTTTTTTTGCTGTTCTAAGAAGGATAAACTCCCTATTTCTATGGTTATCTGACTATCGTAATGTGTTGTGGGCATAGGTTGGTTTTGTTGATCCAAATGTAGCTGTTGCAAAAGTTCGCCCAATTGATTTTGAGAGTGCAGCTAGACGTGCTTGTGATACTAGAATCGATGATGCCAAAGCTACATTTCCTCGTGTGGACCCTGATAACTTGCCGTTCTTGTGCATGGATCTTGTCTATCAGTACACTCTACTTGTAGATGGATTTGGTAAGACTAGATATCCTTCAGAAAATACGCGATCCCACTTCATCATTTTTAGTATGTTTCAGTCAGACATTGTATTCTTTATTGGACAGGACTTGATGCTCGTCAAGAAATGACATTGGTGAAAAAGGTGAAATACAAGAATTCCCTGGTTGAAGCCGCATGGCCATTAGGCAGTGCCATTGAAGTCGCGTCATCAATGAATTAACTTGGAGATTCAAGATTAACTCAAACCAGTTTTGCCTTTTATTAGCTTGTGGTTATCAACTATCAGCTATTTCCGACCTGCAACTGGGCTCGCCGTGCTCTAGAACATCATCCTTGCCATTTAGTTGGATGCCTGGTCCGAGCAAATTCAGATTGTTTCCCCTTTTATTCAGAGAGGGTGGGTGATTAAGAATAATGATAAGATCTGTTTGTGATTATATTATAGGAAACACTGATTTGTTTCACGATATGATAGATTCATATTTTTACTTGATTCTTTTCATTCATTCCTCTTTGCCAGTTCCGACACCAACCACTTCTGAAAGATAACTGGAAATCTTTAACCTAGCAATCCTGATATGGGCTTCGAAATGTGAATTTGTTGAGTTGACTCTTGCAATTATCCAATGAGACGAACATATACACAGTATATCACAAACTAGTTCCCCCAGCTGGTGGTCTTTATTTAAAATGAGTTGCAAAATCTCCTAAAATGTTCTTAATGGTATATTAGCTAAAGTAGCTCTATAACATGAAAAAGAAAAATGAGACCAAACTTGCAGTTTGCAGCCTGCTTGTTAAGCCGTCTCAACTGTTGCCTCAGCTGGTCTTCAGAAATAGAACAGGAAGAAATCCATGAGGAAAACTACTCTTAGAAATAGACAGACTTAGGTCGACAAAAGGTCTTTGACCAACAAAATGAGCTTTCTCCAGAAATTGAAATTTTTGTGTTTTTTACTTATTTTTTGTCGAACAATTTGTGTATAAAGTCGATTTCCTTGTTGATTTCACTGTTCAAATTACGAACTTGCAGCAAAAAAATTTAATTTTATTTTTGATTTCTGCTATTTGGAAGTTGGAGAGAGAGAAATTAGAACTTTTGAGTTGCATTATGGCTGATTTATATTTTTTATTAAACGCTTAAGAATCAAAGCAAATCAAGAGCGTGAAAAAAGCTGGTTGTATGAAGAATAAACAATAGGGAAATTACCAGCTATGTCACTCTACAAACTTTCCTAACAAAAAATAGCCCAAAACAAAATATCTACTAAAAAGGCCCAAATGTCATTTTTGGCCCAAATAGTTTCAAATAATGTCAGTTTCTTTTTGTATCCGTTATTATACAAAACCGAGTTCTCTCTCTTTCTCTATATCTCTCACTCTCTCTCTCTCTCGCTCTTTCTGCGATTTTTTCCTAAATTCAACCAAAATTGATGAAATTGACGACAAAACAAGATACATTTTCGGTTATTTTCGTCTGATTCCGGGTATTTTGGAGTAGAAAACCTCTTATTTTGTATATTTTTCTGATTGCATGTGTTTTGTAGATCGATGTTGCTTTTATNCATGTGTTTTTGTAGAATCGATGTTGCTTTTATTTAGGCTTTTGCGACTGATTTTGTAAGTTTTTGTCGAGTTTTTGTATTAATTTCTTCACAAATTTCTGTAACCTTTTGTTCGCATATTTTTTTAAAAGAATTTGTCATTGAAACAGAGCAATATGAGAAGACAAACTCGTTCGATGAGTTCATCACCTTATTCAAAGTCTGTTTCAATAGAGAAATCGAGCAACATCAGAAGAGAAACTAGGTCGATGAGTTTATCTCCTCATTCNTAGAATATAAGTAACGTCGTCGAACGGGGTCACCTACAAAATTTATCAACTATCATTAGTGGTGACAAAGCAGATGCCCTCAAAATACATATACTAGAGAGCCTACAAGATTAAAATAGCTTAATGTCATGTCAAACCAAGCAATATTTCAGGAGTGGGGTAGACATAAATGCTACATTAAATTGAAAGCCTTTGCTTTTGTGCAGGTGGACACTAGTTTAACAGAATCACACAAAGGGTTCAAGATATAACAGATCCGTAAATTCGGAATGATTACATATTCTATGCACAAGTATCTACAGATTCCAGTCATACCTTCATCTGATGTGACAATTCAAGATTGTCCATCAGCATTGTATCATATTTTTTTCCAAGATCAGTGAATGACTCTACTGCATTCTTTAGGTCTGTAACATTCCATCGTCCGATCAATTGCCTTATGTAGTCTAGCAAAGGCAGTACTGGGAGTTCCCTAGCAGCCTTGAGCGCTGCATTGATCGACTCCGCAATGTTTGAAGTCATTGTCAATGTTCTGTTGACAGTGGAATATGCTCTCGACCATCTTTCATACCCAACATTCACTAAGTAATCTTTGACCCTCTTATCAATTTTCTCTACCTTGCCATGTGGTAATCAAACTTCTCAACTGTGTATGCTTTGGCCATAGCAAAGAATATGTCTTTGAGCAGCAAATGGTTTTTTTTTTGTAATTTTTTTGTACATTATTCCATAGATGCCATATGCAGACACAATGAGGTACTTGTGGATACAATGTTGCCGCTGCATTTTCAATGCCTTTATGCCTGTCCGAGACTATGAACATTCCCTTCCTTTCCCCAAATGCATCCTTGAATCTCGCAAAAAACCACTCCCAGGAAGCATTATTCTCTGAATCTACTATAGCATATGCGAGTGGTAGGATATTACCTGCTGGATCTTGTGTTGATGTTATCAATAATGTTCCTCTATATGCCGATTTAAGTAAAGTTCCATCTACAACAACAATCGGTTTGCAATACTACCATCCTTTTATAGACGGATATAGTGCAACGAAAGCATACATGAACAAGTCTTCCTCTATTTTTTTCAAATTTACCACCGACATAGGATTTGTAAGAACCAACATATAAAAGTAGCTTGGCAGCTTTTCATATGATTCGCTTGGGCTCCCTCTCAGTACTTGAACTGCATATTCTTTCGATCTCCATGCTTGCATATATGTCATCTGAAGACCATACTGCTTGTTCATGTCTCCAATTATGTCATTAGGAGTGTATATTGTTTTTGGGTCTTTATACTTGTCTATCAGAAGACTGCCGATGAGTTTTGCAGTAGCTTGACGTTGTGCATAAGATCTGTCTTTCAGGGGGCATGAGTGCACTTTGCTGAAATTTCTGACCTTGAAAACGTTTGTTTTTTTCAGGCTCGAAGACTTAAAATACCAATCACAGTTGTTGTTGATGCATACTAGGCAGTACCTACGACAAGGATATAAACTTTTCCATCAATAAACAGAGCGACATGAAATACAATGATACATAGTGATACACACTGCAATCAACAATACTAGATGAAAAAATACAACGACTATACAGTACTAGACGGTGACAACCACAATTTAAAAGTGTACAGCCACATACTTACAAGCAACAACTTATTTTCTGCATAATTATGCTTCTAACATCAACTACGATATACATTGAGATACATAATTATACAATAAAAATTTTGATACCTGCTTTCACTTGATCTATATTTTTCCGTTAATGCCAAGTGCTTCATGACTTTGATTATCGTTGCCTTGTCTTTATAAATTTGACCTTCTTCTACATCTGTGTGTTGAGGGTCAGTTATTATTGTATTTTCATTAGATTCTGTATCATTCCAGTCTTCTCCATCCCCAAACTCGATCATCTTAATTGTATCGCCATTGTATCTCTCCTCTACAACTGAGCTTTGTGCACATTCAGAGGAAATCACAGTAGAATTGGAATTGTAGCAGATCATGCCCATATCCTTTTCACTCGATGTTATACAAAGGGGATACATTGTAAATTCTGAGCTTTTTTCCAGCTCAAGATATACACATAGACCCATACTATTGTGTATCACTATTGGCGGAGAACTGTTTTGGACAGTGTATTTGATTTCAATATCATTCAATGAAGTATCTATCTTAAGTTGTTTCGAAATCACGTCTACAAAATCTTCAAAACTTATATTTAGAGTAACTATTACAGCGTCTGCATTATAATCTACAAAGTTGTTGTCAACATTCCATCGGCCACCATACTGAATAAAAATTGGTAAATTTGCCATAGAAGTAGCTGAAATTAGGTCAAAACTCACTAATTCCTTGATTGATTGTGATTGCAGTTCGCAGTTCCTTCTACACAGAAATTGCAAAAGCTGTATCTACACAGAAATTGCGAAGGTATATAGTGAAATTGATCGATTTTGAGTGAAATTTGGAGCTCATTTTGAGATTTTTTTGAGAGAGAATGCCGTGATTTACAGAGGTAGAGAATGTCGTGATCTGTTAAATTAATACACACAGGGAAGGAAGGAGGATTTTTAGCGTGATTCTCGGATAGAAGAATCCTTCCTTACGTGTATCTCTAATTTTGGGCTACTTTTGGTAAGTGTCTAAGTTTGGGCTACAGCTCGGTAAGTTTGTATTTAAATTGGCTATTTCTGTACTTTTCCCTAAACAATAACAGTAGTTTTTTTTTATCAGTAATAGGATTATTATTACTTACTTAAACATATTACATAGCATGGGATCACCTGAGGTGACATTTGGGTAGGGGCTTGGGTACGTAGACCCTTCATTCAAAAGGACATTGTCACTTGCAATGTTTTGGTTACCTAGAGTTCTAAGCATATTACAAACATTTATAGGTAGTTTTTTTGATGAAATATAATTCCCGCTCATATCCTTGGTAAGCATTTTCTTCACAATAAACGACGGTGCAGCAAACATCTTAATTTCCCCGGGCAAATATTGTTTGGTTTTTTGGTTTTTTGCATCCTTTGCAAGCGCATCCGCAATTGCATTCCCTTGCCTAAAATTATGCCGTAGTAGAAGGCCCTTCTCCTGGTGCATTAATGACCTGCAATGGTGAATTAGATTAGTTAATATGGCATGACCGTTCCTAATAGCCTTAATCACTTCTATGGAATCTGTTTCTATTTCCAGTGGAAATAGATTGAACCTTTGTGCTAGTTGTAGTCCTTCATGGAGTGCCTGCAGTTCAATATGAAGTGGGCAAAGAGCGTGACTAAATTTTTGAAATCCTATTATCCATTTCTCATTATTATCTCTGAATACCCCGCCTAGACCACTTTTTTATTTTCAAAAGCTCCATCAATATTAAGTTTTAGCCAGCCCCTCTGGGGTGCATGCCATTTGATGTTGATGGCTCTCATGCTTTTGATGTGTTGGTTCGTAGAGGTCATGAAGTAGAATTCTAGGGCATGATTTGCGATTTTTTGGATAGACAGACTGAGAGTCGTATTGTTGGTATTATTCTTATTTCTATTTATCCAAATTTCCCATATTATGAACGGGAAAAGCTGTTGCCAATTGATATAGGTGGAGCTGAAACTTTTTGTAAGGTTTTTTATTTCCAGCAGCCAGTGTTGGGTTATAGATATGGAGAAAACATTAATTCCTAGGTTTGCCCATAGGTTATGACAATGAAGCATCTTAGAAAAATGTGACTAGGGGATTCCTCTTTATTGTGGCACATGGCACAGGTATTATCTATATTAATGCCAATGTGATGCAAGTATTGGCGATATGGGATTCTGTTATGAAGGCATTGCCAACCTGATTTTATTAGGGCAGTTAAGTTTCCAAATCCACGTGAAATCGTATTGATGGGGACTAGCATCTTGTATAATTTTGGAGCATGATTTAGTAGCAAAGCAACCATTGGAGTTAAAGGACCATTTTAGAGTATCTTGGCTAGTATTTAAAGGTATAGGAATTTTCTTGATGTTTGTTTTGATCTCCTGAGGAATAGTGAACGATATTTTTGATAGGTTCCAGTGATTATTGCAGAGAATATCCTTAATCTTCATTGTTGATTCTTCTCATTTGAGAGGACCTTCTATGTGTTGTCTTAAGGTTTGACAGTTTGGTATCCAATTGGAGGTCCAAAGGTTGAGATTTGAATTTTTGCTGGATTCCATGTAATGCCTTTTGAGCAAATAGACCACCCATTGAGGATACTTTTCCAAACAAAAGAATTATTTTTTTTGGGAGTATTTTTTGCGTATTTTTGAATTAGGATCCTGGACCATAGGGCATTGGTATTGGTCAAGAGTCTCCAAGCAAGATTGCTTAGAGATGTTAAGTTCTTGTTTTTTGTTGTTGTTAACCCTAGGCCACCTTCCTCTTTTGGTCTAATAATATTGTTCCAGCTTATGTAGTGAATCTTTTTTGATTGACTAGTGGATCCCCAGATAAAGTTTCTTTGAATATGATCAATTTGTTTTAAGGCTTTATTGGGAAGATGTGAGTAATGCATGGCATGACTAGGAATTGAGTTGAGGATGGATCTGGCGAGGGTAGTTCTTCCAGCAATATTGAGAAAATTTGCTTTCCAGGAGGTCAATTTCCTTTGCGTGATCTCTATAATATATTGATAATCTTTGGGAGCAGGGTGGTTATTGAGGATGGGGTACCTAGGTATTTCCCAAAGGAATTGTCTATCTTTATGTTGAAAAAGGATGCTACTTCTTTAGCTATATTGGGGGGGGGGGGGGCAATTTTTTGAGAGAATAATTTTGGATTTTTGAAGATTGATGTTCTGCCCTAATAATTTGCAAAAGAAGGAAAGACTATTTTGTATGGGTTTGCAGGATTTCTCATTGATTCTAGACATAAGAGTTAGATCATCTGCGAAGAACAGATGTGATATTCCTGGGTCTCTTGAACTGAGATGAACGGGGTCCCATTGGCAGATGTCTACTTGATGAGAGATCAAGCGGGAGAATATTTCCATACACAGAATGAAGATATATGGAAATAAGGGGCATCCCTGTCTTATTCCTCTACTTGGGCTAAAGAACTCAGTCATTGAGCCACTGACTAGGATTGCAATTTTACTAGAGCAAATGCAGTTCAAAATTAGTGTAGAGATTGTTGGTGGAAAATTGAAGAATTTAAGCGTTCTATAAATGAAGGACCATTCTAATCGGTCAAAAGCTTTTTCTAGGTCGTTTAAGGACCATATTGGCCTTCTTCCCTTTCATATTCTTAAATTGGTTTATGATTTCTTGTACTAGGATAGCATTATCACTAATTCTTCTTCCTTTTATAAAGCTAGCTTGAAAGGGGATAATCAAATTATTTAAAAAAGGTTTTATCCTGTTTGCGATAATCTTGGTAATGACTTTGTACAAAGTATTACAGAGCCCAATTGGCCTAAAATTTTTTAGGTTGTTAGCATTACTAATTTTTGGAATAAGGCAAATATATGTATTATTAATATTCATAGGGAGAGAGTTGTTACGGAATACTTGCATGCAAAAATTTATAATTGAAGGTCCAATAATTTTTCAATATTTTTGATAGAAGAATGAGTGTATACCATCAGGACCAGGAGCCTTGAATGGTTTAAAAGAGAAGACGGCATTTGTGACCTCAATAGGCATTAATGGGTTATCCAGGATCTTAAGATCAATTTTATTAAAATTTGGAGGATCAAGGCGGATACTTAATCAGTTTGTGAATTCATGAGAAGTTGTGAAAGAGTTGTGGAAGAATTATTTGGTGTGGTTTAGTATTTCTACTGGATCATTGATCCAATTGCCTTGATCATTTTTAAAGAACATTATTTTATTTCTCCTTCTGTTATTCGTGGTCATAATGTGGAAGAACTTAGTGTTTGCGTCTCCTTCTTGGACCCAGGAGATTCTGGCTCTTAATTTCTAGTAATCATCCTCAATTTTTAGATAATTGTTATATTCAGTTTGAAGGGAACGTTCTAATTCCTATAGGAATATACTATTATGGTAATGACTAGATTCTTGGATGCATTTTAATCTGGCTAGTATTCTATTTTTTTATCCTGTGCATGTCCCCAAAAATATTATTCTTCCACACCTTGACACTGGTAATGAAAGAATTGGAAGAATCTTGATAATTGGAACCTTTCCAGCTATCTTTGACTAGGTTATTAAAACTAGGATGTCTGCACCAATTTCTAGTCTAAAGGGTGGGTCTTGGTAGAGCAGTGGTTGATTTAGGGATTAGTTGTAAAAGTAAAGGGTTATGATCTGAGTGAGTTTTTGGCAAGTGAGTAACTGAGGCATTAGGAAATGCACTGATCCATTCACTATTTGCTAAAATCTTGTATAATCTTTTCATAATGAGGCCTTTATTTTTCCTCATGTTGACACCCAATTTTTTCCTATATATTTTCAATATGCAAAATACTTTCAAAATAGCGTATATATACAATATATAAGCATGTCCAAACATTTTTTTAAAAATAATTTTTAAGGTTTTAAATTGATTTATTTCCCTTTTATTTCATCCATAAAATCCCAATAATTATGTCCAAAATTATTATTTGGGTAATTCATCTATTGGATTTTCATATTTATGCCAAAATATGGCTACACTCATTTTCTACATATTTTTACAAATTCATTTAGTATTTTTAAAGCTAAATTGCACACAATTGCAATATTAGCCATTTTTAAGGTTTAATTGTGTCATATATTCATAAAATTAAGTCTGTTATTTTTAAATTATTAATTATGTGTTATAAAGCATTTTAGTATTTTTAATTTATTCTCAGAAGCCATTTACTATTTTTTATAAATTAAAAGGGGAAAAAGTGGCTATTTAAATTTTAGCCTAAATTGGCTTTCAATTTAACCCCAAATTAAACCCAATTCCCCAGCCCATTTCTAATTTAACCCGACCCCTAAACCCTTTAAAACCAACTCGAATCCGGATTTCCCACCTACCCTTTTAATCTAGGCCGTTGATCATTCAGATCAACGGCCACCATAGCCCCTTACCTTAATTAATCCCAAACGACCCCAAAACCCTACCATTTGTTACAATCCGCCACCTTAGAATCCCCTTCCTCTCAAACTCTCTCTGCAACACCGCCTAAACCCTAGCCGCCGCCACCCAAATCTACCCTAATTCCCTTCAATCCCTACATAATCCATGGACTCCCATGGTGATTGGAGGCATGTACTCGTCTCCTATGTCTACTGGTTACCTACTTTCGTGGTTCCATGGACAGATCTCGAAGGGATCTGGTCCAATCCCTGCACAACTTCTATCTCTAGTCTTTTTCCGGCCATCCATGGTTGTTCAAGTCAGATCCTTGACTTTTCCGGCTAGATCGGTAACTTTTCAAAGTCTTTCTCACTTTCTCTAGGTTCTTTGAAACCCTAGCTTTAAGAGATTTTCGATTTTCCTTCAGATCTATCTTAGATCTGTGCACGTTATGAACTTCTTGATGTTTTCCAAAAGGTTTTTCGATTTCCTTTCAAAGTGACTCTTCATTTTCAAATTAGGGTTTCTTAAAACTCTTCTTAAAGACCTCTGCTCCGATTTTCAGTGTTGTTTTACTATGTTTAAACGATGTGCTTATGTTTTTCTACTATCTGGTTCATCGTGTTGAAACCCTAGGTACTTTTGGGTTTTAACCGAGTTCCGAAGCTGTCTTTTGTTTATTTGTATGAATGTTTGTTTTGATTGATTCCTTTGTGTTTGAATCATTTTCTTGCTTGAATTACCTGGTTCTGAGTTCTTACCATTTTTAACTCGACTATGGCATAAACCCTAATTTCTTAAAAGGGTTTTCCTAACTTATTACTATGAGTTCTTTATTTGTTTCTGACTTTCTTTACCTGTTAAGACTGATTTCTGCACTTTGGCTCTACGTATGATCCATGACTACTTGACTTTGTTGCCTACTGTGCTTCGAGTAGTTTTCTTTACTACTGAATCCTAACTTACTACCGCTACTGCTGTATGTTTAATTTGCTCCTCTTTGACAATATGTTTGACCCTGCATGTCTAGTATGCATGTCCATCCCTTGCTATTTATATGTTGAAAAGCAGAATCATGATTCTTTCTTGATTGATCTTGATTTCCTCAATGTTACGATTGATTGCAAAGGGTTCCCTTATAAACCCTAATTTTTATTCATTTTGTTTAAATTGATTGATTCCCTTCCTTTCATTACTGTGATATTTTTACCTTGAATCATTTCCCCAAAATTAAGCATATTTTGTACTTAGACTTAAATATTTACCTTATACTTTTACTACCCCCTTATATGACAAGAATCAATCTGTCCCAAACTGATTTCTTTCCTTTATTTGACCCCGTTAGTATCCGTTCAAGCTGTGATTCCCTAATTAAAAGGAAGTACTTGTG
This sequence comes from Nicotiana attenuata, assembly GCF_001879085.1. Classification (NCBI taxonomy): domain Eukaryota; kingdom Viridiplantae; phylum Streptophyta; class Magnoliopsida; order Solanales; family Solanaceae; genus Nicotiana; species Nicotiana attenuata. The sequence continues at coordinate 21,837,092 of NC_031998.1, forward strand.
TTAATTGATTCTGATTGTGGTTATTTCCATGTTTGAGTTGAAACTTTACTTGTTACCTTATTCTTCACTCGTTTTCAAAACTATAAATACCCTACCCTCTCTTCTTTCAAACAGACGAACAATTGAGTTCAGAACACATACTTACACACTCTAACTCTTTCCTTCTTTATTATTACTTGTGCTACTGCTTTGTCTAGCCGGCTGAAAGCCAAAGCTAGACTGTGGAATCGTGCTTATTTTACCTTTCTGCACCTTGCTTTCTCTACTGGTATGTCCTAGTTAATTTTTCAAGCCTCAACAACAATATGCTTCTTTAATTGTTTTAGTTTCCCTCATTCTTGTTTATATCTGCTTGTGGTTCTGCAGTCAAGTTACATTACTAGCATGCTGTAATATCCCCTTTCCCTCTAGATTAATGCACTCCCTTATGTTTGTCACTTACTATGAACTTGCTATCCTAAGTCCCTATTCCCTCAATGTGATTATGCTCTTTCTGACTAGCCTGTGATCATGCCAGTATGAGCCATTGTTGTGCAGGTCCAACTAGTCCTAAGACCCTTAATGGGGTTATGTGTTCACAGTCAAATGTATGTGTGTCCCAAACCCCTTGACCCCTTTGTATGACTGTGATTCTGTGTGTGATCCCATCTTGGGAATTTGAGTTTCATTTACAACTGATTTCATTCACCTCTGTCACTAATTGCTTTCAAAATGGACTATCAGTCCAGCTTTTTTTAAATAAATCTCTTTCAACATGTGTTCTGCACTTCCACTATATTCTTAGAATCTAGGTTCTGTCCCTCTTGTATAAACCTTGCCTTGGGACACTTGAGCTCCCTCTAAACTTGGACACATAAGAGTTGGCCCTTCCACACTGCACTCATTCTGTTTGGTTATGCAAATCTGGGTGTGAGCACTGCCCGGGGCCCCTTGAGGTCCTCAGGGAACTCTGACACACCCAGATATGAGAAGGCTTTGGAATAACGTTGGCATTGAAGTGATTAATTACATAACCCAGAGAGGAAGTCAAGATCAGGCTTCCTTTGGTTGTAATTTCTTATTCTGCACTTCTTTTGTAATTCAATCATCTGGTCTGTAATAATTTGTAAACATTATGGGGTTGGCTAGTGAAAAGGGATGGGCAATATGCATGTTTTAGCTATTAAAAGGGTAGAAAGCATGTTACTAGGTTTACATTCCTACTTGCGCAATAGAATCCATGCTTAGGACTCATTTCATGCATTAGAGATCCTGTTCCTTAGGATTTACACTTATCATTTCTCAGCATGTCCATTTCACTATCATACCACTTAGCAATTCCTGCATTAAATGTATTAATAACCGGTATTTCTGCAATCATGTTCCTACTGCCATGTATACTTAGAGATCCTGTTTTAGGCTAAACAACATTAACAAATATATCATCTCTGCATGCCCTAGTAATTGTAATATTTTTGCATATAGAAATCTTGTTTAGGATTCTGCATATATACATCATTCTGCACCTCTTTTCATTTAGATTCCATGTCTTTAGGATCTCACTTATATTCTCTTGAGCACACTTAGGCTAATTACGAATGCATGAAAAGGAATAAAACAATTTCATTTAGTCTTTACAACTAATTGGGCATAATTTCTATGTGCTAAACACCTAGAACAACATGTTTAGGTAATAACAATAGTCTCCAACTGTTAGTAATCCTGAATAACTATTGAATCCTGTTCACGCCTAGGCAAGCCTTAGGTAAGTACTTAAATAAAACTGGAACTGCCTCTGTTTAATTATCAACTGCTACAACCAGCAGACAGGCTGGATTCGGACTTCTTTTCTGAGTTATATAACGAATCTGGTTCTGACTCAAACACCCTGCTTTAGGATTTAAAATTCAGACCTTAACTGTGTTTAAGTCATGCTGCTTATATGCATTATTTGCGGAGGTATACATGAGCCTTTTAATTGTTTATATGTTTCCCCTTTAAATGCAGTTCTACTTGTTTTGTATGTCGCCTTAGCATTTTACTTTTAAACCTAAGAGTTAGCTTAGAACCTCCTTCTTATAGGAATAATAGTCCTAAATTCCTCCGGGACTGATAGGAATAGGACGGGTAACAGCATGCAATAGAGGTCGAGACCAATCCTCGCTTTAATACCTTCACGGGGTGGGAAGGGTAGATATGGATATGATGACCGGTGCGCTAACACCACGTGTAGCCCCTCTTTTGAGGAGTGATTACCGGGTATTGCATTGATGTGATCCATATTACAAACAAACTTAGGACCCCTTTTTCATTCACAAGCATGCTTAGATTATAACTCTTTTCAAAACCTTGCTTTTATTGTTTTTCAAACACTTGTGTATTTAAATTTAAAATCCTCTATTATTTGAGCCTTATTTGTTTACTTGCTAATTGCACAAATTCACAAAAAACTATCTGGCCGGGAACCACACTAGTGGATCCTGAGGGGTGCCTAACACCTTCGCCTTGAGATAATTTCAAGCCCTTACCCTATCTCTGGTTATCAAATGTAGTTGTAGTTGAACCCTATAGGTGTCCTAACGCACCTTAAAAATCGTTAGGTGGCGACTCTTCAAAATACCCAATTCCCAAAAGGAAATGAGTCTTTACACCCCATGAATGTCGAAACCCGTACTCCTCCCCGATGGAAGAGAAAGAGGAAAAAAGGGGGCGCGACACCTCCTACGATTTGACCAAGTGTACTTACAACCCTTATACCCTAGATCAGTAAGACCACATGTGTTAATGCAATTCCAAAGATATTTAGTACGTCTACTGCTTACCAAATTACCCCCTAACTTTTCATTAGAGTCTAGGACATCGTTAAAATCCCCCTACTAGATATGGACCCTTATAGTTATCATACATGCTGATAAGATTATCCCACATATGGTTTCTTTCGCTGATCTTAGTACTAGTATAAATAGAAGTAAATAACCAAGTAAAGTGAGTGGGGATTACCTCAATAGTTGCACTGATTTCTTGGTTTCTTCTAACAAAACTATGAACATTAACAACAGTGTGATTCCAAAGAATCACCATACCCCCCGATTGACCATTGGCCGGAATCTCGATCATGTCAGTGAAGCCAAATGGATTTAGGAGTGGCATATGATTATCCATTCTTGTTTCCAAGAGAGTGACCATACTAGGGTGATGAGTATCAATTAATTCCCTAAAGTGAAGCCTGAAGGTGTCACTGTTCCCTCCACAAATATTCCAAATAATGAAAGAAATGGGCCTATTCATGTTTAGATTCCAATTGTGAAGGTCTCCATTCTCCAGTATCTTTGGTGCATGTACTGGGTTTCTCCTTTGGAAGGGCACTAGGATCATTGCATGTTGCCCTACTGTTGGATCGGCCGGTGGTATTATGTCCATTATGCACTTGTAAAGTTCCATTGGACATTTGAGAATTTGCCTCTATTCTTGCGTCTCCATGAAGATAAACACTTTTACGTCTTCGAGATTTGAATCTTCCATTATTGATTATGGGATTAAGTTGATGGGTTCCACTGCTTCTTCCATCATATCCTCTTGAAGTGGAATATTTAGTTGTGCATGGGACTGTGGAGTTGTTTGTTGATGAGTTTGAGTTGCATGTTGGACATTGGCAGTTGGAGCTTGTATTGCATGCGTGTTCCGTGGAGTAAAGATTGGGTTGATGTTGGTGGCTATTTCCGGAATGAAGAACGAAGGTTCATCACTGGTTGGGCTGTTTGGAGTGGGACAAAGTGGGGTGGCATGAGCCATTCTCCCATCATCATTTGGGTTGCATTTGGAGATAGAATTGGCGCAATTGGTTGGAGAATATTGTTCAGCCAGATGTGATTCAGATAATTGTTCATTGATAGACGGATTCCTTCCAGAATTAGTTGATCAAGATATTGCGAGTTGTGGAGGACAATCACTGTTTCTCTCCCGTTCAACATGATGTTGAAGGAGAGGGCATGGCCCATTAAGCCCAGTTCCACCCAGGATTGGGGTTGGTGGTTTTCCGGCATTGGTGGTTGGATGAATATTGTTGGGGTCTCGTTTGTTAGTTGATTGGGTGGAGTTAGGTTTTCCATGTTTTGATTGAGACGGAGGATTTGTAAAAGTATGAAATGCCTCTTGTTGGATATTGGTAGTCTTGGCATTTTTTGACGAGTGAGGAGGGGTTTTAGAGATGATCTTGGATTCTTGGGAAGTCACAGAATCGACTTCAATGATTGTTGTATCCTTTTGCATGCTATTTATTTGGGGGTAGCAAAAGAGATTTATTAAGGGAGGGAATGAATTGATTTTGGGGTACGTGTTCCATGGCATTGGCCATTTGAAACACTGGTGATTCTTGCACTGACAGGTAGGCTTTGTTACTTAGGGCATGCAGTGGATTATCATTGTTATTAGTAGGCTGGGATATGGGGTTAGGGGTGGTAGTGGTGGTAGGGGGGGTTGTTTCCATTACTAGTATTATGGTGGTAGTGGTCGAGAGGGGGGTCCCTAGCCGACACGTGTTCTATGGTTTTTGTTGAGTTGTCATTGTGGGGAATTTTATTAGGGATATCATTATTAGTGTTATTAATAAAATTATTATTAATATTATTATTAATTATTTCGTTTTGTAATTCAGCAGTGTGGTTTTTGATATCTTCCAAAACCATGTTCTGAGTAGATAGCGAAGAAAACTGGTTTTTTGAATTGATATCCATTTCGAATGTCGATTGATATCCAGTATATGATTTGTTACCAATTTTTTGTCCCCCAAAACACCTTGATTGTATCGTGCTTTGTAATTAAAGGTTTGACATGTAAGAAACTTATCTGTGGAGGTATTAAAAATATTAACATTTATACCTGTCTTTGAAACAACTTCCTTTCTTTGATTTTGCGTGGTCTTTTTTGTACCTTTTTGGAATGTTACTGTTTGCTACTCCTCCTTTGATATGTGTTGATCTATTTGTGTGTCTTTGTCTTGATCCTCTTGCATGGAGCTGCTTTGGCTTTCCTCTTCTGCTTCTTTTCTTTTTGTTGTTAAGGTGTTTGATTGAATCTTCATTGTTGCACATTGGCCAGTAGAGTGGCCCAAGTAACCGCAGTTTAGGCATAAGAGTTTGTCACACTCGTATAGGATTTGTTGTTTGTGTGAGCCAATCCATACATTTGATTTAACCTGTTTATTTAGTGGTAGTTTTACACATATTCTAGGATATCGTCCACGAAGGGCTGTCGATGTGCACGCATCTACCTTGAGGAGTCTTCCTATTGTGTTACCCACTTTATTTAGGATTAACTCTGTGGGTAGTTCTGGCAATCGTATCCAAATAGCAGTGAATGTTTGTTTGGCTCTTGAGGGCACGAAATTAGGTTCCCAACATTGCACCGATAAGAAGTTACCGAATATAAACCAGGGGCCTTTTTGTAAAGCAGTTGCCATGTTCTCTTCTTTGTTGAACTTCACTGTGTAGTAGTTCTCTCCCAAATCAATGAGGTGAAAGGCCTCTGTAGGCTTCCATAGGTCTGTTATCTTGCGTTTGACAACTTGGTGGAGGATTTTTTTCCCTTGAAGTTTGATAATAACAGAGAATCTTCATGGATAATAGATTCGTTGTTTGTCTTCCCCCCACCCCCCCAGTAATTGGTACTAAGTGTTCGTTTTCCTGTCCTTTGGATGTCTTCTCCCCTTCTACCTCGATGGAGTCAATTTCCATAGGCAATAAATATGGGGGAGGTGAGGATATAGAAAAGCTTCTCTGTTGGTCATTGGTTAGGAGTTTTTCCTTGAAGGAGATGTGTTCATTCGTTTAGAGGGGATTAATGTCAGGTGGTTTTGGTGGTGGATCCACTCGAACAGTATGTTTTTCCATTTTTATTCCGGTGCGGATTATCTAATGATTGGTGGGTATAGGATTGTAAAAGGAATTTTAACAATAAATTGTGTGACTTTCCAAACCTTAAGCTATTATATTTGGGCTATAAATTTGCGAATTGTAATTGGGTCACTTGACTGTAATGTATGTGTTATTCTCTATTCCAAAGGACTCTTTTCAATTTCTTTTTATATTGTATCAGTGCATCTTTGTTTTATATACAAAGTGGTTGTCCACTTCTCATTCTAGATACGGAAAATGACCAAAATTGCCTTTGAATTATTGGCCAAAGATTACTCCGCCCACCTATGAAAGAACCATGATATTTAGCCTGCTTTCATTTATGATATTTAATTGCTTCCTTTCATAACATATGTAATTCTATGATCTTTGGGTATGTATATAAATCTATCTTAATATGCACAATATATTCTTATATTGTTGGTAATGAATTACAAGCACGTTAGAGAAAAAAAAGTGTCTTTCTTTGTGATTCTTATAAATTGGTAAAAATGAATAAATTTTAAGATAGATTTGCTTAAGGTGAAAAATGGGTTTATGGTGGATTTGGGTATATTTCAGGTGGGAGAATTTGCTGGGTTATTTTTAGCCGGCGGTACACAGAGGGTATATTTAGCCCTTGGTCAATATTCAAGGACAATTTTGGCTCTTTTTTATTTATTTAATTGGATTGGACCAGTAATAAAATAACACGTGAAATTAAAATAATTTTTTTAATTCAAGTTGACTGTTAGTCATAAGGACAAAAATGAGCCAAAAAGATAACGTTGGGTCATTTTTAGACCGATTGGATAGAGGATATATTTAGTCCTTGGCCAATCGTTTCAGGGACAATTTTGGCCCTTTTCCGCTCTATATATTAGAAGATCTAGCTTGTGGTACTCCTTTTTGTGCACTTTTTGGGTTTTAGTAGCTTGCAGTCTGTATGTGTACTTTTTGGGCTATCCACCCGATACTTAAATATTCATATTGGGATTCAACTAAATTTGAATTTATGCTGGGAAGTTTCATATTGGAAGAAAAGCACATAATTCGATCGCTCATTAAGGATGAAGAAATACTTATAATTTCACCAAAATCCTTGTTGGTCTTTTTTGTGTCCTTAATATCATATTAAAATAGCATCTACACATAAGAAGAAGAAAAAAAGTACTAAGTGTGAATTTTATGAAAAATTAATATTTTTGTGAATTATCCTGATAATGCCAAGATTATGTAATTAAATATTAAATTACCTAGCAGGTTTAAAGTTTCGTGCCCCCCCCCCCCCCCCCAAACCCACAAAATAGGTAACATGAGTCGGTGATTAATGTAATATTATAATCGTAGGGAAACCTATATAACAAGAACCTCATTCAGATTTCAGGAACACAATTCCCTCAAACAACACACAAATATTTGCTTTCGTCGCAATTTCAAGACGCTCTCGTGTTCCCTGCTGTGTGCGTGCTTTTGAAGAATCAGTGCTTTGATTCAATTCCATCCCGGCGTTTTCTGTCTATAAATTTGAATTGGTTGTTGTTCGTGCTCGGCCCGGATTGAAACCCTAGTGCCGACTGAAGCCTGTTGAAGAATCGTGAGTTCGTCAAGAGAATTAGCTTGATACGATTCTGTTTGGTGTTATTTTGGTACAACTCTGTATCGATTCTGTTTGTATTTCAATATTTTGAACTAGCCCTATTGTATTCTTGTCAACAGGGCCTCTTTGTTATTATTGTTCTTGATTTCTTTTTTCTAGGAAAAAAGAATTCAATCATGGCTGTGTATTTCAAGTATAAAAGTGCTAAAGATTATGATTCAATTCCGATTCTTGATCAATTTATTTCTGTTGGCAATTTGAAATTAAAAATATTTGAATCCAAGCGTTTTGGTAGGGGTAAAGATTTTGACCTTCTTATCACCAACGCTCAAACTAACAAAGATTATGTAGATCAAGACACTTTGATTCCTAAAAATACAAGTGTTTTGATTCGTCGTGTTCCTGGTTTACCTCGCTTGCCCATAGTAATCCCATATCTTACAGACCAAGTCCAAGTGTGTAAGGAGAATAATACAGTAGTAAAAGGAGAGTCAATTGCTACTAATAATTATCAGGATATTGATTACGATGATTTTGGGGATGATGTCTATGCAATTCCAAAATTGATCCCAAATCAATCAGGCAATCCAGTGTTAAATGCCCCCACTAGTAGTATAAATGATGAGGAGACTAAGATCAAGAATTTAATTGATACTCCAGACTTAGGGCGGCACCTCCATTCCTCTATCGGCTATGGCTTTGGTCGAGATGGGATGGAATGGAAAAAGCCACCACGGGGTTATGTGTGTCATCGATGCAACGAGCCTGGCCATTTCATTCAGCACTGCCCTACAAATGGTGACCCCAATTATGACATCAAGAAAGTGAAGCCTCCAACAAAGTCCAATGACGTTGCTTCTTCAAAGGAGGTTCAAGGGTTTTCTTCCTCTTCGTCTTCTTCTAAGCGTTCCTTTAGTAATATACCACCGGAGCTACATTGCCCATTGTGTAAAGGATTAATAAAAGATGCAGTTATCGCAAGCAAATGTTGTTTTAGTAGTTTCTGCGACAAATGTATAAGGGAACATATTATCTCTAACTCTATTTGCGTATGCGGGGCTAGAAATATACTCGCTGACACCCTCTTGCCTAACATGACTCTAAGAGACACAATAAACAGAATCAACAAGTCTAATAGCAGTAGTTCAGAGCATGGGGTTAGTGCTCCTCGAGTTCAAGATATGGTGTCAGAACACAATTCCCTCCCTAAAGTACCATTCCCATCAGAGTCTGCAGCTGTGAAGGTAGAGATATTATCTGTACCTTCTCAAAAAGAAGAGACTTCTAGGGCTTTAAAGACTGTAGAAGAGTGTCCAATAGCTGTTGGGGAGGCAGTAAAGATGAAGAAAAGGAAGAAACCAAGCATGCCTTTTGATGGTGCTGCTGTAAACAAGCAATGGAGAGTCACTCAAGAACATGTTGTTGCTGAGAATTACATGTTGACCATGAATGCTACTGCCTATCATCCTCATTGGACAGGCATGCAATATACGAGCTATGGCCATAGTCCCATAGATATTCAGTTTGGCCATCCTGTCTTACCAAGGGCGACTCCACCTCTAGGCCAATAAAGCTCTTGGTTTAGACCCCTAAAATTCAATGCCCCTATAGCTAATCAGAGAAAACAACGAGTGGGAGTCTCTTGCCTAAGCTGCCAAGAATTACAAACCTAGTGTCATTCAATTCAACAATTTGTTTTTGCTTTCCTTTTGAATGTTTCTAGGCTTCTGGTTCTATACTGTATTTCCACAAAAATCATGTATAACAGTCATGAATGTCTTCAATGTACTCTAGTTTGGTCCTGTCTTAGCAGTCTGCGATCCTAGCAGCATTATGCTTGCATTGTTAAATCTGTAGCTACTTTTATCTGACAATAAATACCATTTTTATTTGGTTTGAAAAAATAATTGTTATTACTTCTTATTAATGATAAGTAAGCCCTTCTCACCATTTGTTGTCAGCTTGTTACCTATCATTAATCACCAATTATCATCACATAATTCGTACTTTATACGGTGTTTTTGGGATTTTGTTGAGGGTAATTATAGATGAAACTGGTAGATGCTTAAAACTGCAGTTACTTCCTGCTTCTTTCCTCTTATTGGCTGAAACTTATTGAATCAACTTTTTTACAACTTTGGCTTTGTAAAGTTTCTTCTTTAAAATAGAACAAGGTTCAAGCATGAAGAGAAAGGATAAATGAACAAAATCACTGAAATGGAAACTTTATACTTAGTAGCGGGGACGGCCTTTACATCTTTTGCAATGCTTGTTATCAATAATGTGCTTATCTTCTTTAATTTTCTGGCCACGGTTGCATTCCAGTGATTCCTTGATTAATTGAATGGTTTGGCTTTTATGGAATTTCAAGGGCTTCTATTGCTATGAAACAGGGAAAATGTCATGGTTGTAGTTGGATTTCTTTTTACACCATATACAGTGAAAGAAGCAGGTTGGGCAAGCATGCTAGTGCTTGTTCTTTTTGCATTAGTCTGTTGTTATACTGCTGGTCTTATGTGATATTGCTTCGAAAGCAAAGAGGGAATCACGTTGTTCCCCAACATGGGAGAAGCTGCTTTTGAAAACTATGGACGTATTTTATTATCTGTAAGTTTATAAATTCAGCGTATTACTTAATTATAGGCTAGGTCTATCGGAAACAACCTCTCTACCTCTATAAGGTAGGGGTAAGGTCTGTGTACACACTACCCTCCCCAGACCCCATTTTTGGGAATACACTGGGTTTTTTTTTGTTGTTGTTGTTGTTGTACTTAATTATAAGCTAGTGGATCAAGGAAATAGTTGGTTGTTGCTTCAAAGACCATAAGGTCTCTTTTCTTTCATCTGATATAAATACAGCTTATTGCCTAGTTATAGGCTAGTGGCCAGGGGATGTTTGTTTACTATGTCAAAGGCCATGGCAGCGCCTTATTCATTTATCGTGAATATAGCGACATACAAGCCCAACAAAAAGTTTGCTACTCTCAGCAATTATAGATGAATTAATATCCCCTTTATTTGCTGTTTAACAAAATCATTTGACAAGTCCTCATATGTCAGAACTATAAGTATCCATCTGAGTGCATGAAAGGTCTTGGTCATTTCGGGTGACTGAGATAAGAGGGAAGGGGGGAAAGCAAAATAAACAAGTCAATGAAGTGGAAAGGATTAAGTATGTCGGAGTACAAAATGAATATAATCAATAATCAAGTGGTGGTTTCAAAATGACTGTATGCTGCTACCCTATGGTTTTCTTGGTTTTGAGCAGATTATTTTGTACATAGAGCTATATGTAATAGATGCAATCCTCAGCCAGATTTGCAGATTGTTTGGTTTCGTTTGACATTGCTCAGTTCCTTATAACTCTTCCTTGACTTGCAGTCCTTTTGTGTAGAATTTATTATACTTGAAGGAGATAATCTCACGCTACACCCTGGAGCACACATTAACTTTGTTTTGTTCTCGATTGGATTCCATGCACTTGTTTCAATCATTAGAGTTCTTGTCATTCTTCCCACAGTTTGGTTGAAAGATTTACGATTAATCTCTTATCTTTCAGGTTTCCAAATAGTTCTGCAGCTAACAATTTTTAGTTCTTTATCAGATCATAATACTTTACTGCTCTTTTTTGCGGTTGGAGGTCTTATTTTGACAGCTTTAGTTGTTGTATATCTTCTCTTATAAGAAGTTTTATTCATTGTTTTCAATATTCTTACGTCTTGTTGAATTCCTTTTCACAAATATTCCTCGTTACTGAACCCATTAGCAAGAAGTATCAAGGAGTTGTTGCCTTCAACTTTAGCTAATAGTTACTGTGTTTTCATTGTCCTGAGGACAGCATTGGTTATATCTACACTTGTGTTGCATTTCTTCTTCCCTTTTTTGGTAAGTAATATCTTCTTTCTTGTTCATTGATTCAGACTGCACTAGTTGTAATCGAAGTAGCATTTTCTATGTTTGATTAATCAGACAAGAATACAGAAACTTCAGTTAGTAGGCCAACTCTCAAGTGTTTCTGTATTCTTGTCTTGATTAATCAGTTCTTTAAACGATCTATCAGACTATGGAGCGAATGATGTGATCATTTACATACCTGTTAGTCTGTTACTATGTTGCATGAGTAATGTTTGGGGCGGCAGATTTATAAGACTGATGAATTCAATTTTTGTAAGCATAGTATTTGTGCTAGCGAAGAATGAGATTTCACGTTCTTTAATGATTGAACTGAGATATAAGAAGAAAAAAATTGGTTTTCATTATAAAATATAAATTAATATGCTGATAATATAATAACGAAAACACAGTATGTATAGATATTAAAATCAAACCAACACATATATATATCTTCGACCCCAATATTAATTAAACCAATCTGCCCAGGTCTTATTTTGAGCCGTTCCTGTGTGTATTTTGTGTATATTCTCTACTAGTAGCCCCTTAGTTATAATCGTATTATTTTCAATAATACGATTATTTGAATAGCAAACCACATTAAAAAATCTGATACATACCCACTTGAATGAAACTGCGATAAACTTAATTTTATAACTAATGCAGACACGCAGATTGATAAGTACGTAGACATAGGTTTTCACAAACTTTATGCCTTTTTATTTATATTGGGTCTTTGTTATTGTTGTTGTTATTGTACCGTATTTTTAATCAAATATTAGTCCTATATTTATCAAATTGCAAAATCGATGAGCCAAGTAAATGCCTACGAAACTTTCTTTTCATCAGTATAATTGTTGGTACTGAAAAACAACACAAGATGGAGTTCCTTAATGTTGTACCTTTAAACGGGTCAATTTTGGATATCCATTTTTTCTAAAACTCTGTATTTGTTTATCATTTAAATTTTTAATTCTCAAATTAAAGTGGTGATAAGTCTATTTTTCCTTAAGTTATAATAAGTCTTGAAAATCATACTTTATAATTTTTCAAAAAAGCATATAAATTACGCTCAATACGGAAATCAAATTCAAGAAAAGTTAATCAAGTACAGACTTCATATGTAACGTTACAACTTTACAAGTTGGGTCAAAGTGTTTTTATCCACGTGGAATTGATATGAGACTTTACAACTTCAATAATAGATAGGAGACTTGATATCTACTGTCTTAATAATATCAGTATAATGATAACAAGACAGCTGAAGAGAGGATGACGTGGACAAGAATCAACCTCTTCCCGGTGAGGTTTTGATGTATCGCAGAATTCGAAAAGCAGCTTCTAAGTAAGATGATCTCGACTTGTCCTATAAAAATGGGCTGATCACTCCCTTCTATGTTGTAAGTTCGAGCTATGTATAGCGATAATTAGCCAGGTACTAAAGAGTCCCAACAAGTCTCCGCCCCTATCTCTTAAAGCTACGGCATCCCACCGATCACCGAATCGGTTATGCTAGTTGGCTTTGTTGCTATCAAGGCATAACATTCTATGGACTCTTTCCCGCGTCCACAAATGGTATGCCAACAAATACCTTTTCTCCTTAGCCAACTAAAGTTTTCGGATGGCAATAACTGCATTTTCTGTTAAAAATAAAATGAAATTCTCTCTACGCGTTTTAGAATTCCATGTAAATACATCTAGAAACAAGTTCTAAATATTAAAAATTTACCCAACAGGTAACTATCCTTTTGTAAAATGATTGTAAAGAAATATACCTATGTCCCGGAATAGGTGAATTTGAAATATTAATATTACTAGAACACCTATTCCTCCCAAACATGTCATACACCTATATATATCATGTAATGGATTATGGACACCCACATAAGTTAATCCAAAAATTTATACTATTTTATTATAAATAAAATGTGAATTGATAATTAAATTAAAGTAATAATACATTAGACTTAATCAACTAAAATGAGAAAAATTAACTTACATAGAAAATCTTTTATTTGAATAAATTAAACAGATTATATTTCAAATTATACGTCGCGTATCTCTTATTAATACAACAAATCATATTCCACAAAAAAATCAATTCAATAGTATTCCAATTGAACTGCAGTTTTATTTTTTCAGATATCATTAAGAACTCCGATTCTTTGTACTGGTCATCTCGTCTTTGACAGAAGAAGAAAAAGAAAAAGAAGATGTCTCGAGAGAGAGCCAAACGTGCGACACTGCCTCCAGCTCAGGAGGTGCCATTTAACTCTACTTCTTCAGTTTCCAGATTCATCAATTTGTTTTCTTCTAAATCTGAATTAACCCTTTACTATAAATCTATGGCAATTTTTTCTTGCATAAGGATGTCAGATTTACACGATTTATAATTTTGCAGAATATTGACAAGTTGGAAAAAGTAGTAAAACAAGGAAATTACTATGGAGCTCAACAGATGTTCAAGTCTATTAGTGCTAGGTAAGCAATCCCTTTTGATAATTTGGCCTCAACTCTAAAAGGGTTAATCTTGAATTCAGTTAATATGCTTTGCTTTTAGATATGTGTCTGCTGAGAGGTATTCTGAAGCTTTGGATATTCTTCAGTGTGGTGCTTGCTTACAATTGGAGAATGGACAGGTTATAATCTATTCACTCCTATGGAAATTGCATAACCTTCTCAATTTTATTTGATTGTATTTGACTGAGCCCCAGCGTTTAAGATGCTAATTTGAGTAATATGTTATATTAGTGCTAGTAGAAGGTTCTACCTAAGTCTTGGCCGGTGGACAAAGATACTTGGTACCTATGCTAGTGGGAGGTAGTAGGTGGTGGAATAGTCGAGGTGCACACAAGTTGGCCGGATATTATTGTGAAACAAAAAAAATTAGTAATAGTAGAAGGAAGTATTTTAGTGATGGTTGAAAAGTTAGTTTGATACAAAAGACATTGTATCGAAGTTTAAAGATTGAATAATTTATAAACTTGAATCTTGGAGGTTGTGAAAGTTGTATACAATGAAACATTGTCAATATTTTGGGATGTTCTAAAATGGAAAAAATAGCTGATGGTCGACTGGAAACAACTTCTCTACCTCCACAAGGTAGGGGTAAGGTCTGCGTACACACTACCCTCCCCAGACCCACTCGTTGGAATACACTGATTATGTTATTGTTGTTCTAAAATGAAAAAAAGTGTTATAATTTTTTTTTTTTTAGGGGGGTGGGGTGGGGGGGGGGGGTTGTTTACACTTTTTTTCAATTTTCCTGACGTATTCCCAGTAGGAAGATAGCTTATATGTATTGTGGACAATTCAGCAGATAAACTTACCACTTGCAACTAAGTTGTACTATGTAATTTGGATTGCTTCATGATTCAAACTTAAGTAAGCACATGAAAAATGTAGACTTGGTGGAGTTGGTAATGTCATTAAAATATACTTGAAACTTGAAATTCAAAATAATCTTGATTCTTATTTGAAGACTAAGCAAAAACGTCTTTTACTTATTTATTGATGATAGAAGATTTTGACATTTTGCAGGTCACCTGTGGGTCAGAGCTTGCATTGTTGTTTGTTGAAACTCTTGTAAAAGGAGAAGTTCCTTATAACGAAGAAACTCTTGGTATGTCTGCTCTTATGTTTTTTACCATCTGGTAAATTTTCCTATCCCATGCACTTTATAATTTGTCAAGCTGAGAATTGTGCGACCCTTGTTTTATCACACTTTTTAATATTTGGTATACATGAATATCCCAAAAAAAGTTCAGGAATTTTCCAACTTATTTCTAGTTCTACAGCTCCTTAAATCAGGAAGCTATTATGGGGAGATTGCCAAATGGGAAATGGCGGAAATGTTTTGCAACATTCAATTTAGAAGAGCCATAAATTGTTGGGGTGGGAGGAGCTGGATGATTTACTTACCCTTTTATATATTTCATATAATAATGATATATTTATGTCTGCAAAGTAGTCGGAAATTTTTTGATTTACTTTTATAATCTCTTGGCGAGAAGTAATACGGGGAACTTCCCATTAAAAGGTGATAGGAAAAGTGAGCACCTAAGAAAGATAATTCGTTCATGTGAACAGCTGCATATGCAATGTAATACTTCTTGATGAGAACTTGAGGAGAAGGAAATGGGAGAGGACATCCACCACCTAAAGACGACAGTAAGATTGCTGCCAATCTTTGGAATCCCGTTATCAGTTTTTTGGTTGAAGTGAATGATGTCAAGCAGTGTCAAATCGTTCTTGGGGCTTGGAAGTTTAGAGGATATGGAAATCAGAGGGGAAAACCTGGAACTAAGTACCTCAAGGAGTGTGTTGGACCATATGTAGGGAAAGAAACCAAAGATGCTTGGAGGAAAGGGAGGACCATTCATCATATTGAGGAATTTAATAAATGTTTGGTGTACATGACATCCCAACAAGTTAATATGATCTGGTCGATTTTATAGATGGGAACTATAGTTCTACTCTCTAGAGCCTTGTTATATACCCTTGTCTACAGGAATCAACTGTACTCTAGATCATAGTTCTGTATTCTACGCCTCTTGTCTACGGGATTGATTTCCCTTTTTCACTTATTTTACTCATAGATTGCTATACTTCTCAAAGAAACATCTTAACATGTTCAAAAAAAAAAAGTTTCAAGTATTTATTAGTGAAATTTAGAAGATTTTACTGAGAATACTTTTAACCTGGCAGTTATTCTGTTTAGCAGCATGTATTAGCACAAAATTGACATAAAATGCCCAGCAAAAGAACTAGAAAGAATATGTACGCAAATCATTCGCCTTTCCAACTTATTGAAATTAATGATACAATACAAAGTTAAAATATTACAACTTTTTTAGTTCCAAAATCTAATATGCAGAAAGGGATATTGAGAAAAAAAGCTAATTAAGTGGTACGTCCCCCTTTTCAGAATGAATATTCATGTTTTCTCTTTCTCTTGGCGCCAAAATTATAAAAAGAAAGTCCTTTTGCATTAAGAGAGGATACCCAATTATAAACACACTGATCAAAGTAGATGATACACCTATTGTATTGTGAGAAGGGAGGCCAGGATAGTCAAAAAAGGCTTAACCTTTGATTATTATGAAAGTAATTTCTAGACTGGCTTTGTACAATTAATGAATGCATTTTGATTTATAAAAAGATAATAAACAACTTCAAATGAATAATATTTCATTAAAAGTTTAGGGACCTATATCTATTGTTCTTTATACGAGCTTTCCCTATCCGTTTCTAAAAGATCCAAACATAGCATGTGGACCTATGTGTTCACCCATTATGTATTTTATTTCTTCTCTTGATAACTCTATAAAGTCAAAGTAACATAATCACCTTGACACAGAGGGAGTGTGAAAAATTAAATAATCGTTAATTAGTCCTCCTTTGGCAACATATTATAGCTGTTTACTTGGGGTGGGTGGGGGGACTAGACTAGGAAAAAGATACCAAAATGTCCTGAAACTTAACCAGCATGTATTAGATCCTTATGCGACTTCATTGCTGTATCATAAAGTGTAACTTCAGCTATACTGCTTGTCTTTTTCTGTTATTGATGCTTAATGAGTAGTTTTAGTCTTGACTTGATTATAATGCAATTCTCCTTAGACCGTGTCAGGAAAATCTACGAGAAGTTTCCTCGACCTTCAGTGCCACAAAATTTGGACCTCGCTGATGATGATGATATGCAAAAACTTTCTGAAGCCATTGCGGCTGCCAAAACCCGAGTAGAATGTTGTTCTTCCTTTTTAAAAGCCTCTATCAAGTTAGATACTCTCTCTCTGGTCCTTCCACAAATTCCTCCATATTTCTTTTATTTGTATAATTCCTTAAAAACATATCATTTTAGCTGCTTGAATTCTGTTGCTGTTGACTATGTATATTATACTCGCATTGATTTGCTATCGAGTTTGCTTTTAACGACTTGGGTTTTAGTTAATTTGTACCATACTTATTGGACATTTGATAGAAGAAAAAATAAAAAACTTAGCTAAATGTTACTTAGATCTTCAGAAGGAGCGCTGGACGTTTTAAACAATCTGTTGAGTGTTGGGTAATCTTAAATTTAGACCCGTCCATACTTTTCTTCAAAACTTAGTCCTGGGCATCCTATTTGGAAGACCATTGATCCATCAAAGAAAGGCCTCACGCTTCCATACCTTTCTTCAAAACTTATTCGGTCTTCGTTTTTTTTGGAAGAAAAAAAAAAGTAGCAATTTGTTCCCTAGAATTCAAACCTTCAATTTCAGAGTCCCTTTCAACACTTGGACTGTCCATTCTGCAGACATCTCTGGAGGATCCACTCCACAGTGCAATCTTCCAGCAAGACATTTTCAAATACTCTCTTCGCCTCTTTGTTACTGCGTGTGAAACAGTAAAGATTACCTCATCTTGCAATCTTTTCCAGTGGCAATTTCTGTCAAGGGTTAGTAACAGCTATGCCAGTCTCCTTTTAAGAGCTCATACACGATTAAGACTTCTCGGAGAAGATTATCTTGGTTGTTTTATTAAGCGAGGACATGTTGTCCTCTTCTAAATATGTTCTATAACCTCATTTATATTAGTATCTTTTCCGATGACAAAATGCTATTCTTTTATAGGTGGTCAGCAGAATTTGGTGCACATAGGTATGGATCTCCAGAGTTGCATGAGATGCTGGCAGATTATATATATTCTCAATCTACTGAAGTGGTATGTTCTCCAAAAAGCTTGATGCATTGACATGCTTTTAGTAGCTCTAATATATTTGCATGTCATGACTGCAGTATCTTGACCAGTAGTGGTCTTATTGTTTCCTCGCAGTACTTTGCTATTTGACATTAGAAAAAGATAGGGGCTTCTGATAGATGGCAATTAGCGGAACTAAATTTCAAGTTGGTTTAGCAAATCATTGGAATTGCAGTAGACCTCCTTATATTCTTCTTGATTTGCAGGACATGGTTAAAGTATCTTTTCATTTTGTTAGAGGAAGGAATCTGAAGAAATTTGCTTCAACTATCATAAATTTCATGGGCAAGGTAAGCACTTGTTCTGCTATGTTTTTGCTAACACGATGCTATGAGCAGCAGATATTACAAGGTCCAGAAGCTGGATCGCCATTTTCTCCATATCTCTTTCCTGTTTATTTAGAGCTTCCCGAGGAAAGAGGGTTTCTCTTTTTTCCATTGTTGGGTTTATTGCTTTTGCACAGCAACAATTTCATGAAGTTGTTTGTGGCTATTCACTTAATGATGCTCAATGACAGATTGAAATTTGATATAATTCATACAATTTAACATGCAGTGCTATCCAGGAGAGGATGATTTGGCTATTGCCCGGGCAATTTTGATGTAAGCAGAGTTATAATATGATTAAGTGCCTTGCATTCAGTTACTGTTCTACCGAGTTTATCCCATTTGTGCTGGTCTATATTAGGAGCATTATATTTCAGTAAACTATTTAAAAAAAGAGAGACTATTTTACACTTTAACAGTCACTACCAGGTCAGTAAATACTTGCAGTTTTCCGAGCATTTGCACACCTGTAGCTCTGCATATTATTGCCCCTTTCAGTGTAATATTTCTGGAAACATACTTACATATCTCTCAGACAATGCTTAAGTTTCTGATAAGAGGTTTGAAATTCAATCTTTGTGCATATTTTGAACCAGAGTTACTGACTTTCAGTTTGTTCATTTAAGTCCAATTATATGGAACAAAAATGGGCTACCAGAATGCAAGCTAGGTGGAACGTGGTGACAAGGCTTCTTAAGAAATGCACTTGGACACAAATTTATCTATATTTTCATCTTGAAACATTCTTCTTATGCATATGCCTATCAATTTTTATATGACCGTAAAAGGCCATGATGAGAGCCATAAACTAGAATATGTTTTTTTAGCTGTTTAAATTTTCTATTTGTCTGATGTTTCAATTAAGAATCTTCTTTATGCCATTTAGTTTCTAACTGTAGGTTGAGTTTATAGTTGCATTTTTTCATTCTCTTTTGGCAGGTACTTGTCTCTAGGAAACCTTAGAGATGCGAACAAGCTCATGGAAGAGGTGGAAAAGGAAATGGAGGCGAAGCATCTTGGATTTCCTCA
Organism: Nicotiana attenuata; assembly: GCF_001879085.1. NCBI lineage: Eukaryota > Viridiplantae > Streptophyta > Magnoliopsida > Solanales > Solanaceae > Nicotiana > Nicotiana attenuata. The sequence continues at coordinate 21,856,549 of NC_031998.1, forward strand.
GTCAGAATTAATGCAGTTTGTCAACTACCTTTTGCTGACGTAAGTCTTAATATGTTTTCTGAATACATTTCTTTTGATGTGTTAAAAGTAAAATTTTATTTTCATATTTCATATGCTGTTGCTGAAGCCTCTTTCTCATTTTCCTTGACTATTACGTTATTAAGCTGTCCATTTTCAAGAATTCAACAAATATCCCTCCTCCTCCCCGCCCCGCCCTCCCTATTGTCAGGTTTTGCAAAGTTGGTATATTCTGCCCAAGCCTCGAGGCCTTGTGCTCATCCACATGTTTTTTACTTCATTTATGTCCAATTAATTGACTATGTTACAACTTAATTTGTATTTCAGGTTGCAGAGAGATGCTTTACCTCTCTTTAACATGTTGAGACAGAGCTACAAGTCTAGTATAGATAGAGATCCTCTATTAAATGAGGTAAGCGCTTTGTATATGAAAGTCATGTGCTTTCATTCATTCTTTATGATAAATGATTGTTTTTGTAGTTTTTCTTGTGCTTATTAATAACACTGTTCACTGTCAGGTGAGAGTGCTGGTTTTCCTCCTAATTCACATTTTTTGCTGTTCTGTGGTTTAGTTGCTAGATGAAATTGCAAAGAAGTTCTATGGCGTACAGCGTAAAAATCCTCTTCAAGGCATGTTTGGAGATATCTTTAAGGTACTATAATATTATCAACTTTTTGCAATTTAAGAGTTTACTTACAAAAAGCAAAGGGTTAATTACACCTATCCTCTTGTGTTCTTTTAACTGTGAGAACCCATCCTCTAGGGGTGCTTGCAAATTAGAACATATACGGGTAATCTCCCAAAAGTTACAGAGGAAAATGAAACAGTTATTTTGTCCAATAACAAGAAGCATGCTTTAATTGCCAGTATGAACATCAAAATCTATCTTCCACCAGAGCCACTGATCCTATGACGAATCAGGAAGCTCTTTCAATATGATCAGCAACTTTTTCCTTTGTCTACCTTGTATCTTTGGTATAAACAGGAAATTCGGGCTTGCATAGATGACTAGCTAGAATTTAGGGAGGCTTAAGCGTGCTTGTATTAATGCTTTCGTAAATTGATATCAACTTGATGTAATGTATGTGTGTGTGTATCAACTTTCTCAATTGTTATCCTGTAACTTGCCATATTATGTTCGGGAGAATAAAGAGAGGAATTTCTTAATTTGAAGTGGTTAGGTCATTTTCATTATCATACTGGTGGAATGGTAGGGAAATATGTTTTTATCAACAGCTAAGGTGGCTTAGATATAAGTCCAGGGGTCAACTAGTCGACAATCAAGTTGTTGGTTCCCTCTTCACTCCCTAAACCGATTTTCTCCTCATTTCCAAAAAGACAAACTTATTATTAATGAACCTAAAACCGTATAAAAGCACTTGGAATCATTCTTATTCACTGGGGAAGTGGGATCGCATGTTTTTCATGAAAGCCTCGGTATTTGTTAGGTTCAATCTACATGTAGGTGATATGAGATTCTAGATGTAGCTCCCGAGATGGCTCCCATTGCTAACAATCTAGCAGTTACTCCCCCATAAAGTTAGATGTTGGTCTCACACTCCTGCTGGTTCAACCTGGGATTACTAGGTGAAGTGAGATATTCTTTTTAGGGATAATTACCTTATTGGGCCGCCCTCCAAAGTAATAGCCAGAAAACGTATATGTTTTGTATATAATATACAAATATAAATATAATATACACAAATATACATATAATATAAATATACATAATCAATGTATATGTTGGCTAGCGCCTGCAATTAATTTCTTTCGTTGGAACAAAAATGTAAAAAGCCCCTTTTTTAATCAGTTCTAGGTGAAATGAGATTCTAGGTGCCTGGACAATGTGCATCTCGCTGTTCACGATATTGCACTTAGTCCCAGTAAGATGATTCTAACACGGCACAAGCAGGTTGTAGCACTTAGACCCCAGGAGCCTTGCTTCGTGCTGTTATCCATTCTCACTTTAAAACCATTTATAATGACCTGAGTCCAACCACTAGCTAGATGTCTGAGTTGTTTTCATTCTCGCTACTGAATTAGGTTCATTGTGGCTCACACAAAATCTTTAATCCATGTAGTTAGTGAAGAACCAGAAACCACTCAATTTAGTTTGACCTATTTGCTGTAAGTGATCACATTACTTAAGTTCTTACCCTTCCAGCTGTTCATTCAAACAAGCTTTGTAGAGTTAGTTTCTACAGGTAAAATGCACTTGACACTAGTTAGATGGAAAATAAATTCACACATTCTGTAACTTCAAGGTAGTTATGTGTATATAGTGAGAGTATAGGGGGTTTTCTTGCAAACTAAAACAAGTGTTTTCTTTTCTTTTAACAGTTTCTGGTGTTCATTTTAAAAAAAAAAAAATCTTGTTTTTCTTCCTTCAGTTTTTGCAAAATAACACTTACTGTTTTGCAGATGATGGGAGGCGAATAGGACAGGGAAAAGAGTCTTTCTTCAAATGATCTCCATCTAAATAGTGTCATGAGAGACAAGTTGGTTCATTCAACACCAATCCAAGTTGTCCATGGATTGATCCGCTGCAGTTAAACTGATGTGCTTGCCTTAACTATTCATGCTCGGTCTGGCGCTATAACATAATGTTGCAGAATGCGGTTTTGAATTTTCACTGATTGCTCAAGCTTCCCTTTTCTTGTTAGCAATTTGTGATTCCGCAAATATTTCTATTTAAAATCCTATATTTACTGTTCTTTTTCCCATACATTGCTATTGTACAATAGATGAAACCTCTGAGTTAATAATATTATATCTTTTGGTGTGTTTGGGATATAGAATAGTAGCTGGCGAAAGTTCAGCGTCTGACTGAGAGTTTTGACGGACATTGTGTTGTCTAATTGGTTAAAACATCTACTATAATGTCATCCGAAAATGTACCTGCACGGGCGCGCACACAGTCATTGAAGCATCAATGCTGGCAGCTCTTGGCTTCTTTTATTTAGTGATCAAGAGCTACCCGAGATCTGTTTATTTGTGGTGGCTTCAATTAGGGGAAGAAGCTACTCTGGGAAAAGAACCTACTTATGCACATCGGTGTTTCATGCCAAATTAATAAAGTTGAGGTGGGAATGCTTATTGATTAAAGACTGAGTGGTCAAACAATGGGAGTGGATAAGTTGTTTCTGCTAATGTCAGATATATAATGCTATTTGTATAATATTGTGCAACCGTTCATTTGCCATACTAGTTCTCGACAAGCCTTGAAAATATGATTAAAAATTTTCTTCACTTGGCATGCAAATTGGTTGAACGGAAAAGAAGAGAAATATCTCTGTTGAGCCCACAAGTTTTCTTTCCAAAACAAGGATAACCCAAAAATTTTACTTCTCATTCTCTCTCAACCAAAGGAAAAGGTCTAAATTTTCTCAACCTTCTCTAGCAAATTCACTCTTCAAACGGGGAGTGTAACAAAGGATTCCAACTTCTCTGTTCTTTTTGAAAGGGAGGAAAAGATTCGCCATAAGATCCAAAGGAAACTTTTCCACAGAGGTTTATCTAGTAAAGAAGACCATGAACCTTAAGATCAGATGATAACAATGAATGGCAGATGGAACATAATCTGCAGGAACTTAAGAAAACTGCATAAAATTTAGGATATAATTATGATATCGTAGCATCCTTAAGAGATCCGCTGACCACCACACCCGTTGAAGTTCGCATAGAATGCATTCCTAGTGTAGCAGCACAAGCGCCATCTGTTTTTAGATGTGGTTGTACTAGCTCCCAAATCTTTTTTTTCGCTACCTGTATACAGTTGAAGAACATCGTCAGCCCAAAAGGAAAATAAACTACCCCCCGCCCTCCTCATCCAACAAAAAAGTAAGTATAGGGATGAGCACAACACTTTCTTTTACAAAAGGAGAAGCAAGCAAACACGATAGGAGTACGTAATTTCCCGTGCTTACTCCTGTGCAATATACTATAAAGCTTTTAATAAAAAGTGCTATTAAGAAACCTATAGACAAGCTACTTAGCTCTTTCTGGAAAACACTACCCTATTCTTAGCAACTCGAGAAGAAGACTAAAGGTGCAATTTTTTTTTTTTTTTTTTTTGAGATGGTAACAAAGACTTAAGGTGCAAATTCTAAATGCTTCTCCATGAAATCAACAGATATCCATCTCAACAGATTTAAACATAATTCCCTCCAATTCCGAATTCAGGAAACAGCAGATCTTCAAGGCACACAAGGGTTTTCACACCAAAAAAATGAAGAGGTAAATAGGTAGTATAAAGATTTAGAAACTGTGGGATAAGCATCTGTAAGACAGACTCCATGAAACGCATGATAGGCCGCGCTTTTGTAATTTTGCAAATACAGTTATGGGAAAGAGGGCGTCTAGTAACAGATGGAAGAACAGGATTATATAAAGCATAGGACATATGCAGCAGAGAGAAATGGGTATAAACCTACTATTTCTTTTCTGTCTTCCCAAGTTCCAACAACATATTGGATATCTTTAGTTAAAACAGAGCAGGTGAAACAAAGAGCTTATCCTGAAAACATTAGTTTAATACAAGGGGAGAAAACCATTTGGCATAACAGTTCTTTCCTGATGGTCCAGAAACACTAAGAAGTGAGGTCAGTGTAACTTCTGCAAACAAAAGATTTCCTTCCGAGTTTGACACGCCTGTAAACACAATTATTCTTTAAAACCTGAATCATAAGTGCATGTAACCTATATACAGTCAAAAACTTAATCTGGACTGTGACCTATTTCCTCAAGTCAAATGAGCGATAATAGAGGAAACAATGAAAGCACGTCCCTCCCCTCCGCAACTCACTAACCTCATAGCATAGACTAGTTGCTTCAAGTTAATAAAATAACACACAGAAGCCTCTTGGCTTTTAGGCTAGTGCACCACCTCTTATAGGCAATCAAACTTTACAATGGAGATTTTACCTGGTTGGGCGTAGCCACCTCAGGGAGATTCTCCTTTTCATCAGCAGAACCAAACCATATCCTTTCCCCAGGTACTGAGCCTTCAGGCGGCTCAAGAAGCTCCACATTCTCATGAGATGCATCAGATGCTGCCATCAGCATTCCATTTGACTTGACACCACGCATATTCCTCGGCTTTAAATTTGCAAGAACAATCACATTCCTTTCCTGCATGTTGCAGCATGCATCAAATGCTTTCTTCAAATTACGAAGTGTAAGAATCTTAAACAGGCCACTATTGATGGACTTTAGAAGCTTAGGAGTGTTAGAAACAGAGTCACTATAATGCACATACCATTAGCAAGTTTTGTTATTCTTAAGATATGCCAAAAACTAGCATATTATTAATTAAGGAAAGAGAAAAGACTGAACCAAACAATCATAAATGAGTGGTCCCAAGAAAAAAACTGACATATAAAGTTCTAGTATTTTCCAGTTTGACCAGAAAAGTGCTCCTATTATACTTGAACCAAGTGATTACATTTAAACCTATCCACTAGGATCTACAAAGATCCAAAGTCCAACCCTTTTGAGATGCCTCTGTGAAAACACCAAAAGAAGAAAAGAATTGGAGAATAGGTTGCTTGATTATAACCTCAAGCCATTGGGGTTCAAATAACCTTTACAAGAATTACAAATAAAGAAAAAAGATTATAGGCCAGTAATTACATTGCTAGAAAATTTCCTAATTACCTAATGAGAATCTTTCCATATTTACATAGTATAGATTTTTGCCATATTTAACACTCCCCCTCAAGCTGGAGCATAAATATCGTATGCTCCTACTTTGCCATAAATATAAGTGGAAATTGTTTTTCCTTATCATTATATAAGGAAATTATTGTTTTTCCTCATACAGCTAAGCATACAAGTTAATAGACAGACGCAACCTGAAACGAGACTATCTGGAAGGAAGTAATTTGAGAAAGGGCACCATGAAAGGTCAGAATAACTTTATCAAGGACACTTTTGCAGTCTTAGATAATGTTAGACTTTGCATGGAGCAGTTATGCAGTCTATTAAGTTATTAATTGTTGAAGTATGCAAAAGACAGACAAAATCATGAGCAATACTTCGTAGAGGAATATTGAATAACTACATTTGAGAAGGGTTAGCTGACAAGAAACTTCTCTTGGGAACTTCTGTAAGCCAGATGATAGCAGCCAGGTTGCACCGTTAGCTAGTTAGCTGTCACCGAGTAGGCAACGGAATGGAAAACGGATAGTCACGGTATCTTTGGAACCAGCCATGTGGTAAAAATAGCAACTATAGAAGCAAGTGCTTTCATCTTTAGACAAGATTCAGAGTGGATGGCTTATTGTGAGCTAGTCATCTCAAGGAGGATAAGTGGACCATTTTCCATGTCAAGGTAACTTGCTGTCATGTAAATAAGAGAGCATCAGATATTCAGAATCACGAAACAATGTTTTGCTTAAGTTTGCAAAAATGAAGATTCCGTTTAAGGGCTCATCTAAAAGCTTTGGTACAAAGGAATATTTGCTGGAGTAAGAGATGCAGAATAAGGAATAACTGAAGAGTAACATCGTCCCTAGGCAATGGCTGAGTGGTTGAGGCATAAGAGTAACAAAATGAAGATTTCAGTTCCGGTTGCCAGCTAAAACACCGGGCCGATTTGGTTCACAGACTTGTTATGCAGGCAGATGATACAGGGACTGTTATGTGGCGTGTAATAATGCAGACGAATAGTAATATAGTGATTGTAATACGATGAATTACAATAAATGGATTGTAATGCAGGGATTGCCTACTTTAAGGCCATTTGTCTTTAAAAATACTCTTATCCACAGCGGCGGAGCTAGTAAAGAGGGAAGGGTTCAAGGGGGTTAATAGAGTCCTCTTTTATCGAAAATTATGCTGTGCAAATAGGGTAAAAATAAATAAACTACTGAATCCCCTTAATATAAGAGAAAATTCTAGTGTTGTGGTAATTCAGATCACAAGTTCGAATCACAATTTTGACATTCTAGTATTTTTCTTTTAATCCCCTTATATAAGTTCCTGGCTCCACCATTGCTTATTTAGGTATTGTTGATAAACATATTCTTATTCGACATTCCATGTCATATAAAATAAAACATAAATTCCAACATAAGTTACACTAGTACTAGTTATGACGAGTTTAATACTGAAAAGAAGATAGTAGATTAGCACACATAGTTTTACACAAGAAACCAAATAATGTTTTATTACATGAGCAATGCAGATTTTCACATAGTATTAATTATGTAGAATTCAAGGGGAAATTATTTTGCCTTATACAACTATCTAAACGGGGTTAGGGAATAGGATAAAAATTATATACATTAAGGGATCGTTTGGTTGCTGGTTTAGAAAGGGAGTTATTCATGTATTAAAACTAGCATAGTTAATACCATATCTGGTAGCTTTTTAGTTGCTTCGTATAAAATTTAGCACACCGAGCTGTTAGATTATCATTTTACAATCCCACATAAATAAAACATGTATAAGTTATCAGTCAAATTATGTGTTATTTTATGCAGGGTAGAAGATGGAACAACTAATCCCTGCCTTACTAATTCCTGCATAATTGAACCTTGCATAACTAACCAGCAACCGAACAACCCCGACACTTTAAATTCTTTTTTACACTATCATTGTAAGTTAATTGTTTATAGTGAGTTCTCACTCTATTTATCAGGTTATCATATTATGCTTGATAGAAAGAATTACCTATTATTACTGGCCAATTTTTAGCTAATAGTGTTGAAAAATCTTTATACTATCAATGCGCAGAACTTAAAACTACTAACAACTTGTTTGGATAGTTGTTACCTATTGTATTGTATCGTATTGTTACATTAAATACAATGTTTGTTTTGATTATTACTTAAATTTTATTCTATATTATTGGAAGAACCAATCAAAAGATAGTTTAGAAGCATTATTTTGCCAACCTCACCAAACTAACCTATGGTCTAAAGTAGGGGTGTTCGTCGGTCGGTACGGTACGGTATTTAGACATTTCGGTTCGGTATTTTCGGTATTCGGTTTCTTAAAATCTTATACCAATACCGTACCTAATTAAATTCGGTATGGTTCAGTTTTTCTCCTTTCGGTTTCAGTTTAGTCGGTTCGGTAACTTCGGTTTATTCCGTACTAGCTAGTGTATAGAGCCATAGACTCTAATATTCTTAATTAAAGTACTCAAAAATACAAAACTGAAAATGTTTGTTGACAAAAATTGTCCAAAACTAGAAAATATATCGTATCATTAAATTCGTCATTACGTAACGATGAAAAGTGCCACTTTATGTAACGACCGATTTGGTGCGGTCGCGTCGTAAACTTATTTTTTTCTCTCATCTTGCCCTTTATTACTGTTAAATAATTCTTTACCCTACCTTTTTATATAATAATTCTAACCTGTACCATAATTTTTCTTTGTAATACTGCAAGTTTATTCTTCATATTGCCGGTACGTGACATCATGAAACAACGGCAAATATTGTACTTATCAAACGATACAGTATAATCCAATACAATACGATACACTATGAAACAATATGTAACAACCATCCAAACACGTTGTAAAGAAATAGATGCATCATAAGGACAGGTACCTGAAGATGGTCAAGAGGCACATATTTAACAAGCCCACTACATATAATTCTGGGCTCAGCCTCACCAACATCAACCTCTTCAACATAAAGCGAATCAGCCTCCTCGTGCCTCCAGGCCTTAAGTATTCGCCCAACCCTAATGTCCAATGTATTAGCCGCATCCTTAATCTTCCTCAGCTTCGTCTCCTCATCTTCCTCTAACAAAGAATCTTTTTCTGTTGCACTCACATTTGATGGGGCCGTATAGTAGAAATTGAAGCATAATTTTGTGTTATGATTGTTCCAGTGACCAATTTTGTGACAATTGGTGCTGAAAATGGTATTATTATTTTTATGGTGCAATAAGGAGGAGGAACAATAACTTGGCCTTGAGCGTGAAGCAATAGCAGTAATTGAATTTGTGCGGCAAGAAAGTAATAATGTGCCACTTCCCTTTAACCAATTAGCTGCTCCTATTCCCATTGCATTCATCGCTTTGCACTCAATTTTTTTCAGAGGAAGAAAGTGGGAAGAAGAGTGATGAGTTTGGGTTTTGGACTTTTGAGTTTAGGATAAAAACTGGAGAAAAGGTTCAAAATAGTCCCTTTAAGTTTTAGATTTACTCAAACTCATCCCTATTTTGTGAGTTGGAGCATTAATAGTCCTATGACGATCTGACATAGCTAGTGCGATGCGATTCTATACATTATTTCGGTTTTAATTTCTCGATTATAATATATGTATAATCGTATATACAGTCAAACTTATCTATAACAGTCTCGTTTATTCCGAATATTTTTGTCTATTATAGGAAATTGTTGTTACAGAGAACATAACAAAATATGATATTTGGTTACGAAAAAATGTTGACTTTTGTAGTGAGTTGGTTTGGACTTCTGAGTTTAGGATAAAAACTGGAGAAAAGGTTCGAAGTAGTCCCTTAAGTTTGAGATTTACTCAAACTCGTCCCTATTTTGTAAACTGGAGCATTAATAGTCCTCTGATAATCTGACATAGCTAGAGGTATTCTAGAGAATCAACTTAAACATCCGCCTAGAGTTTAATTTAAAATAGCTAGCGAATATATGCTATATGTATAATTATGTATAATTATTATATAAACTATGTATACTAGCTAGAAAAAATAAACAGTAAATTACACTGGCTATTTGTGTAAAGAACCTTCAAATATGTAGGTCACTCTTTTATATTGTTGGTTGACATATACTAGTTTCATGAAAAATCGGGTGATTTTTAAAAATAGCCAGATTTACAACTGGTCGTTCAAAAATAGCCCAATTTCAAAAGTAATCGAAATTTAGCCACTTTTTATGTAAAGATAAATCTGAGCAAAAACATTGTTCAAAACCTGAAAAATACTCCAGTATATTATGCTGGAGTTCCAGCATAAGTATACTTGAACTCCCACATATTATACTGGAGTTCCAGGATAGTATGCTGGAACTCCAGCATAATATGATGGAGTTCCAGCATAAGTACACTAGAACTCCAGCATAATATACTGGAGTTCCAGCAAGTATAATGGTCCAGTATAATATACTGGAGTTTGGAGCACCAGTGCTCCAGTCTCCAGTATATTATACTGGAGCCAGCAAAATATACCGGTCCAGCATAATATGCTGGAGTTCATACACAGTAGCACGAACTCACGTATATATGCTAGACCGGTCTCATTGCAGCAAAACGGTGGCTATTTTCATTGATTTGATAAACGCTGACTATTTTTGATTGTACCAGTCCGAAAAACTGGCTAATACCGTGAAAATTTTGGACTGAAAAAATCAAATAATATGTAAGTGACGTATGGCGCCCGATTGTCGTGACTTTTCACTTTGTCCTATTGTCTAACTCTATACGTCCAGTCAAAACGGAGTAAAACACAAACGAACTTAGGGAGTAATTCACCCAATAAAGTTCGAAAATGGATCAGTCCACAGATGACAGAACCCAAATCCTCACTACTGATAAAGTCAAAATCAAGGACTTTCTTAATGCCAAAGTAAGATTTATTACTGACTCGTGCTCGAATTCAACTAAACAAACAAGATTTAGGATTATTTCTACAGCCTCAATTTTCACTTCAATGTTTTAAAACAAAACAAGAGTAAAGAGTTACTTTCTCCGGTTCAAAATAAGTGATTTTTTGGCCTTTTTCTTGTGGTCCAAAATAAGTGATTTTTTCAGATTTCAAGAATGAATTAATTATTTTTTTCCTACATTGTCCTTGGAGTAAATAATGTTGAAATATGTGTTAGGAGTGTTTATATGAAATAGTAAAGGTTAATATGGTCAATTCTATTGCTAATTAATGCTAAAAGGTGGATTTCTTAATCTGTGTGAAAACATCAAAAAATCACTTATTTTGGACCGGAGGGAGTATCTTTTATACTTGAATACATTGATTGTTTAATTTCTTTTTAGAATTATCATAAGCAAGTGAATTATTATGAACGAACACGTTAAAGAAGTTTGAAAATTTCGAAAAGACATAAATTGTAGAATTTCGGACCTAAAAATTGGTGTGATTTGTGCATCATATCCCTTTACAATTTCAAATTAAGAAAATAACGTTTTTAGATCTCATGTGTAAAATACATATCTTTACATGTAAAGTAAATCTCTCATATGTAAAAAAAAATAAAAAAAAATAAAAAGGGTCATAACGCAGTAGATCCATTCTAGTCACGATGACTTCTTGGCATTTGGTGCCATTTACCGTGCTAGAGAATCAGGGCATGACAGTTATGTGCATATACACAAACACACACAAATTAGGGATGTTTCAAACAGAACCGAAACACGTACCAAATCAAAAAGCAAAGCCAAATTGACTAAAAGACCCGATTAGATTTCATTTGATTTAGTTTAGTGTTCGGTAAGAAAACTCGAACCAAACCGACATATAAATATATAATTTTTATATATTTTTTTAAGACTTTATATTGAATTTCCTTTAAAATGTCTAGAAATATTTGGGATCCTCTCATAGGATGTAATATTTAATAGAACTATGACATTCATTCATTTTTATTTACCTTAAATAATGGATTGTATCACTTTCTTATCAAGTGTTATTGAAATGCATCAATCATCTCTTTGTTCTTCCATATTTATATGTCAAGATTGCTTATATCTTTCTCAAATTTGAAATGGTATTCGATCATTTAAAATTAAATATAATATATTATTATTTAGGTATTACATAATTTTTATGTTTAATTAGTAAATGCGGTTATACTTGAAAGCGTACATCAATGAAAAATTATTGTTAGACGACTGAGAAAATAACTATCATATTTGCTAAAAATAATTCTCTCATAAGAATATTTTAATAGATCATATATTAGTTATTTTTTCAATTTTTACTAAGAATATATTCATTTATCAAAACTTTATCTATACTTTAACAAAGTAAGATTGAAATAATATTTATATAACAAAAAAAACCCGAAAAATTCGAAAGACCTGGCAAAACTGAAATGTTGCGGCTATACGCACACACAAGTATACGCGATCGTCAAGTAATAAAGTGACTAGAAGTCGGATGTCGAACCCACGAGGACTTGTGATTAACTATTAACTAAAAAAGACTATCCTAATTATCTAAACAAGAATTAAACCTAGAAATATTTGATTCTAAGCTAATAAAATAAAGGAAAATAAATAGTGAACTCTGAACAAGGGAAAAGCAGGTTTTTATGATTCAATGTAGTGAAAACGATCTAGAGTTATGGGCTATCTAACATTCCTATTGTATTCTTCAATTGAATTGACTAACTAATTTATCTAGTTTATTGGTTGACAGGGTTAATATTGGTCATAAGAATCTGCCGAGTTCTTACTTGCCTATTCAACCAACCTAACGCCTATATGTCTATGGAGTTAGAATCAACAAGGACACATTTATAATTCCTATACATCAACCAAGCAATGCAATTAGGTATATTTCTATCCTAATCGCGAATTCATTCCCCGATGCCCGGATTCAAGAACTTGCTCTACTCAATCCTATGTGCAACCTAGAATTTTCACTTTCGAGTTCAATTCTAGATTTGTAGATAGTATTCAATTGGTGATTAAGCAATTAAATAATTAAGCGCAGGATTGAATAAATAAACCAATACGATATACTAAGAAGCCAAAATTAATATTTGAATAACAATATTCATGAAAGAACCACAACCCTAGAACGTGAAGTTTAGCTCCACATAGACATGGTAGAAAAAACAACAAATCATACAAAGAAACATAAAAATTACTAAGTTTGGCGGAAGAAAGATGGAATATGATGAATTCCGGCCTCCACGGCGGCTCTGTGCTTGTGTTTTCCTCTTAAAAACGTGCTCCTCTGGTCAAAAGTTCCTTTAAAAAACATTCTCCCTTTTCAAAATAGGCTTTAGGACCCCTTTTATATGAGTTAGGAGCGTGTAGGACCAAAATAACCTTGTCCCGGGCGATATAGCACAAGTTCCCGTCATCAGCGCCCAGAGTAGCGTGGGGCGCTGGATATTTTATGCTTCTGGAAACTAGGCCACAGGTAGCGCCCCACGCCGCCTATGGAGCTCAATATGCACTTTTGCCTTTTCTTCGCATTTGCTCTAATTCGCACACTTTCGTCCCAAATTGCATCTGAATGATTCCTACATATAGAAATACTACAAATTAGCACAAATCATTATATTATACATCCAAAATCTACGAGACATGAGCACAATGCGAGACAATATACATAAAAATATGTATACTTTAAGCCGAATATCAACACCCCACACTTAAACATTGCTCATCCTCGAGTCAACTAACAAACTACTCTATCTTTGAGCACTCTACACCAATGACCAGGGTTGATAACAACAATTAAAATCTAGCATATGCAATCACATACACTTCCCTTTACTTATATCATTCTTCAAAAATATTCAAACAAAGACAACATGCTCACAACAATCCTAGCCTCAAAAACCAACTCAATGTCCCAATTCACTCATGGCTTGAACACCCAAAATCCTAGAGAAGTCTAATAATGTTACCTATCCCTCGTGAAAACATGTGCCCTCATAACAAAAGCGAAGAGAGTAAGTTTAATCCACACATCCAAATCTCATGATCAAATATAGTTTAAGGAATCACTTGTATATAAAAGAAATCTCTCACTCTCACAAAGAAGTCAAATGCATGCAATTGGTACCATAAGCTTGCCTTTAATATAAATCTCTAATGTAAGCTCGCTCGATCTAAAATTAGTTAGGACTTTTCATGGACGTAATGTGGGCTAAAGGACGGATATGATATATTTAGGAATAGCGACTAACCCTCCTAAGCACTTTAACACATCACATAATTAACTTTAAGCGCAAATTCTTCAATTTCACAAATAAAATCACCCCCAAAAATGTTTCCTCATTCTTTAAGCACTATCGTCATTTACACTCCACTAGCAAAATAAGATATTTATTCATCTATATATTTTTATTTTTATTTTTCGTTTTTTCAACTATTTTTTCTTCTTTTGCACTTTCTACTAGTGGCATATTTTTTTACAAAACAAGTGTACCTTTCTTCCTTTCAATGGTTCCACTCAAAAGTCACCCCACACTTAGTCCATTCTACTTCTTTTAGCGCTCATTTCACAATTAAAGTGCTTTAAGAGGTAAAAGGATCAAAACAATATTAATTAAGAACAAAAAAGGTATACGCTTATAATGTGGGTGCCAAATAAAAGTCCATAGGCTCAAAAAGGTTAACTAGGGATAAATTTTATTCATGGTAAGCAATAAAGCTCAGAAAAAAAAGATGAAAGAAAGCCTAAAATTATTTTTCAAACTGAGCATCACCTAAAATTTCGCTCCGACTCACATACCGGGCAAGTTCTAGACACAAGTACCATACATGGACTACACAAAAACCTCACCACACATGGCACACAACTCACTAAGGACGGTCATATTCCAACTCTCAAACTGATGCAATCATTCACGAAGCCACGAGATATTAAGCATTAAGCACAAAGTGAACACAAGTTAAGTAAATGATACATAGGCGTCACAAAATATGCTATCCAACTAAGCAAGACATCATCAATAATTTCAAAATCGTAGGGAAGATACTACACATGCCAAAGCCTAAATATACTACTATCAAACAAGTCAAGGTGCCTAGGAATCTCATCTTTCTTCATCCATTTATTCCCTAAATTCTAATCTACTCTTAAAAGATTACTACTACGCGGTTCAAACTACATCCCATGAAAAAGAATAGAGGGGAGAGAAAACGTTCCTTTTTGTAGGGTACTGGCGCAAAGAAAAATCACGGGGGATTATTACTACCTAAAAATAACAAAAGACATATTTTTGGATTATTTTTTTCAATTTTTTTGGATTTTTGGTTAGACTTTAATCCATCAAGAAAACTGTCTAGGAGATCCATCGTTGGGCAAAGCCCAAAAACTTTTTACTCTTTTTTTTTCGATTTTTTTTATTTTTCGTATTCAAAAAATAAATAAAATTAAGCTACTAAAACTATTATTAAAATACTACATAACTATGAAATAAAAATAAGAAGTTAATATTTTTACTAACATACTACTACTAATAATTCAAAGACAGTCCCCACCCCACACTTAAAAGTGTGCACTGTACTTGTTGATACCCAATTTTGTCCTCATATTTTCTCAAATAGTATATATACTTTCAAAACATCATTTTTTGCATAATTATTTGGCTTACAAGACTATACGAGCATCTTCTATAATTTTTCATGATTTTTAGATCTTTTAAATTGATTTTCCTGCATTTAAATTACTTGAATAATTATCAATTACTCCTTCAAATTACTTTTTGTGATGACTTAGTTACCTAAAATTATTATTTGCACCTATAATATATGTTTCAAATATTTTACTTCATTTCATATAATTACATTAGCATTTTTAAAGTTATTTGCACAATTTTGCAGCAATAGCCTATATTCATACACAAATGCTCTTTATTATATTACATGTGTCAAAGTAGCATTTTATATTTTTAGAATTCTAAATTATTATTTTAAATCACTTTAGTGCATAAAAAATATTTTTATAAATTATTTTGATAAATTATGTATATTTAAAAAGCTGGCTTGAACTTTGAGCCAATTTTCGGACCAAAATTAGCCCAATAACCCCAAGCCCAAACCATACCCTACCCGGTCGGACCCCTTTTAAATAACCCGCCCCACTTCCTCGTTGATCCTGGCCGTTGATCTCAAATGATCAACGGCCCATAATAAACCAACACATCTCCTTATATCTCCATAACCCAAACCCTAACCCATTCCTCCTAAGACGCCGCCCCTAAATCCTAACTTCTCCTCTCCTCTCAAACCCTAGCAGCCGTCTCTCTTGTTCTATCCAAAATCCGACCTCAACATAGAATCACTCAATGATTCCTTTTCCATTTATGCTCGGTCTCGTCGTTTCTTACCCGATTTTGGTACTACATAAGTACTTGCTCTATTTTGGCAAGTGTAAATCTCCGAAACAAGGGAGATTAGAATTACCCTTCAAAATCTGGACGATATCTCATCCATATGCATCATGGTAAGGCTATATGGGTTCGATTAGCCAAGATCTCCGGCCAATTTCCGATTTTTGTCAACTAGGGTTCACTTAATTTTTCTGTAATCTGACTTTTATTGATTTTGCACGATATTGTTTCCTTATTTATGTTGATTTTACAGTATTTCCTTGTTTGTTTGCCGGATTTCTACTATTATATAAACCCCTCTCCATTCCTCTTATGGACAGACCTGAATCGCCAGATTTTCACTAAAAATTTTGAAGCTATTGTTCTGTTATTCCCTCATTCTCTTGTTCTGTGCTTTATTTCTTGGCCGGCTGGAAGCCAAGGCCACTGGGATTCTATTATTCAACCTTTTCTTAGTGGAAGTATTGCCCGGGGTTCCTTTGAAGCTCTTGGGAACTTTAACGCATTAAGATTCTGGGTTCTTGTGGAATTTTTATTCTTTCTTACTGTCCGTTTAATTGATAAGACACTTGGCTTTGCAATTTCGTTCTCATGTGCCTGTGATTTGCATATATTCTCACTTCTGAAATGCATGACTTAATGTGTTTCTAGGCTACCTTTTTTGTGCAACTCTGTTAACTTCACACTCGTTTAGGTCTCTTTAGCATTTAATTTCACTTAATGTTGCCAGTTTTGAGACATGCTTATGCCTAATTTGAATAATTTGGACTCTCTTAAGTCCGTTTAGCCAATGTGTTCTGGGATACTTCTGTATGTGATCTTGCCAGTTTCACACTTGTTTGAATTTCTTTAGTATTTAATTTCACCTAAAAGCTGTCAATTCTATTATTTGAATGTACTTCATCCAAATAAATTGGACCTTCTTTAGTTAATTAGTCTACTGGTCAATACCTGACTGCCTACGTTTGCTGTTTGACATGGGTTTACTTTCCCACTCTGTTCTGAATCTCTGTAATGATATTCTTGCATATGTAATGTGTTCTAATCTGTGTCAAGGCCTTTTCTATCAACTATGATCTGCTTCCCTGATAGTGTGTCTCACACCATATCCCTGTTTTACTTAGTCCTATATCCTTAGTAACTGTTTGAAACCTTTAGAATAGCACCTTAGTTTGTGTTTCTATACCATGTTTGACACTTTTCTGCTTCATGATACAAGTTAACATGGTTGTCTTGTGATACTAGGATGCATACTTAGCATAATTTAGACCTTTTAGGTTTTAAACTTGCTTAGTATTATGCACCTATGTATGATAATCTTTGTTAATCCTGCAAACTTGTTTCTCCCTTAACTCTTTCAATATGTGACTGCCTACATGTTATTTTGCTAAGTGTTGAACCTGCTTCTGAGTCTTGCTAAACCTGCTTCTAAGTCTTGTGACCTGTTTGCTTAGTTGCTTTGTGTTCTCAACTTTGCTATGTCTACTTTAAGCTATGAGTGTATTTCCTAAACTTCTGTCCCTTAACCATTGTCCACTCTCTCTCATTTGTTACCTATGCTATTCTGAACCTATCTTTCTTGGCCGACTGAAAGCCAAGGCCACCAAGACTCTTACTACTGACCTCCCTAGTATGAGCGCTGCTCGGGGTCCATTTGAGACCCTTGTGAACTCTGACACACTAGGATTTGGGGTACTTTAGTCCCTCCCTCTACTACTGAGACCTGCACTATTCCTGACACTCAACTCTTTCTTCCTATGGTCTACTGAATATGTAATTTGGTTGGTCAATCTATGGTTGTGTGATCTAGCCTAAGTTCTTCTATGGATTCTGGGTTGTGCTGATGAATATGGTTCCTGGGTACGCTGTGTGAGAGTTATTGAAGGCCAAGGCAATGCTAGGTGTTTCCTTTTGGGGCTGCTATGGGCCTACTGTCATTATTTGTACAATACTTGTATTACTTTATTATTGGGCCTGTAATAATTTTGTAATGAACAACTGGGTGTTAGTAAAAAAATGGGGAATGGGTAGATTCTTATTGTTTGCATGAAAAGGGGTAGATAATATGCCTATAAGACTTATTGATTCACTTGCTATATGTGCCGTTCGATCTATATGTGCACTGTAGAAATCATGTCATTAGGGGAAGCCTACACATATACACTGCCTATTAGCAAACATGAATTCAAATGCTGCAATTGTTCTTACTGCTACGTGTTGCTAGAAAACTTGCCTATAGGAACAAATGTCAATGAACTATCTTTCAATTAGCCTCAGCATATTTACTAGCAATCATGCCTATAGGATTTTGATCACTTCATTTGGTACTGTATCGCGCTGATCACTAGAAATCATGCCTATAGGATTTTGGTCACTTCATTTGCTATTGTCTTGCACTGTACACTAGAAATCATGCCTATAGGATTTTGATCACTTCCTTTGCTATTGTCTTGCACTGTTCACTAGAAATCATGCCTATCGGACTAAGTATAACAATAAAATAGGTCCCAAGTCTTAATTGTTAGAGATCCTGTCTATAGGTGTAACGACCCAACTGGTCGTTTTGAGCAATTGCGTCTGGTTCAGCAGTTTGAGATCATGAATAGCTTCATATTATGTGTATCGACTTACGTGCACAGTTCGGGCGTGAAATCGGAAAGTTTTTATGTGAAAATATAAAAAAAAAATAGTAATTTCTAGAGTTAAAACTTGGTTTTTAGTTGACTTTGGTCAACATTTTTGATAAACGGACCCAGATCTGTGTTCCGACAATTTGGGAGGTCCGCGGTAAAATATGAGACTTGGGAGTATGCCCGGAATTTGAATTCCGAGGTCCCTAGCCTTAGAAAATAATTTTTGAAGAAAATTGTTGTGCTGGTTTTTAAAGGAAGTAAAGAAATGAATTAATGTTTGAACTTGTTGGTATCGGGCCCGTATTTTGGTTCCGGAGCCCGGTACAAGTTTGTTATGATATTTAAGTCCTATCTGTGAAATTTGGTGAGAATCGGAAATGATTTGACGTGATTTGGACGTCCGGTTGAAAAGTTAGAAAATCATGAGTTTTGAGGTTAAATTCATAGTTTTTAATGTTATTTTGATGATTTGATCGCACAAGCAAGTCCGTATGATATTTTTAGACTTGCGTGCATGTTTGGTTTGGAGCCCCGAGGGCTTGGGTGAGTTTCGGATAGTTTTAGGCTATGTTGCGCTTGTTTTTGGATGCTTCATCTTCGTTTCTTCAAGCAAAAATGATACCACATTGAGCAAATGAGATCCAAATTCAGTTTTTATTTGAACCATTAGATCCGTATCGAAATTACGGAGTCATAGGAAAAAGAATCATCGAATTTGGACATCGTAAGAGGAAGTTATGCTCATTTTTGTGTCGGAAAAAATTGCTGGTTTCTGGTGTGGTCGCAAATGCGAACTTTTTCATCGCAATCGCGATGGCCAGTTCGCAAATGCGAACTTTTTATCGCAAATGCGACTTCTGCCAGCCCTTCCTTGTTCGGAAATTGCGAGGGTTCGCAATTGCGAACCCTAGGTGGCAAATGCGACATCTGAGGCCTGTTAAGTGAGATTTTTGATGGGATTTTCACCCATTTTTCAACTTTCTCAAACCCTGAAGCTCCATAGGCGATTTCCCAAAGACCCAAACTTCTCCAAATCATTGGTAAGTGATCTCTAACTAATTTCTTTCATTCCTTAACAACTTTTAACAAGATTTCAACCAAAAATCTAGAGTTTTCATGGTAAAAATTGGGATTTTTGGGTAGAGATTAGGATTTTCAAATTTTGGGGATTTAGACCTCGATTTGAGGTCGGATTTCAAAACTAATTGCATATTTGGGTTCGTGGGTGAATGGGTGTTCTATTTTTGTAAATTTTGTCGGGTTCGGAGGGTCGGGTCCGGGGAGTTGACTTTTCTTGACTTTTTGCAAATTGTATAAGAATCATAGTTTTGTCAATTGAAATTATTTTCTCTTGCATTGTTTGATGTATTCAAGTCGTTTTTGGCTAGATTGAGCCGAGCGTTGATGAATTGGTAAAGGAAAAGCTAAATTGTATTGAATTGGCCGGATTAAGGTAAGTATCTTGCCTAACCTCATGTGGGGGACTTCCCCTTAGGATTTGAGTCTTCTATGTTGATTGTAGTTCGTGTACGCGAGGTGATGAGTGCGTACTCGGACTTATTTGTGGGAAATTGGCCTTTTAGGGTTCTTAGGTCCTTGTATTCACTATGTATGAAGTAATTCTTGATATGACTGAGTTTCCTATTTACTAGTTTCGCTTCTGCGTGCTTAATTGGAATTAATTGCTTCATGATTCACTCTTATTGCCTAATTGACTCCTATTTGATTTAACTGAAGAATTTCGCCTCTCATATTGTCATGCTATCTTTTCATAGCTGCTTGTCTTATTGAAAAATTATTATTATCCCTCCTGAAATTGTTTAGTCTTAAGTGAAGCTAAGATCATCTTTCCTTAATTGAATTATCGAATATCCTCGTAACTTTCCAACCTTAAAAGGAGTTTAGATAACCAATATATTTGTTGACTTGCCTTTATTTGGGATTATTAGACTCGTGTTGATTTCCATGTTATTGACTTGTATATTGTGGGATCGTTGCTACATGTTAGTTTTCCCTATGTTGAACTGTCCCCTTTATGCCATCATTCTTTTCTGTGGTTATTCCTTGTGAGCTGGTTCTATCGTTTCTTTGTGATTTACGGTTCTTGAGTTGATTTACTTGCCATACCTTGTATTATTGTCATTGTTGTTGTTATACGTACTGTGGTGATGTACGAGTTTTCTGTTGTGCTGTAACTGTTATTTCGTTGGTTGCGCTCCATATTCACTTTGGGACTACGGAACGGTATTTCGGGAGATCCCCCTACATGTTTACTTTGGGACTAAGGAACGGTATTCCGGCAGATCCCCCTGCACATTTATGTTTGGGACTACGGGACGGTATCCCGGGAGATCCCCTGTACTGGATATTTACTTTGGGACTACGGAACGGTATTCCAGGAGATCCCCTGCACATTTATGATTTGGACTACGGGACGGTATCCTGGGAGATCCTCTGTACATTTACGTTTGGGACTATGGGACGGTATCCTGGGAGATCCCCTGTTAATATCACTGTGTTCTGAGCTGTTGTTTTCATTGATCCTATCCCTATGTAAACATTATATGTGCGGTCCGTTATGTTCCTTATACTTACTTGTTGGTACGAACTATGTTAGGACACTTGCACAAGCATACACGTGGTTAATCACCCTTATCGGGTAGGAGGCTCATTGAGATTTCTGAGTATAGACGCACACCCTTGTTATTTGCCTTCCATGTGAGAATGACTCTTTTGGGGCACGTGAGTTGTCAGTATGATCAGGAGGTGTGATGAGGGCATAGGATGCCAAGTGTTAGGGTTCAGGTATTGAGACCCGTAATGTATGATTATGAGATGAGGTGTCACAGGGTGACTGATATGCGAAGGTTATCTATTTGAAAAAATTATATTCGAAAAACATTTATTTTGAAAGAACTCTTTTTGAAAAGAACATTTATTTGAATGAAGTATATTTTGAAACATTTTTATCACCTGAAAGGTTTGACTATTTGATTGACGCTTGCTGGTTAAGACTTAAGGTGAAAACTATCGGAGTTGTTGAGTTATGACTTGTCTTTACTGTATTTGCGATTTCGAATTTGGGTTGTATTTTCGCTTACCTTTCCGTTGGCGTTCCCCTGAGTATTTGCTATTTTCTTTCCTTATTTTTAATTACTGTATGGTTAGTCGTATCGCGTAGTCTTTATATAAATATCATGATCTGTATATTAGACCAGTAAGTGTCTTGACTGTTCCTCGTCACTACTCCACTGATGTTAGTCTTGATACTTACTGGGCACCGCTGTGGTGTGCTCATACTACACTTCTGTACATTTTTGTGTACAGATCCAGGTATTCGATCGATTGTAGCTGTGCGGGTCGTTGCGGTGGATACTCAAGGTAAACCTGCTGTAGCGTTCGCAGGTCTCGGAGTCACCTTCAATTGAACTTATTTCCATATGTTCCTTTTGTTTCGGAACAATGATGTATTCATTTTGTATAATTACTCTTAAAAAGGCTTATGACTTGTACCACCGGTTTTGAGAATTGTAATTTGTTTAGAGTAATTTAATTTAAAGTTAGTAAATATCAATGTTATTTCAGTTAATGTTAGGCTTACCTAGTTTAAAGACTAGGTGCCATCACGACTCCTTCGGAGGGATTTTTGCGTCGTGACAAGTTGGTATCAGAGCTCTAGGTTCATAGGTGCTACGAGTCATAAGCAGGTTTAGTAGAATCTTGCGGATCGGTACGGAGACGTCTGTACTTTTCTTCGAGAGGCTACAGAACTATTAGGATAATCTCACATTCTTTCATTCCTTATCGTGCGATATTGATTTAGCTCAAAGCATATAACTTATGTTCCTTTACATTCACTCGTGTGTAATATTACGCTCTCGGTGTTCGCTATGCACCAGTGGTTCGTGATGCTACAGATAGGCTACGAGGGAGTTAGGGATGCTCAGACATTTTCTCAACGTGGTGTCCAGACTGGAGATACAGAGGCATTGAGAGATTATCTAGTTGTTTATATGGAGGCGCAGCGGAGGCGTGGTGGGTGTTGATTGAGGATAGTTGGTGGTATTGGAGTACCTTGTGATTTATGTTGTACGAGCTGTGAAGATTAGTTCTGCGGACCATTAGACGTTGTTTTCTATGGCTTCGCGCCAAGTGGAGGAGTCCATCAGCAGCATTCGGATTTCATAGTCAGACTTACGGCAGTTTTGGCCTGAGGTATATGTATATGTGGTATTGGTAGGTTCCCGAAATTTGTATATGACTAAGGTCTGAGATCTTGCACGGGACGATGTTGGGACTTTGACTAGGACTATTGCATATCGACTATCCGAAGAAATGGGTCAGCTCTGTGGTGTTGGGTCAGCATAGCGATGAAGTGATTGGTCCTTTGAATAGGATTTCTCTACTGGCATTTGTGCCAGCACTCTTGGATTGGACGGTTTGTGTAACTCGGTCGAGTTGGGGAGGTGCAATTCTGATGGCTTAGTTGCGGGCGGGCGGATCTCGGAAGGGTCTCGATGGTTCGACAAAGGCTTGAGTTGGCTGTCTACTATGGGCGTAAGGAATATGTGGTATATTGTGACTTTCTCCTGAATAGGTATCAGAAATTAATAGAGTGTTGACCTTGTTGGCTATCATATGTGAAGGGTATGCATTTTTGGAAGGGACCTTGAGTTTTGGTTTGCGGGTGCGTGGCTAGTAGCATATTGATTACTGGGTTTTAAGGCTATCAGGGTTTATGTTTTGTTACGCGGCCAGAAATCCTATATGGGTGCTTCAGCAGAATAATAGGGTGTGAGTGATATATCAGCCATTTGATTTGCGTAGTTGAGTTGGGTATGGAAATTTTGGTATTCCGGAGGTTTGCTGCTAGATGCCTTCATATGTGGACTAATTCCTGTTTGCAGACTTTGACGAAATGTTGAGAATGGGATAACTAATAGCATACAATACTGATAAGTTGTTGTGGATCTTTTGAAGCATATTTATCTAATTGGGAAGAATCAGGACTTGGTTGGGACTATTTGGAAGATCAGCGAGAATATGTATTTTGTACCAGGTCAAGTTTGTATGCTCCTGTGAGATTGTCATTTTTGTTATGTTCTCAGGCAGAATGGACATTATTTGTGCCTCTGGCCTATGTTATGTGCTGCTCTCTTATGTTGTGGTGAGTTGTGAGGTTGTACGATTATTCACCACACATGTTGTAATTTTTTTCAGGCCTTATGGCGATGCGGGTAAGATAGCCCTCGTGATGTTGATTTGCTCATTGCAACTTATATGTGCTTGCGTCTCTCCTATTTTATTACTTCTATTCATTGCTCCCACAGTTTTACTTGTGCACTCTGTTGTGCTTGATATCAGTATTCATGTGATTAGTGAACCTGAGCATTTTGGCTCGATAGCATTTGGGAGCGGGCTGCACGCCGCAGTAGATGTTATGTGGGACTGTACTTGATATCAGTATTCATATGTTCAGTAAACCCGAGCATTTTGGCTTGATGAGTATTTGGGAGCGGGCTGCATGCCATAGTGGATGTTATGTGGGATACCCTTTCCTTGTGTTTATTTGGTGTGTGTCTTTCCTCTGTGGGGCGATTTGATGAAAAACCTATACTTTTGCTGGCACACATGTTTTACTTGTTAGATAACTCTTCTACCTTGTTTTCCTTTATTTGTGTTGCATAATTGAGTTAGTGCTGATTTGGTGTACGAATTGTGTAGTGTAAGAATCTGTGTGGTTTCGTGATGAGTTGTTAGTTGGATTGCTTGTATTGACTGAGATGACGTTCTTAGACCTGAGATTAGTGCTATGGTATTGGGGGTGGGGAGTGTTTGGAAGTGAGAGGGTGTTTCTGCTAAGATTTGGTAATGGCCCTTGGAGGGCGAGAGAGCTTCGTGACTTGTTGACTTCATGGGCGGCTATGAGTTTTGGCATGTCTCTTTATCATGGGTAGTATTGTGAAAGTCCGGAACAAGGTTGTATTCAATGTGAAGTATATTGCCGGCATCCAAGATGTTATTTGACCAGCTATGGTGGTCAGAGGTTATTGCTTCGAGTATGTGAGTTGTGTGGAACAACATGTGATTGTATTCTGGATTGTAATTTTTGGCTCGATTCAGCTTGTTTGGGTGTGTTCAGTGTGATGGTGTGGAATTCGGGTCCTATGATGAATTTTGGATGTTGAGGTTTAGGTCCTGTTCTAAGGTTATGGACTAAGGAGGAGATCAGAGCTTCAGTTAAGTTGCATAGTCAGTTCTGCATAGGTTGGATGATGGGGAATCACCCCCGGGTGTATGTATGAGGAGCTCATGCAGTGGTTCGATGGCCTTGGAACGACTCTGGGCACGTTCGAGGACGAACGTATGTTTAAGTGAAGGAGGATATAACGACCCAACTAGTCGTTTTGAGCAATTGTGTCTGGTTCGGCAGTTTGAGATCACGAGCAGCTTCATATTATGTGTATCGACTTGCGTGCGTAGTCCGGGCATGAAACCAGAAAGCTTTTATGTGAAAATATGAAAAAAAAAAGTAATTTCTAGAGTTAAAACTTGGTTTTTAGTTGACTTTGGTCAATATTTTTGGTAAACGGACCCGGATCTGTGTTCCGACGATCCCGGGAGGTCCGTGGTAAAATATGGGACTTGGGAGATATGCCCGGAATTTGAATTCCGAGGTCCCTAGCCTTAGAAAACAATTTTTGAAGAAAATTGTTGTGTCGGTTTTTAAAGGAAATAAAGAAACGAATTAATGTTTGAACTCATTGGTATCGGGCCCGTATTTTGGTTCCAGAGCCTGATACAAGTTTGTTATGATATTTAAGTCCTATCTGTGAAATTTGGTGAGAATCGGAATTGATTTGACGTGATTTGGACGTCCGGTTGAAAAGTTAGAAAATCATGAGTTTTGAGGTTAAATTCATAGTTTTTAATGTTATTTTGATGATTTGATCGCACGAGCAAGTCCGTATGATGTTTTTAGACTTGCGTGCATGTTTGGTTTGGAGCCCTGAGGGCTTGGGTGAGTTTCGGATAGGTTTAGGCTATGTTGCGCTTGTTTTTGGATGCTTCATCTTCGTTTCTTCAAGCAAAAATGATACCACATTGAGCAAATGAGATCCAAATTCAGTTTTTATTTGAACCATTAGATCTGTATCGAAATTACGGAGCCATAGGAAAAAGAATCATCGAATTTGGACATCGTATGAGGAAGTTATGCTCATTTTCGTGTCGGGAAAAATTGCTGGTTTCTGGTGTGGTCGCAAATGCGAACTTTTTCATCACAATTGCGATGGCCAGTTCGCAAATGCGAACTTTTTGTCGCAAATGCGACTTCTGCCAGCCCTGCCTTGTTCGCAAATTGCAAGAGTTTGCAATTGCGAACACTGGGTCGCAAATGCGACATCTGAGGCCTGTTAAGTGAGATTTTTGGCGGGATTTTCACCCATTTTTTAACTTTCTCAAACCCTAAAGCTCCATAGGCGATTTTTCAAAGACCCAAACTTCTCCAAATCATTGGTAAGTGATCTCTAACTAATACCTTTCATTCCTTAACAACTTTTAACAAGATTTCAACCAAAAATCTAGAGTTTTCATGGTAAAAATTGGGATTTTTGGGTAGAGATTAGGATTTTCAAATTTTGGGGATTTAGACCTCGATTTGAGGTCGGATTTCAAAACCAATTGCATATTTGGGTTCGTGGGAGAATGGGTGTTCGGTTTTTATAAATTTTGTCGGGTTCCGAGGTGCGGGCCCGGGGAGTTGACTTTTGTTGACTTTTTGCAAATTGTATAAGAATCTTAGTTTTGTCAATTGAAATTATTTTCTCTTGCATTGTTTGATGTATTCAAGTCATTTTTGGCTAGATTGAGCCGAGCGTTGATGAATTGGTAAAGGAAAAGCTAAATGAGTATTGAATTGGCCGGATTTAGGTAAGTATCTTGCCTAACCTCGTGTGGAGGACTTCCTCTTAGGATTTGAGCTTCTATGTTGATTGTAGTTCGTGTACGCGAGGTGACGAGTGCGTACTCGGACTTATTTGTGGTAAATTGGCCTTTTAGGGTTCTTAGGTCCTTATATTCACTTTGTATGAAGTTATTCTTGATATGACTGAGTTTCCTATTTACTAATTTCGCTTCTGCATGCTTAATTGGAATTAATTGCTTCATGATTCACTCTTATTGCCTAATTGACTCCTATTTGATTTAACTGAAGAATTTCGCCTCTTATATTGTCATGCTATCTTTTCATAGCTGCTTGTCTTATTTGAAAATTATTATTATCCCTCCTGAAATTATTTAGTCTTAAGTGAAGCTAAGATCATCTTTCCTTAATTGAATTGTCGAATATCCTCGTAACTTTCCAACCTTCAAAGGAGTTTAGATAACCTATATCTTTGTTGAGTTGCCTTTATTTGGGACTACTGGACTCGCGTTGATTTCCTTGTTATTGACTTGTATATTGTGGGATCGTTGCTACATGTTAGTTTTCCCTATGTTGAACTGTCCCCTTCATGCCATCATTCTTTTCTGTTGTTATTCCTTGTGAGCTGGTTCTACCGTTTCTTTGTGATTTACAGTTTTTGAGTTGATTTACTTGCCATACCTTGTATTATTGTCATTGTTGTTGTTATATGTACTGTGGTGATGTACGAGTTTTCTGCTGTGCTGTAACTGTTGTTTCTGTTGGTTGCGCTGCATATTCACTTTGGGACTACGGAACGGTATTCCGGGAGATCCCCCTGCATGTTTACTTTGGGACTACGGAATGGTATTCCGGGAGATCCCTCTGCACATTTATGTTTGGGACTACGGGACGGTATCCCGGGAGATCCCCTGTATTGGATATTTACTTTGGGACTATGGAACGGTATTCCGGGAGATCCCCTGCACATTTATGATTTGGACTACGGGACGGTATCCTAGGAGATCCTCTGTACATTTACGTTTGGGACTACGGGACGGTGTCCTGGGAGATCCCCTGTTAATATCACTGTGTTCTGAGCTGTTGTTTTCATTGATCCTGTCCCTATGTAAACATTTTATGTGCGGTCTGTTCTGTTCCTTATACTTACTTGTTGGTACGAACTATGTTAGGACACTTGCACAAGCATACACGTGGTTAATCACCCTTTTCGGGTTGGAGGATCTTTGAGATTTATGAGTATACACGCACACCCTTGTTATTTGCCTTCCATGTGAGAATGACTCTTTTGGGGCACGTGAGTTATCAGTATGATCAGGAGGTGTGATAAGGGCACAGAATGCCAAGTGTTAGGGTTCAGGTATTGAGACCTGTAATGTATGACTATGAGATGAGGTGTCACAGGGTGACTGATATGCGAATGTTATCTATTTGAAAAGATTATCTTCGAAAAGCATTTATTTTGAAAGAACTCTTTTTGAAAAGAACATTTATTTGAATGAAGTATATTTCGAAATATTTTTATCACTTGAAAGGTTTGACTATTTGATTGACGCTTGCTGGTTAAGACTTAAGGTGAAAACTATCGGAGTTGTTGAGTTATGACTTGTCTTTATTGTATTTGTGATTTAGAATTTGGGTTGTATTCTCGCTTACCTTTCCGTGTTTTCCTTATGGCGTACCCCTGAGTACTTGCTATTTTCTTTCCTTATTTTTAATTACTGTATGGTTAGCCGTATCGCTTAGTCTCTTTATAAATATCATGATCTGTATATTAGACCAGTAGGTGTCTTGACTATTCCTCGTCACTACTCCACCGAGGTTAGTCTTGATACTTACTGGGCACCGCTATGGTATGCTCATACTACACTTTTGTACATTTTTGTGTACAGATCCAGGTATTCGATCGATTGTAGTTGTGCGGGTCGTTGCGGTGGAGACTCAAGGTAAACCTGCTGTAGCTTTCATAGGTCTTGGAGTCACCTTCAATTGTACTTACTTCCATATGTTCATTTTGTTTCGGAACAATGATGTATTTATTTTGTATAACTACTCTTAGAAAGGCTTATGACTTGTACCACCGACTTTGGGAATTGTAATTTGTTCAGAGTAATTTAATTTAAATTTAGTAAATATCAATGTTATTTCAGTTAATGTTAGGCTTACCTAGTTTAGAGACTAGGTGCCATCACGACTCCTTCGGAGAGATTTTTGGGTTGTGACAATAGGATACCATCATCCGCCTTAGTAATTATTAATACTGCACCTCTCAACTTTGTTCATTATTTCACTTAGGCCACTGTCAAAATGCATGAGTAATTCTGAGCTTCTCCTAATAGACTTCACTATCACCTGGAGCTTAAACACAACATCTATAGGATAAAATACTAGAAATCTACAATTTCAAATCAGCATGCAAATCGTATAACCATTTAGAGATAAACAGTGCCTGGCCTTTGAAAATGCTTGTACGTTTTGATGTTTTGTCACGTTGAAATCATGTCTATAGGGTTTAAGATTCATATTCTGAATTGCCTAACATGAAAACTTGTCTTGCGTGCATTTGTTGCCTAAGTGTGGAGGCAAAGTTGAGCCGCCATTTACTGCCCTTATGTGTAGTCCTACATGTTTTGAATGTCGCTTAGATTTATCATTTTTGAGCAGCCTAAGTTAAGTCTAGAACCACCCAAAATAGAGGTCCAAATGGCTCCTGGGCCATAGGTATGGGACGGGTAATGCACGCATAAGGCACGGTTTAGAATCAACTAGTGCGCTTAGGTAAAAACTTAAAGATAGTAATCGGGTAGCAGGAGATGATAGTCTGTGCCTGCTGAATAATATGAGTAACACCCCACCTCGAGGGAGTTACGAAGTATTATTTATGTTGCACGGGGTGATCCTTTAGGCTAAAAAACTTAGGAACCCCCCCCCCCCATCTTATCTTTAAATCAATTATTTGTGTTTACTCAAAGTCTTTTAATAATGAATTTTCCCAAACTCCTTGCTTTCTTTGTCTTTGCTTGCTTGACTAATTTATATAATTCGAGTTCGGTCGAGACCCGCAATTATGGACCCTGAAGAGTGCCTAACACCTTCTCTTCGATGTAATTTGAGCTCTTACCCGATCTTTGGTGATGCAAACTAGTTAAATCAAAGTTATCTGCAAATAGGTGCCTTAACGCACCTTAAAACTGTTAGGTGGTGTTGATACCCAATTTTTCCCAAAATAATTTTAAAATGCATATATGTCTTCAAAATCATGCATTAGCATCAATTGGTATTTTTTTTCATAATTTCTACACCTTTTATTAATTCGCCAGTATTTTATTTCTAATAAATAATTACGAAATTGCATCACAAATGAGTTCAAAAACATTTCTCGATTTAATTTACTATTTATGGTCCTATTAAGTCCAAATTATTCCATAAATAGCCAAATTGGCATATTTTGGCTATAATTGCAATGACTTTGCAATTATAGCCCATGCGTACGATTCTTGCATTATTTTTACCAGAAATTAGTCTTTTGTATTTTTAAATACTAAATAACCATTTTAAAAACATTTCTATGCATAAAATTCATTTTCATAAATTTTACAAATTATTTTAATTAATTTATTTGGGGTATTTAACAAGTGACCTTATTTAATTTCAATTCTAGCCTAATTAACTAGCCCCAATACCCTTATAAATCAGCCCAGTAAACCCAAGCCCAAACCCCTTACCTAACCGACCCATGTCTTGTGGAATCCTGGCCGTTGATCATTTTGATCAACAGCCCAGATTATTCCTACCATAATTAAACCTAAAGACCCCCCCAAACCTCTCACTCTCTTCTCACCCCGCCGTCACCCCTTCCCCTTCTCTCTCAGATGCTCTCTAATCCTAACCCTAACTCTCCCTCGCTGTCACTCATCCACCGCCGTCCATGGTGATTTCTCACCACCCCCAGGCCTCTAATGGCCTCTCCTATGCTGGGTACCGCCGTCTCTAAGGTCCTCGAGGGACCAGGGTCAGTCCGCTTACACCTTTGGCCCTTTCTTGCCTGTTTCAGGCCATTCTGGTTTGATTTTGAGTAAGATCTTCCTATTTCGCGTTAAACCTATGGATTTCTAAGCCTATGTCTTCATCTCTATGTTATTTTTTTTAATAAACCCTAACTTCGTCCTTCGAACTTCTCAGATATGTACAAGATCTGAGATGGCTTGAACTTATTTCACATGATTTTTGTGAAAATTTTCTGATTTTCGAGTGGCTTTTCACTTTCCTAAACTAGCGTTTCCTGAAAATCTTTTTCCTCAAAACGTTTTCTGGTTTTAAATGTTTCATCTTCTGTTCTTGTGTGTTTTTGACCGATTATGTTGAGTTTGCCTCAACCCTAACTAGTATGCTAAAACCCCAATTTTTTGACATTTTTGTTTGGATTCTGAGCTTGTCCGTGTTACTTGCTACATGATTTGTCTGTGTTACTTGCTACATGATTTGTCCGTGTTACTTGCTACATGATTTTATTCTGTGCTTTGATTCGCATGGTTTCTCCTTCGTTTAATTTGAATGTTTTGTGATTTTACCCTAATGTGCCTCTATTAAGGTTCCTGGTTCGATTTCTCGATTAATTCCATATGTCTATATTCATTCTGTTTATTTATTCATGGAAAACCTATATTTTTTCTCCTTAAATCAGTGTTGTTTTGAATTTTTGATTCACTGATTTGTTTCGTTAAAACTTATATGTTGATCCTTGATTATTCCTTTATTTGCAACCTTATTTAGTTTCTTGCCTTACCTGAATTAACTGTGATACATGCTGATTCTTACTAATTGTTTCCTTAATTGAACTCCTGTTTATTTACCCCTAATTGCCTACTCCGTACCTAAGTCTTACTTGATTTCTTTCCTTAAATATTTGTCCTGCTCTTTACCGTTGATTGATTACCCCTTGATTAGGGGATACTTTACTGATTTTACGTATGACTGATTTTGTAAATTTCCCTAATTGCTACATAATTGATTCTTTAGCTTATTCTGTTTAACTCTTGACTACTATATATACTCTCATATATTCTCACTTCTACACACGAACACTAGTTCAAAAGACTCTCTTACACTTAAAAGCTCTCTCTTTTCTTCTTTGTTACTTGCAATTTTTGCTGACCTAGCCGGCTGTAAGCCAAGGCTAGCTATTGCACCACATCTGCTCTATACTCTGTGTTTTTCTCTCCTTAACTTGTATGTCCTGATTCAGTTTCAAAGTCCAAAACTCTATGTGTTTCATTGCTGTTCTAGTTCATTAGTTATGACTCCCAATCCGGTTTCTTGTTTACCATCATGTTGTTCAATATGTAACTAGCATGTCTAAATTACACTACCTGGTTACCGTTTCACCTAGCCTGTCTGAATTTGGTTTCTGTTAAAACCTGTTATTCGTATGTCTAATTCTGCCTACTGCTTTATCCAGCATGTTTCAATCTTCTTGTTAAGTATGCCAGCATGTTTGAACTAGGAATATTCATGATGTTTGCCTAAGCTGTTGACTTAGGTTCTTGCTTAATCTGCTTCACTAAGTTGTCTAGTATCTCAAAGTAACTTTGATTGTGTGCCAACTTGTCCAGTGTTAATATGTTTTTTCTACATGGCTGTTTGTGATCTTTGCTCCATGTCTCTTCCACCCGTTCTTATGACTAACTTCTTAATCCTATAAAACTCTGGAAAACTTCTTTGCATCCTGTTGTTTATGTGCTGCTACCATACACTAATGTGTATTTTATGTATCCCCAATCCCGCACTATCCCTGTGTGAAATTTGTGTTGAATGGTGCTAAACCTGTTTGTCCTATAACCAATCGGGTTGCTTGCTGATTTTTCAAAATTGTTTATCTGGTTCTCAAACTGTTTTACTACTAAATCAGTTCTTATTTTTCAGAAAAAACCTCTTTACTTATAGAGTCATTTTGGTATTGTTTTCTTGTCAAAACTTTTCAAAACTATTTCAAGCACTCTCACTCTACTCTTAAGTCCCTAGGTTCTGCCCCCCCCCCCCGCCAGAGTGTGCGTACTGCCTTGGGATCCTCTTGAGATCTCTTTGAACTCTGGCACACTGGGGCTGGCTATTCTACACCGCACTTACTCAATCCTTATTGTGAAAAGTCTGGGTGTGAGCACTGCCCGGGATCCTTGAGGTCCTTAGGGAACTCTGACACACCTGGACATGAAATTGGCTATGAAATCCTTGGCATTTGAGACTACTGAAGCCCTGGCATTACCGGGATTTGCTTCGGGCCTACTTCAGGCTCCCTATAGTTTAATTTCTATTTTATTTATGTAATTTATTCAATCATTAGTCTGTAATAATTTATTGTAAACAGTTATTGGGGTGGCTAGTAAAAAAGGAGGGTAGTTATATGATATTGTTGGTAATCCTGGGTAGAAAACATGCTATAGGTTTATATTCTGTGAATCTGCATTAGAAGCCATATCTTAGGATTGATATGCTCATTTACATTCAAACCAGTCAAACCTGCATTAGATATCCTGTTTTAGGGCTTCACGTTTATCACTTCAGCACGCTTTACATCACTATTCCATGATTAAATCTCGCATAAATAATTCCACTTAGAAATCCTGCTACTAGGTTAATAATCTCGCCTTAATAAAGTGTCATCCTTGTATGCATTAGGTACCATGTTTTTAGGAACTTTGTTTGCATTCATTTGAACCTGCTTAAAATAAGTCAATGTCCATGAAAAGGTATAAAAGCAACTCCCCGTATAGATATCATGTCTTTAAGCACGAATCAGTATAAATCACCTGTTATGATCTGTGTCACCTAGAACAACATGTTTTTAGGTTGAACAATTTCTAAAACTGTTAATCATCTCCTGTAATTGTGATTGCATACAATCCCACGCCTAGGCAAGCCTTAGGTAACCGATATCTATATGAAACTGGAAACTGCGTTCTGATTGTGTTAAGCTGCTTAAGTTTTATAGGACTTAAAATCAGTAGGTAAATCGATTAGGACCCTGCCATTGAATGTTTTGCATATTCTGTGTATTAATGTTCACCTGGACATCCTATCCTAGGATTCTTCCAATAAAAAACTACATGTATCTATGTTTGAGACGTGCTGTTTATTTGCTGTATATGTGCGGAGGTAAACATGAGCCTTTTAATTGCTTCTTGTCCCTATTTGCTGGTCCTACATGTTATTTGACTGTCGCCTAGATTTTTGTCCTTTTAAATACCTTAGGATTGTCTAGAACTGCCTGGATTTAGAGGTCCCAAACTCCTCCGGGACCACAAGGAAGGGACGGGTAACAACACGGTTAGAGTTCGTTAAGTAAAACTTGCTTAATAACCACTAAGGGGTGGGATAATGGGTAGAAAAGGATATGATGACTTGTGCGCTAATGCAACGTATAACCCCCTCATTGAGGAGTGATTACCGGGCATTGCATAGATGTGATCCTATAGGATAAACAACTTAGGACCCCCCTTTTCCTTTTACATATGTGTGCTTAAACTGCTTAACTATTAAAACCAATGTTCCTTTGCATATGTGTGGTTAGACTGTTTATTTGCATCGGATTAATTCACAAAGTAAGTTTGGCCAGGGCCCACCGTTGTGGACTTTGACGGGTGCCTAACACCTTCCCCTTAAAGTAACTTCAAGCCCTTACCCAATCTCTGGTTGTATAATTAGTGTTGTAAATGACCCGTAATAGGTGCCCTAACACAACTTAATTCGTTAGGTGGCGAATCTTCAATTCCTTATATCCCGGTGGGAAGACCTTTCCTCCAGTGATAAGAAACACGTAAGGAAGCACTGGGTAATTTACCTTCTCTTCTGGAAATCCAATCGAACAATATGCTGATTGAGGCTGCGACTTTGTTTTGGGATAGTGACAGAGCTGTATTCCACTTTGGGAATATTGAAATGACACCGCTCTTAGAAGAGATAAGAGGACTAGCTTGACTAGCTTAGGAAAGCCCTGGGCTGTTGGTACCTAAAAATCGCGCGGGCAAAGGGTTTCTGAAAATGATGGGGTTGAAGAAGAATGCTGAATTGGAGTGTCTGAAACAATCCTACATACCTTTTGAATACTTGTATGAAAGATACGGTCACAGCAAATCATACCGTACCTATCATGACGAGTTCGCCATCACATCTCTGGGTCACATTCACCGCATGATGTTTGTATTTATTGTATGCTTTTTGGGTTTGATAGTGTTCCTGACAAAAAGGGAAAGGATTCATATCGGACTAGCCATGGTCGCCAGGACCTTAATGGAAGGGATCGACGGACAAACCTTCACCATTGTCCCTATGATTTTGGCTGACATTTATCGAGCTTTGCAGCATTGTCAAAGAGGAGTTAAACATTTTGAGGGTTGCAACCTACTGTTGTAGTTATGGCTCATAGAACACCTTCAAAAGGGCCAATATGACCAAGAACTTCCGCGAAGGGCTTGGAATGACCACATTGCTTTCCATCACCCCAAGCGGATGACCTACATTCCAGATAGATTTTCTCAGCCGAAAACTGCAAAAGAGTGGGTTGAATTCTTTGATAATCTGACCGAGGAACAGGTGCAATGGATGTTCGAATGGTTCCCGACGGACGAGTTTATCATCAGGTCCAGGGATGCACCACACGTAGTGCTGATCGGGTTGAGAGGTATATATCCTTATGTTCCTCTCCGAGTCATGAGACAGGCAAGCAGGAAACAGGTTGTACCAAGGGTTGCCAAGATGGGTCACTTCAGAGCGAATTTCCAAGACGGCGACATCCCCTACAAGTGCCAAGCTCAACACATGTGGCACTACAAAATCATCATGGAGAAAAATACTATTGAGCCAGACAGGTACCATGTAGGATGCGCGCCTCTCTACCCGGCATGGTTGGAGGACAACTTAAATGGGGCAGTGAGGCCAGGGATGAGTCGAGGCAATAGAATCATAGATGAAGATGCTTAGGCTCAGGTCAAGTACAACCGACTGCGCAAAAGGGTCCACGATTCCGAGAACGAGCATCGGGAAATACATGAGACCAACAAGAGGTTGATCGAGGAGTGGAAAGAGGTGGCTATCCTCTCCAACAGGAAGCTAGAATACTTGGATCCAGGCATAGTGGAGTTAGAGGGCAAAGTCATCAAAAGGATCGAGGATTGCCAGAACGTTGAGGGAAATGAAGGAGGACACTTGGCCAGAGCGTACCTGCTGCTGGGACTGCGCGAGTTGGGAAATTTGTTCGATGGAATCAAGAATATCGAATCTGGGGAAGGTCCTTCTGGGATCAAATAGGCTAGATCTACCTTTTTGCCTTCTTAAATGTAATAAGGCCCAGTGCCACTAGTGGATTATCTTTATTATTCTAGTGTCGTTTTAGGATTCGTCCATTTTATATTAATGAAATGAGGTATTTTGGCATCTAAGTTCTCCAAATCAACTTGTCGCTAGGCCTACCTCGGGCATAACGAGGCTCCCAAATTAAGACGCGCATTTATATTCATGCAATATGTGTTTAAATACTGCAAAAATTTTATCATAATCCCCACTGACTTGTTACCTTTTTGTTTTTATTTTATTTCCTTTTGATTATTCCCCTTCCCTAAAGGTTGGTTCGTGTATTCTGGCATTATCAGCATATCATACAAGATCCAGGGGCCCTCCACCTTCTCCTCCTCCTAGTCCACCTAAAGGCAAAGGCAAAGCAAAAACGGAAGACTTGACTAACATCAGAAAGGAAACCTCAACACCAGCTGAACATCCAGAAGCTTCTGACGGTCGGGGTACTCAGGTCCAGAATGATGTCGTGTCGCAACTTGAACAAAGGTTATTGAAACTCCAAGGGGAACTTGAACATGTTCGGAACCTAGCGAACTTGTCCTTCTCACTCAGCGTCCCAGACGTTGGCCATCCAAACACTCAAAACTCCGCACCACCTCAGAATACACCCAACAAACAAAATCCTCCTGCAACCCACCACTATACAACTCCACCACAAAACCAAACCATCCCGCCACAATACCAACAAACTACTTGCCACACTCCCCGAAACACCCCACCCATCATTCCTGAACCACAAAGTTCCACTAACGATCACCTCTATGCTCAAGCACCAGTCCACTAGAATAATCCCATATACGTGGAGACTCTACCTCACTCCACCCAATCTATCTCTTACACACTGGAGTCCAGTGAGAAGGATATACTCATCAAGAACCTAGCCAAAGAACTCAAAAAATTGACTAGCCGAGTTCAAGGCGTGGAAGGAGGTAAGGGGATCGAAGGATTGAATTATGAAGATCTCTGTATACAGCCTGATGTGAAACTGCCGGAGGGTTACAAACCTCC
This sequence comes from Nicotiana attenuata, assembly GCF_001879085.1. NCBI lineage: Eukaryota > Viridiplantae > Streptophyta > Magnoliopsida > Solanales > Solanaceae > Nicotiana > Nicotiana attenuata. The sequence continues at coordinate 21,893,508 of NC_031998.1, forward strand.
CAAGTTCGAAATGTTCAACGGTACTGGTGATCCCAGGGTCCATCTAAGGACCTATGGTGACAAACTGGTCGGGGTTGGAAGAGACAAAAAGATCCGGATGGAATTGTTCATGAGGAGCCTCACAGGGGATGCTTTGTCCTGGTAAATCAGCCAGGACCCTAAGAAGTGGTCTAATTGGGTGAGTATGGCCTCGGATTTCATGGACCGATTCAGGTTAACCACGGAAAATGCACCGGACGTATTTTACATCCAGAATCTCAAGAAGAAACCCACCGAAACCTTTCGCGAGTATGCCACTCGTTGGAGGTCGGAAGCGGCCAAGGTCAGGCCGGCATTAGATGAAGAGCAGATGAACAAATTCTTCGTCAGCGCACAGGACCCGCAATATTATGAGAGGCTGATGGTGATTGAAAATCACAAATCCTCCGACATCATCAAGCTTGGGGAAAGAATTGAAGAAGGTATCAAGAGCGGAATGTTCACTAATTTTGAGGCACTGCAAGCCACCAACAAAGCACTGCAGTCCGGTGGCATATCGAGGAAGAAAGACGTAAAAGCTGTAATGGTTGCACAGGGACCCAAATCTCCACTGACATATGGAACCTCTCCATTTGCACACCAAGCACCTCCACCTACATATCAACCATCACCTCCGCCTACATATCAACCATCACCTCCACCTACATATCAACCGTCACCTCCACCTACATATCAACCCACATCTCCCAGATATTCCCAACCAGCCACTGTCTATCACATATACAACTCCCAAACGTCCCACTTTCAGTCACCTCCAACTCGCCCAAACTTCCCAAGGCCTCGACCAAACTTTGACCGCAGGCCACCCAAACAGTATACCGCCATTGCCGAGCCCATTGACCAGCTGTATGAAGGATTGAAAGCTGTTGGTTACGTCACTCCCATCCCTGCTGTAGCCACAGAGAATCCATCCCAGTGGGTCAATCCAAACAAAAACTGTGCATGCTATTCCGGCATGAAAGGACATATCATCGATGAATGCCGCTCGTTGAAGGATAAAGTCCAGGCTTAGATCGACAACAAAGTCATTCAGGCTAAGGAAACTACTCCTAATGTTCGCAATAACCCCCTCCCAGATCACAGGGGTGGAGGCGTCAATGTGATAGAAATAGATGAAGAGTGGGACTCAGAGGGGTCAATCGGGTTAATCAAAGAAGGTGATGATCCCAAGAAGCCAGCGGTCACACTCAATCCCATCATAGTGCAGATACAGCCGTCAGGAGAGGCTGAGGTAACCACATCAAACCCGTTCGAGTTTGAAGTAGCACCACCCACAGACACGCCCGTACCATTCGAGGTTGAAATAGCACCACCTGCTACGACACCTATTCCATTTGAAGTAAAGGTAGCCACACCACTCATAGTGACAGTGTCAACCATGCCGTCTTTCAACACTAATGTTGTGCCCTGGGATTACGTGGCTGAAGCTAGAAGGAAAGGAAAGGTCAAGAGATAGAGGAAGCTGGTGCTGTACATGGGATGACTAGGAGCGGAAGGGTTACACACTCAAATACTTGGGAGAGTCCAGCAAGCAGGCTTTTAACATGCCTCCCGTCATTGAGACAGGACCGGATGACCTCTGGAGGAAGGTTCAAGCCAGGGAATACTCAGTCATAGATCATCTGAACAAGACTCTGGCCTAGATATCTATCTTATCATTACTACAGAATTCGGAAGCACATAGGAGTGCTCTGATGAAAGTGTTGAATGAAGCTTATGTGCCTAACAACATCACAAGCGGAGAGATGGCTAACATGGTGGGGCAAGTATTAGAAAGTCACAAGATTACCTTCCATGAGGATGAACTACCATCTGAAGGTTTGAGTCACAACAGGGCACTGCACATTACCGTGCAATGCGAAGATTACTTCATCACCAGGGTTCTGATCGATGGAGGGTCCAGCCTTAACATTTGCCCATTGACAACACTAAAGAGTTTGGGCAAAGGACTGTACGAAATACGAGAAGGATCCATGAATGTAAAGGCTTTTGATGGGTCTCAGAGGTCCACTATTGGAGAGATTAGTATCTGTCTGCAGATGGGGCCTACATGGTTTGAGGTCAAATTCCAGGTGTTAGATATATCCGCGTCCTACAATCTGTTATTAGGACGACCATGGATACATGCTGCCGGAGTTGTGGCTTCGACTTTGCATCAGGCGATAAAGTTTGAGTGGAACCATCAGGAGGTAATTATCCATGGAGATGGGAGCAACCCCATCTACAACCGCCAGACCATCCCGGTAGTTGAGGGTAGAAGAAGGCTCGGTGGAGAAACTTACCACCATATTGAGCGGGTTAATGCAATAGACAAGGATAAGTGGTGGAGTAGTAAGATTGAAAGCATAATGAATTGGAGCGGATACGAACCTGGCAAGGGTCTCGGTAAGAATCTTCAGGGAATCTCCAAGCCGATACAGCTAAAGTGCCACGGCACTACCTTTGGCCTGGGCTATCAGTACACTTGGCAAGAGTACGATGACTGGTCGCCACCATGGCGCGGTCCTTACTATCCATTAGAGCAGCCCATACCGCACTTGGAATAGACTTTCCAGCAAGCCGACGTCATATGGGGATCAGAGGAGGAGGAAGCATTAGCAGCCCTAAGGAACTTATTCCTGGAGGACGAAGATATGGACTGTTGTGTCATTGTTGAGGAGGAGGAGGAGGAAGGCCCTACCATCCAAGATGTGAGCAAGGGATCGTTCCTCAGAAATTGGACTGTCAGACCATCCAGGGCCCGACGAGTCCCGGGGTAGCAAGGTTGAACAGCACTGTTTATTTTTGCTTTCTAAGAAAATGATTTCTCTTTCTTGCATTTTGTTTTAAGTAAAATTTCCAGCATTTCGAAACGCTTGTTTAAATTATTGAAAATCGCTTTTATATTTTAATGAATCGATATTTATTATTATCATTTTCTCTCATACTTTTACCTATACAGCATTACCATTTCCTGTCTTGATGAACCAACGACTGTGACATGCAATGAGACAACGCAACAAAAGGATAGTGATTCGGAAGAAGAAGACATCATACCCGAGGAAATTGTGAGAGAAGTAGAGGACTTTGAGAATAAGCCTAAGTCCAATCTGGACGAAACCAAGGTAATCAACTTGGGAGATTCAGAGACTGTCAAAGAAACTCGCATCAGCATCCACTTGTCACCGTTAGAGAAAGAAGAGTACACACAATTCTTGAAGGAATATGTGGACATATTTGCATGGTCATACGATGATATGACCGGACTAAGTACATCTATTGTGGCTCACAAGTTGCCCACTAATCCAGTGTGCCCGCCAGTGAAGCAGAAGCTCTGAAAGTTCAAGCCTAATATGAGTCTGAAAATCAAGGAGGAAGTCACCAAACAAATCAACGCCAAGGTCCTCAGGGTAGTTGAATACCCAACATGGTTAGCCAACATCGTGCCAGTTCCAAAGAAGGATGGAAAGGTTAGGGTTTGTGTCGATTACCAGGATCTCAACCGAGCAAGTCCAAAGGATGATTTCCCCCTTCCAAACATACACATCCTAATCGACAACTGTGCCAAACATGAGCTCCAGTCATTTGTGGATTGCTTCGCCGGTTACCATCAGATCTGGATAGACGAGGAGGACGCTGAGAAAACGGCTTTCATTACGCCATAAGGAGTATACTGTTATAAGATGATGCCATTCGGCCTAAAGAATGCTTGGGCCACTTACATGAGGGCTATGACCACTATCTTCCATGACATAATACATAAGGAGATCGAGGTGTATGTGGACGACGTCATCATCAAATCCAAGAAAGCCACCGACCATATAGAAGATTTAAGGAAGTTCTTCGACAGACTACGGAAATACAACCTGAAGCTAAATCCCGCAAACTGTGCATTGGGGGTTCTTGCCGGAAAATTACTTGGGTTCATCGTCAGTCGCCGAGAGATAGAACTAGATCCATCAAAAGTCAAAGCCATCTAGGAGCTGCCACCACCAAAGAGTAAGAAGGATGTAATGAGCTTTCTAGGATGACTGAATTATATCAGTCGGTTCATAGCCCAGTCCACGATCATATGTGAACTAATTTTCAAGATGTTAAAGAAAGATGCTGCAACCAGTTGGACCGAGGATTGTTAAAAGGCCTTCGACAGAATCAAGGAATACCAATCGACGCCACCAGTTTTGGTTCCGCCAGAGCCAGGTAGACCCTTGTTACTCTACCTTGCGGTATTATATGGAGCTTTCGGATGCGTTCTGGGGCAGCATGACGAGATAGGGAGAAAGGAGCAGGCTATCTATTACCTGAGTAAGAAGTTCACTCCATATGAGGCACGGTACTCTCTGCTGGAACGTACGTGTTGCGCTCTAACCTGGGTAGCTCAGAAGCTGAGACACTACTTCGGCGCCTACACAACATACCTCATATCAAGGATGGATTCCTTGAAGTATATCTTTCAGAAGCCCATGCCCACTGGCAAGCTGGCTAAGTGGTAAATCCTGCTGAGTGAGTTCGACATCGTCTATGTGACTCAGAAAGCGGTTAAAGGACAAGCCTTGGCAGATCATCTTGCCGAGAATCCTGTGGGAGGAGAATAGGAACCCTTGAAAACGTATTTCCCCGATGAAGAATTGTTGTTCATAGGAGAAGACATTGTTGAATCCTATGACGGCTGGAGGATGTTCTTTGACGGAGCAGCAAATTTCAAAGGAGTCGGCGTTGGAGCTGGCTTAGTATCGGAAACCGGTCAACATTATCCGGTATCTGCTAAACTCAGATTTCCCTGCACCAACAACATGGCAGAGTATGAAGCTTTCATACTAGGTCTCAACATGGCCATCGACATGAATATTCAGGAGCTGCTGGTAATCGGCGATTTGGATTTGCTTATACACCAAGTACAAGGAGAATGGGCCACCAAGAATTCCAAGATATTACCATATCTGCACCATGTGCAGGAATTGAGAAAGAGGTTCACAAAGACAGAATTTCAGCACGTTCCCAGAATTCAAAACGAATTTGCCGATGTATTAGCCACCTTGTCATCCATGATACAACATCCAGACAAGAACTTCATTGATCCTATCCTAGTGAACACTCATAGCCAGCCGGCATACTGTGCCCATGTTGAAGAAGAAGCAGACGGGAAACCTTGGTTCCACAACATCAAGGAATACTTGGCAAAGGGAGAGTACCTGGAGCATGCAAATCATACCCAGAAACGTACGCTTCGGAGGTTGTCCAACAATTTCTTCCACAGCGGAGGAACCCTATACAAAAGAATCCTGATTTGGGATTACTGAGGTGTGTCGACGCAAAGGAAGCTTCTAAACTACTCGAAGAGATACATGCTTGGACCTGCGACCCGTATATGAATGGTTTTGTCTTGGCCAAGAAGATACTTAGAGCTGGTTATTTCTGGATGACCATGGAAACTGACTGCATCCAGTATGTTCGGAAATGCTACCAATGTCAGGTACGTGCAGATATGATAAAAGTACCGCCAAATGAACTCAATGCAACTAGCTCGCCTTGGCCATTTGCCGCTTGGGGAATGGATGTCATTGGTCCAATCGAGCCCACTGCCTCAAATGGACACCGATTTATCTTGGTAGCTATTGATTACTTCACCAAATGGGTCGAAGCAGCATTTTACAAAGCAGTGACTAAGAAAGTCGTGGCATATTTTGTCCGCGACCGATTGTTTGTCAATTCGGGGTTCCAGAATCAATCATCACTGACAATGCCTCCAATCTCAACAGTGATCTGATGAAGGCCATGTGCGAGACTTTCAAAATCAAGCACAAGAACTACACAACCTATAGACCTCAAATGAATGGAGCCGTAGAAACCACCAACAAGAATATCAAGAAGATATAGAGAAACAAGGTAGAAATCACAAACAGTGGCACCAGAAACTGTCATTTGCCTTATTGGGATACCGCACCACAGTCCGCACATCAACCGGGGCAACTCCCTACTTGCTGGTTTATGGTACAGAAGTTGTTATTCCTGTCGAGGTAGAGATTCCTTCCTTGAGAATCATACAAGAAGCTGAGCTCAGTGAAGTAAGTGGATGAGGAGCCGTTATGAGCATCTAGCCCTCATAGACGGAAAAAGGATGAATGCAGTATGTCACGGGCAACTCTATTAGAACAGAATGTCCAGAGCCTTCAACAAAAGGGTCAAGCCAAGACAGTTCACACCCGGGCAGCTGGTGTTGAAGAAGATCTTTCCACATCATGATGAAGCCAAAGGGAAATTCTCTCCCAACTGGCAAGGTCCTTACATGGGTCACAGAGTACTGACAGGAGGAGCTCTTATACTTGTAGAAATGGACGGAGAAGTCTGGCCAAAACCGATCAACTCAGATGCAATCAAGCGATACTATGTGTAACTCTTTATGCTTTCCTCATATGATGTAAATTGAACTACGCTCGACCTGATTCCCATTTAAGAGGGGATACGTAGCCAGCCCTGTGGGTTCGGTCATAATTCAATAAAAATCTATTTTTCCCCCATAATCAGAAACTGGGGAAGAATTTTGAGGAGGACCCTCAAAATTCCGAAGCAAGTTCAGCCGATCGCAGCATGTACAACAGTCAGAGATGCCAATCCATTTAACTGGGGAAAATTTTTGAGGAGGACCCTCAAAATTCCATAGCATGGGAGGTTGTAATGTCTTGGATCTTGTCACGGCCGTTGGTTCATCTAAATTTCTTAAAATATCTTTTACTATGTCTTTGAAAACTATGCATGCTTGCTTGTAAAATAACTCTATTTAGCAAACGCTACCCCCAAATGATTTGAACAGGATCTTCAGGCAAGCAAGTCAAGATAAGCAAAGCCAGCGGGGACACGAATCAACCTCCCCATCTATAGAACTCACGATTTTTCTTTAGATGCAGGAATGAGAATATACATGCCTTGAAGTCACATTCTTCGTAACAATTGCGCTACTGAAATCTGCTACCAGCTAAGAAATTCTGCTACTATCTGCTATTTATTCTATTTTTGCATAAGGCTAAACGCTGCCTTTCCTTGCATGAGGCTAAGCCCTGCCTCCATATCTGCATAAGGCTAATCTCTGCCTTCCTTTGCATAAGGCTAATCTCTGCCTTCATTTGCATGGGACTAAGCCCTGTCCCGCATCCTGCATGAGGTTAAGCTCTACCTCCATATTTGCATAAGACTAATCTCTGCCTTCCCTTGCATAAGGCTAATCTCTGCCTTCATTTGCATGGGACTAAGCCCTGTCCCGTATCCTGCACGAGGTTAATCTCTACCTCCACATTTGCATAAGGCTAATCTCTGCCTTCCCTTGCATAAGGCTAATCTCTGCCTTCATCTCGCCTGAGGTTAAGATCTACCTCCACATTTGCATAAGGCTAATCTCTGCCTTCATTTGTATGGACTAAGCCCTGTCCCGCATCTTGCATGAGACTGAGCTCTATCCCCACTACCTGTNGGATCAACGAACGACAACCTATACTGCCTCTTTGAACTTCAAAGGCAAACTAAATTTGGTCGGAAAACCGAGATAGTAACAAGAGCTTGGATCGTGAACCACGAAATTAAACTTGAACAACAACACCAAACCACGAAGCAACCACAAAACTCAAATAAACTCCATGAGCAGAATTGAATCAATTCCCATTGAAATCAGAAGAAGTAAAAACTTTGAAATTCAAATGAACCCCATGACAAAACTTTCATATCGACAACAGAGTTTGACAGACTCAGCAACACGGATCCGAAAAAGCAAAAAAAGTCAGAATCTGGCCTAAAAATTGCAGCGACCAGAGATGACAACGGGAATGGAACCTCGAACAAAGCCTCGCACAGGCGGAAGGAACGACGATATCACAGCAAATCGAGAGATGACAAATTGAACGAATCTGAGATGTTTAGACTCCAAAACGCTGGTTGATGTTGAAGAAGAAAAAGCTGAGGGGTCGTTGGTTTTGTTTTAAAGGCTAGAGATGGTTTTTGGAAGTGTTTTCCGGCGAGAGAAGAGTGCCGTTTTGGAGTTATTTTAGCCGGGTTTCATGGTATTTCCGGTGAGCTTCTGTCTTCAGGCAACTGTCACGATTTGGGAGATGAGTGAGGCGGATGGAGGATGGTCGTTTGTGGACTGGTTCCCGACAGCTATCGCGTGGTGGTCGTACGGCTGATGGGTGGTCGTTGGGTGGTGTGAACGACAGGGATCTCTTTGGTTTTTCGCTGGTTAGGTTTGTTGAAGAAGATGAATTGATGGGGGGGGGGGTCTGTGTGTAATGGCTGCTCTCTCAACTAGGTCTCTAGGTTCTCTCAGGATCTAGGTCTCCTAGGTTTTTTTTTATTTATTTTTGTTCCTCCCCGTTTATTTAGCTTTGTCTATGTATTCATGGGAAGGTGCTTAGCTTTAAGGGGAATGGTCTATCCGAATTTGGGCTCAAAATTGGGCTAGATGAGTACTTAAATTCAAGAGACACAAATCAATAAGCCCAAACTTAATTCTTTCTATTTTCTAAGAAGTAAAAATCTATAAACCTACTAGTTAACCCTAGAATATGTACCAAAATGGGGATAAAATTGGCAATTATGTTTTGTATTTTTCAAAGATTATACTAAAAATAAGAATCCTAGTAAAATAGTATGACTATAAAGCATTAACGTAACTATTTTTTATAATTTTCATTTTTTGTGATAAAATAAAGTAAAAGAGTCAAAACTAGTTGAAATAGCTATATTAGACCTAAACTAAGTATTTAAATGCTAAAATATGTAAAATCTTGGGGAGGGTCAAAAATCACATGTCTACAGCTGCCCCTCTTTGACTGGAAACACGAAGTATTTTTAGACAAAGAACGACTAGACAGGTGTTTTGACCCGACCCTTATTTAGGGAGACCAAAAACTAAGAGCAAGGAGAATGTGACCTAGCCCTGGTATCTGAGCTGCATACATATCCTTGGCTATAAAGGAATCAGGCCACGTGTAGTTCAGAAGTAGGAACAGTGATGGAGTATACCAAGGTGGAGAGCCGGTCAAGGTGTCATTCCGTCGAGGTTTCGGTCCGCGGTCCTGTTATTACATCAAAATCAAAAAAATGAAAAAGACTAACTAAGCCTGTCAACTATGAGATACAAGATTCCTATCTATAAGTCTTCTGAAGCTTGATCTTGAGTCTTGAATGGTTCTTCAAGCAGAATTTCGATTTGAACCTCGACGCTTGCTAGCTGCAGGTGCTAGTTAATTCTTCTTCGGATCAAGACCGGACATGCAATGCTCGTAATTTCAGCCATGTCTTGAGCAATTCACATCTTTCTCTACTTCTGCATTTTGGATTCACTTCTTTTTATTCTGGATTGAGACTAACTTCTGTTGATCATCTCAGACTGTTGACTCGCATTCTTGCCGCGAACTTCTGCTACTTCTAACTTGAATTGAATTCTAAAATGACTTCCCTTGTTTTTCAGGTGGGCGCCTGATTTCCAAAACTTGAATTGTATTCCCTTGTTCTCCAGGTGGGCGCCTGATTGCCAAAACTTGAACTGTATTCTCTTGTTCTCCAGGTGGGCGCCTGATTGCCAAAAACTTGAACTGTATTCCCTTGTTCTCCAGGTGGGCGCCTGATTGCCAAAACTTGAACTGTATTCCCTTGTTCTCCAAGTGGGCGCCTGATTAAAACTGAAATGTATTCCCTTGTTCTCCAGGTAGGCGCCTGATTGCCAAAACTTGAACTGTATTCCCTTGTTCTACAGGTGGGCGCCTGATTGCCAAAACTGAAATGTATTCCCTTAGATCTCAAGGGAATGGGAACTTGGAGTTTGTTNTATTCCCTTGTTCTCCAGGTGGGCGCCTGATTGTCAAAAACTTGAACTGTATTCCCTTGTTCTCAAGGTGGGCGCCTGATTGCCAAAAACATGAACTGTATTCCCTTGTTCTCCAGGTGGGCGCCTGATTGCCAAAACTTGAACTGTATTCCCTTGTTCTCCAAGTGGTCGTCTGATTGCCAAAATTAAAATGTATTCCCTTGTTCTCCAGGTGGGCGCCTGATTGCCAAAAACTTGAACTGTATTCCCTTGTTCTCCAGGTGGGCGCCTAATTGCCAAAAACTTGAACTGTATTCCCTTGTTCTCCAGGTGGGAGCCTGATTGCCAAAACTGAAATGTATTCCTTTGTTCTCCAGGTGGGTGCCTGATTGCCAAAACTGAAATGTATTCCCTTGTTCTCCAGGTGGGCGCTTGATTGCCAAAACTTGAAATGTATTCCCTTGTTCTCCAGGTGGGCGCCTGATTGAAAAAACTTGAACTGTATTCCCTTGTTCTCCAGGCGGGCGCCTGATTGCCAAAACTGAAATGTATTCCCTTGTTCTCCAGGTGGGTGCCTGCAATCAAAACAACAAAAAAAACAAAATTTTCTGCCCCAGTTTGCACTAGGAAGATTTGTGAGTTGTTAGCGAAACTGTAAACCACTTATGCTATCGATGCAATGATGAGAGTAAACTAAAGACTCGACTAGGATGTGCGTCTCCTGTGAGTCAGACCAAAAAATTTTTGACTAGCAAATGCGTCTGCTAAAAATAAAACCTGAATGACCCAGATTAGGAAGTGCGTCTCCTACGGGTGAAACTTGAATGAACCAAACCAGGAGGTGCGTCTCCTAGGGGAGGAATCTCGATATAGGAAGTGCGTCTCCTAAAACAAAATATAACTTGAAAAACCCGGACTAGGAAGTGCGTCTCCTAGGGGTGGAACTTCAATGACTCAAACTAGGAAGTGCGTCTCCTAGGGATGAAACTTAAATGGCCTAAACTAGGAAGTGCGTCTCCTAGTGGTGAAATATCAATTTAGGAAGTGCGACTCCTAAAGGTATATTCTGAAAAACCCAGACTAGGAAGTGCGTCTCCTAAGGGTGGAACTTCAATGACTCAAATTAGGAAGTGCGTCTCCTAGGGATGAAACTTGAATGAACCAAACTAGGAAGTGCGTCTTCTAGGGGTAAAACTTGAATGAACCAAATTAGGAAGTACGTCTCCTAAGGATAAAACTCGAATGACTCAAACTAGGAAGTGCGTAATGAACTCAAATGACACAAACTAGGAAGTGCGTCTCCTAGGGGTAAAATCTCATGTAGGAAGTGCTTCTCCTAAAACAAAAATATAACGTGAAATACCCAGACTAGGAAGTGCGTCTCCTAGGGGTGAAACATCAATGACTCAAACTAGGAAATGCGTCTCCTAGGAATGAACTTAAATGAACCAAACTAGGAAGTGCGTCTCCTAGTGGTAAAATCTCAATTTAGGAAGTGCGTCTCCTAAAACAAAAATATAATCTGAAAGACCCAGACTAGGAAGTACGTCTCCTAGGGGTGAAACATCAATGACTCAAACTAGGAAGTGCGTCTCTTAGGAATGAACTTAAATGAACCAAACTAGGAAGTGCGTCTCCTAGTGGTAAAGTCTCAGTTTAGGAAGTGCGTCTCCTAAAAGTATATCCTGAAAGACCCATACTAGGAAGTGCGTCTCCCAGGGGCGAAACTTCAATGACTCAAACTAGGAAGTGCGTCTCCTAGGAATGAATTTAAATGACCAAAGCTAGGAAGTGCGTCTCCTAACAAGTATAATCTGAAAGACCCCTACTAGGAAGTGCGTCTCCTAACGGGTAAAACTTTAATGATTCCAACTAGGACGTGCGTCTCCTAGAGATGAATTTAAATGACCAAAATTAGGAAGTGCGTCTCCTAGGGATGGAATTTCAATTTAGGAAGTGCGTCTCCTAAAACAAAATATAACTTGAAAGACCCAGACTAGGAAGTGCTTCTCCTAGGGGTGATGTGTGATCTTCTCAATAACCTTTGCGTAAGCAGAATTAGGGTAAATTCAAGCTTCCAAGCTTTGATTTGTCCATAGCTTTCATCCATGTTTCAGAAAAAGAAAACTTGTGAGTTTAAACATGGTGGTTGGTTTGTGGCCTTGACTTTGAGGGCGATTGCCCCTTCACTTGCCATGATAACTTTGATTTCAACTGGGAAGACCTTGCCTGTTATCGACTAACCATTTTCTTTCAACCCTTATCACAGAAAATACCTCCGATCCATTCGAGCCCAATATCCTCTATCTGTCGCATTTTGCTCATGAATTGACATATACCGAATCTTTGCATTTCACATGAATCCCAAAGCACGTTGATTGTTCCCATCTCAGTGCGCATACTGTTGTTTTCTTGTGTTATGACACTTTGATGTACTAGCCAGACTCCGCTTTGTGCAATTGGAAAGCTAGTAGCAAATTTTAAAGTCATTTCTCACTTGTTCTTACCAAACAGACTCAAGAAAAAGGAAGTAAACAAAACAAAAGACAGAGTATGGGACAATGGAAAGAGATGATACCTAACTAGAAAATTGGAAAGTAGAAACTTACAGATGTGGATACAAACTCTAATGACCATGACATGCACTTTTGAATTAAATGGCCTAACTTGTCAAGCAAGTCTAATGTTCAACTCTTGTTGTACCTCTGAGCCGTGAAACTGGGCTTCCATGCTCCGATTATCCTATCTGATTCACGGTCCTTATTCGACTTGTAGTGCCCGAAGGGTTTTCACCATCAAGCCTCTCTCATTTTGTTCTTTCTCTCAACTTACCGTCGCCTTATGGTGCCTATGAAGGTTTTCACCGATAAGACTCTCTTATTTTTGTTTTCCTTATGTAGAACGGAGTGTTGCCCCTGATGTCAATCATACCTCTAACTCGCTTGACTTAGCACTACTCAAAGATTGATCGGAAGGTCTTTCTTTGGACCACAATGTAGGCTTTTGGATAGGGTTAGAAGAAAGGATACCGTAAAGGCTCAAAACAACTCGAATGGGTTCAAAATTACAACTTTTGGAATCAGATCTTTTACAAAACCGCAACTTCTGCCCCAGTTTTTTTGCTTGGGGACTTTTGAAGTTTTATTTTGATGGGACCGAACCGTGAGGCTGCCTACGTATCTTTAAAATGAATCAGGTCAAACGTAGTTCATGACATAGGAATTGCTTTATTTTTGTACTTTTCTCTTTTTTTTTTCTTTTTTTACTCTTTTCCCATTTTTTCTTTCTATTTTTCTCTTCTCTTTTCCTCTTTTCTTTTCTTATTTTATTCTGTATCTGTATTTCTAAACTCTGCTTGTGATTCCAAAAGAGGGATATGAAAGAAAATAAATAAGGCTCAAAGGGGTAACAAAGGATAAAGTGTTTAGAAAGCAGAATAAAATGCCTTCGTCATTCCAATCTTCAAAGCATGCCAAATACAAACAACAAAATTAAACAAACCAAAGAAATCATACATAATATCTTTTGACTGCATCAGAATCGATAGCCATATCCACACATTTGCCTTCTACATCTGTTAAATACAAAGCACCATTGGACAACACTCTTATTACCACGAACGACCCCTGCCAATTTGGGGCAAACTTGCCTTTAGCTTCAGCCTGATGCGGCAGGTTGCGTTTCAAGACTTGCTGACCCACTTCAAACTTCCGGGGACGCACCTTCTTGTTATATGCTCTTGCCATTCTCTTCTGATACAATTGACCATGACACACTGGCGCCAGTCTTTTTTCGTCATTCAGACTTAATTGCTCCAAATGGGTTTTGACCCACTCATCATCATCAATTTCAGCTTCAACAACAATCCAAAGGGATGGAATTTTAACTTCCGCGGGTATCACTGTTTCAGTACTATATACCAACAAATAAGGAGTTGCACCTACTAAAGTGCGAACAGTAGTGCGGTAACCCAGCAAAGCAAAAGGCAACTTTTCATGCCATTGCCTAGAACCTTGTACCATCTTTCGAAGTATCTTCTTTATGTTCTATCTGCCCCAGTTTCACACAATTCGGGCTTTAAGTGATCTCAAAATGCCTTCACTTATTTCCCTCAAATGTCCCTATCATCTTCAAAATTGTTTCATTGCTTCATGACTAAACTAACTTTTAAGACCAGGCTGAGAATTACACGTGCATGTCATGTCACTAGAGTCAGCAGGAAAAGAACTATAAAAGAAAAGGATAACTAAACAAAAAATGACTAGTAATAAACAGAAAACAGAAAATTGCATTAGACAGCCTGTGAAAGGGCTTGAAAAACAAAACAAGTAAAATAAACTGGGGTTACAACCCTGGAACAAAACCAGACAACACTAAACGAGCTACTACGACTAAACAAACTAGGCAAAATAAAAGGATAGAAGGGTTTGAGTCACAAGACAATATTCGGATTACAACCCTGAAATAACCCGGACAACAGAAATGACAACAAAATAAACCACCAAGACTCCTCCCCAGCTAGCCAAGAGATGGAGAGTCTTTCCAATTACCAAGCACGGCATCTTAGACACTGAGTTCCACATCAATATCATCAAGACCATTACCAACTTCAATATCATTAACTTCAGTCGGCAAGTTCCCAAGAGGATTCACATACTCCCCGTCACTGTCCTTGATCACAATTATCCCTTCTTGAATCATTATTTCTATTTCCCTTTTCAAAGTACGACAATCTTCAATGCTATGCCCTTGGACGTTAGAATGGTACATGCATCGTACAGTAGGATCAAAACCTTTTGCATATGGGTCTGGAGTGTAGCCGAGGAGCGGCTCAATCAGGCCAGAATGGTTTAACTTTTCAAACAAGCTTGTGTAGGACTCCCCGATTGGCATGAAACTATTTCTTTGCCTTTGTTCCCCTCCCTGCCCTTGTTTTCTAGGGTTGTTGGGTGCTCGAGAATATTGTGAAGGCAAGAATGCATTATGCGGTGTTGGCGCTCGCCATAAGGAGTGACCCGGTGGTTGGACAGATGATCGGACATTGTTCGGAGGATAACATCGAGGTGGATTATGTGGAGCTCGGGGATAGGTTTGGGGTTGGGGTTGAGGCTGAGTATATTGATGAGGCGGATCCGCCGGACCATGTCGTGATCCTGAGACAACCATGGCAACATCATCATGTTCCTTCTGACCCAACAAGCTTCCTGTGTCGTTCTGAATTGCTTGTGTTGTGGCTTTTAAAGCATAATAGCTCATGATCTTGCTCGACTTCAGCCCATCTTCTACCATTTCTCCCATTTTTACCACATCATTAAAAGGCCTACCCACAGCCGAGATCAGATGCCCAAAGTAAGTTGGCTCTTGAGCTTGAAGAAAGTACTCGACCATCTCGTTTTCTTCCATCGGGGGATTGACTCTGGCAGCTTGCTCTCTCCATCTGAGCCCGTATTCCCTAAAGCTTTTAGTAGGCTTCTTTTCTATCTTGGTGAGGGACATGCGATCCGGGACGATTTCTATATTGTACTGAAAGTGCCGGGAAAAGGCCTGAGCCATGTCGTCCCATGTGTACCACCTGCTAGCGTCTTGGCGGGTGTACCACTCCAGAGCTGCCCCACTCAGACTCTGACTGAAATATGCCATCAATAATTTGTATTTCCCACCGGCGCCTCTCATCTTACTGCAGTAGCCTCTCAAATGGGCCACGCGATCTCCATGTCCGCCATACGAATCAAACTTTGGCATCTTAAACCTAGCAGGCAGTTGGATGTCAGGAAACAAGCACATGTCTTTGTAAGACACGCTCATCTGGCTCCCTGTCCCTTGATGTTTCTTAAAGACTGCTCTAAGATTTTCACCTTCCTGGATATCTCGTCTTGCTCCACTGTCTTAGCAGGCTTTTCAGCTTCGCCGGGAGGCTCAAAATGAGGAGCGTGAGAGTAGGATTCGAAACCTTGGAAGTTGGTTCTGGAGCATAGTGTTGGGCATCAGGGACTTCGAACACAGTCTCGTTAGAGGATCGAGGAAAAGTAGCTGGTGGAGGAGCTACAAAAGCATGAGTGGCCAAAGGAGCGGGATATGAGGTGGTTTTGGTGGGTGGAGTGTGAAAAGGTTGCAGGTAGATATCAGCAACAGTAGGGAGCTGGATTTGTGACAGTGGTGGGATAGTTGCAGGGTTTTCAGTGTAGTTAGCGGGGAATGAAGGTGGAGGATGCCCTCTAATCCAAGATTGATACATTTCTGCCATATGATATTTCAACATTTGGACCTCCCCTTTCAATTCAGACTCCGACTCCACAAACTCCCTCGACGGGTCAACAACTCTTGTGTCCAAGTTTTTGCTAGCCATGGCTATCTTGCTCTTTGACCATGTGTTGTATGGAAGAGTTACCAATTTAAGAACCACAAACCAACCACCTTTCTGCTATAATGAAGATAACAAAGAGGAACAAAATGAAGTCATCATGTTAGCGTTAAGGCATTTAACAGCTAAGAATATCACATTGCATGCAATGCACCTAACAATAATTAACGGTTCAAGAATGACCTCGAGGGTCATAAGGTCACTTGGCATCATCCCAATTTGTTCATTTCAATCTCCTCTTTTCTTTTCTTTTCTAGCACTTCTTGGCTTGCTCATTTTCCTTCCCTTTGTTTCTTTCTGATTATCACTCTATTCTTTCCTCTCATTTCTCACGTCCCACAACTTCATTCTTTTCTTTTTCTTTTGTTTTTTCTTATTAATAAAAAAAATGATTCGATCGAACCCTATGTAGGTTTCCTACGTATCATGACGCTGCATGAATCAAATCTTTGCGTAGTTCGGGAAGATCGGGAATAAAGGAAATAAACTAACGTTCTCTTTTTTCTTTCTTTTTTTTTCCTCTTTTTTTTTTAACCTTAATGAATACTCTGATGAGAAAAAAGAAGGAAATCTCTCCTATTTTTTAGACTTAATGTTCTATAATCTATTCTAAACTCAATCTTAAACAAGCATATATATTTATTTTTTTGAAACAGATACTCTATGAGAAATTATCAAGGGAAAACCCCTTGAAGAAAAAAAAATATATATGTTTTGATTCTTTTTTTTTAGGAAGGAAATCTAAAGAATGAACCAAAGAAAAATATTTTGAATTTTTACTCGATATCCTAAAGAAAGATTTCGAAACAAGCAATGAAAAAGATAAAAAAAAATATTTTTGGATTTCAAATTTTGATTACCTAAGGGAGAAACTCTAAAGATAAACAAAAGATAAAGTATGTTTTTTTTCTTCTATATACAATGTCCTAAAGTTCTAGTGAAAATAAAAAGAATATTTTTTTTTGTTTTATATATTTTCCCAAAGAAGAACCTCAAAAGAAAATCTTTTTGGATTTTTGAAATTAATATCTTAAAGAAAACTTCTAAAGAGGTATGAAAGAATTTTTTTTTTTGAATTTTTAGTCTTAACATACTAAAGGAAATATAAAAGCAATTTTTATTTTGAGTTCTAGATATTAATTTCCTAAGGAAAACCACAAAAGATTTTTTTTTTGAACTTATCGAGTTAGTATTCTAAAGAAAACATCTAACAGAAATATAAAAACGCAAAATCTCTTTTTTTTTATTTTTTTATTTTTGATTTATAACACATCTTTTCTTCAAATACAAAATAGGAAGTAATAACATAAGACTCGACATTACTGTACAAAACTAGAAAGTAAAAGACGACATAAAAAGAAAAACAGACTCAAAACATAAATAAAATACAAATAAAAAAAAATCTCCTTAAGCAACTCCTGGATGAGCGATCCTGACTGGATGGTCCCGGGGTGTCTGTCATGCTCATTCTCCGGTAAGTAGATCCACACCTGTATGAGAAAATTGAAACCAACACTACGTGAGACAATAACACTCCATACTGGACACATGCAAGACATGATTGAGGCTATTTTTGCAAAATGGCTTATGTGGCCAAAAGGTGGCTAGAAGTGCAAAATTTGGCTAAGACCCAGCAAAGCCAAGAACCTAAGATTCACTAGGAAGATCGGACCCTATGTGGGTTGCCTACGTATACCGCCCCGAAAGACGAGAATCAGGTATGCGTAGTTCGGGAAGATTAGATACAGGCTAGAGTAAAAAAATAACTAATTTAGAGAAAATATATATTTTTTGTCTTTTTTTTGAAAAATGATGAAACATGTAAAATTTTTTTGGATTTTTTTTTGATTTTTTTTTAAAAAAAAAATGATGGGAAAGTGCAAAATCCTTAGGATTTTTTCATTTTCATTTTTTTGGTCTTTTCTTGAAAAAGCGTGAAAGAAAATTATAACTGGGCCCTACTTGCTTTATTTTACACTTCACCCTCTTTTCTTTCTCATTTACCCTCAACCCTCATTGGTCCGCCAAATGACACCTTTTACCCTTGAAGAATGTAACATATAGCACATAAGATGCATCAAGATGGTCTTTTATTTTTTGGGTACACCTGTCCTAGACGGACCCAACCCCTGTGTTGAGTCCCCAAAGTCAAATGCACATGATGCAATCAAGCGTTCCTACTAGGGATCCGGCATGAGGCTATGTTATTCTAGGTTTAAATCCTGGGTGTATTGTTCTAGACCTGGCTTACCCGATCGGACAACTCGAGCCGAGGGGGGGCAGCGTACCGGTAACCAAAAGATCATCCGGCTTTGCAACTTGTCCGAACCTCGTTCTAAATTAGGGTGTGACACTAACAGAAAGAAGTCACGCCAGCGTGCACTTCTCAAAAGATTAGAAGAGAGCGGTTTCGTAGCAGTTTATATACAGTCCAGATAATATCAAAGCGGTAAAAGCAACATTTAGCACTTTAGGCCCAAACATGTAAATAAAATCAGATAATAAACAAAGCCAAATATAACAATTATTCTAAGATCGAATTCTTGAACCCTGAACCAGAGATTCTGGGTTCTTGGTCCCCAACAGAGTCGCCAGAGTTGTCACACCTCCTTTTTCTACCACCGAAGGGGGTATAGGGGAGTTTTTCCAATTTAAGTGACAATCGAAACGGGATTATTTATATTAAATTCAGAGTCGGCACTTGGGATAATTTATGGTGTCCAAGTCACGGGTTTTAAATCCCGAATCGAGGAAAAGTTGACTCTGTTTTACAGCCCGCGAAACACAGAAATCCGAGTAAGTAATTCTGTTAACCCGGGAGAAGGTGTTAGGCATTCCCGGGTTCCGTGGTTTTAGCACGGTCACTCAACTGTTAATATTGGCCTATTTATCTGATTTTTAAAATATTTTTTGAAACCTATGTGCATTTATCCCTTTTAACCGCTTTTAATAATCCAATTGTTATACAACTAATTATTTATTACACGTTACAAATCATGTCACGGGAACCGTACCCACGATCCACAACATGTTTATTTTATTAACAAGATTAAATGGTGGCCTGGTCACATAAATGTACCTCCGGATTTTAGAAATTAAGCATCACAACTACGTCACGGGAACCGTACCCGTAGCTATGACAATTTATTTAATTAACGCGCTTAAAGCAAACTACGAAAGTTCAAGGCATTTTCTATACTAGTTAAGATATCGATGTGAGGGCCATAGACTAGGTGATTGGATGGCACACCTCAACTTATTTAAAGAAAAAGATTTGTATTCAACTAAAGCGAACTACAGATGTTCATATTTAAAACTAATTTGAAATTAGGTATCACGACTACGCCACGAGAACCGTACCCGTAGTTGTGGTGATTTAATTACGTGCCTAAAGCAAGCTACGATGTTCATGAACTAACCAATTGGTTTGCTTACACAATTGAGCCCATAACCTAATTCCATCTTTAAAAAAACATGAAAAATTACCACAAACTTGTCATGCCTTTCTCCCAACAGTTCTAAAAATTCCCAAGGATATCACAGTAAGTAAAACCAAAAGAAAATGAAACAAAACTAATTTAATTAGCATGTCAACCATTGAACCAAATAACACCAATGCAGCATGATTAACATATAATCCAAAAGAAACGAAAACAACACTCTGTATTTTAAACAAACGTGAGCACGAAATTAAAACGAGTTCACACAAATAACTTCGACACGAATGAACAAGAGTTAGAATTGGACCTTGATAAGCTTTCAATATTATGTCTCTGTTTAGAATATGTATTCGGGCAAATGAACGCTGAGATTCAAACAACCATAGAGATTCGGCAACTCGAGCTTGACCGGAAACAACGGACGACACTTCGATCGGGATCAACGAACGACAACCTATACTGCCTCTTTGAACTTCAAAGGCAAACTAAATTTGGTCGGAAAACCGAGATAGTAACAAGAGCTTGGATCGTGAACCACGAAATTAAACTTGAACAACAACACCAAACCACGAAGCAACCACAAAACTCAAATAAACTCCATGAGCAGAATTGAATCAATTCCCATTGAAATCAGAAGAAGTAAAAACTTTGAAATTCAAATGAACCCCATGACAAAACTTTCATATCGACAACAGAGTTTGACAGACTCAGCAACACGGATCCGAAAAAGCAAAAAAAGTCAGAATCTGGCCTAAAAATTGCAATGACCAGAGATGACAACGGGAATGGAACCTCGAACAAAGCCTCGCACAGGCGGAAGGAAAGACGATATCACAGCAAATCGAAAGATGACAAATCGAACGAATCTGAGATGTTTAGACTCCAAAACGCTGGTTGATGTTGAAGAAGAAAAAGCTGAGGGGTCGTTGGTTTTGTTTTAAAGGCTGGAGATGGTTTTTGGAAGTGTTTTCCGGCGAGAGAAGAGTGTCGTTTTGGAGTTATTTTAGCCGGGTTTCATGGTATTTCCGGCGAGCTTCTGTCTTCAGGCAACTGTCACGATTTGGGAGATGAGTGAGGCGGATGGAGGATGGTCGTTTGTGGACTGGTTCCCGACAGCTATCGCGTGGTGGTCGTACGACTGATGGGTGGTTGTTGGGTGGTGGGAACGGCGGGGATCTCTTTGGTTTTTCGCTGGTTAGGTTTGTTGAAGAAGATGAATTGATTGGGGGGGGGGGTCTGTGTGTAACGGCTGCTCTCTCAACTAGGTCTCTAGGTTCTCTCAAGGTCTAGGTCTCCTAGGGTTTTTTTTATTTATTTTTGTTCCTCCCCTTTTCTTTAGCTTTGTCTATGTATTTATGGGAAGGAGCTTAGGGTTAAGGGGAATGGGCTATCCGAATTTGGGCTCAAAATTGGGCTAGATGAGTACTTAAATTCAAGAGAGACAAATCAATAAGCCCAAACTTAATTCTTTCTATTTTCTAAGAAGTAAAAATCTATAAACCTACTAGTTAACCTTAGCTTATGTACCAAAATGGGGATAAAATTGGCAACTTTTTTTTGTATTTTTTAAAGATTATACTAAAAATAAGAATCCTAGTAAAATAGTATGACTACAAAGCATTAACGAAACTATTTTTTGTAATTTTCATTTTTTGTGATAAAATAAAGTAAAAGAGTCAAAACTAGTTAAAGTAACTATATTAGACCTAAACTAAGTATTTAAATGCTAAAATATGTAAAATCTTGGGGAGGGTCAAAAATCACATGTTTACAACCTCTTTACTTATAGAGCCATTTGGTACTGTTTTCTTGTCAAAACTTTTCAAAACTATTTCAAGCACTCTCACTCTACTCATAAGTCCCTAGGTTCTGCCCCCTCCCCCCAGTGTGTGTACTGCCTTGGGATCCTCTTGAGATCTCTTTGAACTCTGGCACACTGGGGCTGGCTATTCTACACTGCACTTACTCAATCCTTATTGTAAAAAGTCTGGGTGTGAGCATTGCCCGGGATCCTTGAGGTCCTTAGGGAACTCTGATACACCTGGACATGAAATTGGCTATGAAATCCTTGGCATTTGAGACTACTAAAGCCCTGGCATTACCGGGATTTGCTTCGGGCCTTCTTCAGGCTCCCTATAGTTTAATTTCTATTTTATTTATGTAATTTATTCGATCATTGGTCTATAATAATTTATTGTAAACGGTTATTGGGGTGGCTAGTAAAAAAGGAGGGTAGTTATATGATATTGTTGGTAATCCTGGGTAGAAAATATGTTATATGCTTATATTCTGTGAATTTGCTAGGATTGATATGCTCATTTACATTCAAACCATGTCAAACCTGCATTAGATATCCTGTTTTAGGGCTTCACGCTTATCACTTCAGCACGCTTTACATCAGTATTCCATGATTCAATCTCGTGTAAATAATTCCACTTAGAAATCCTACTACTAGGTTAATAATCTCGCCTTAATAAACTGTCATCCTTGTATGCATTAGGTACCATGTTTTCAGGGACTTTGCTTGCATTTGTTTGAACCTGCTTATTTCGATTAAAATAAGTCAATGTCCATGAAAAGGTATAAAAGCAACTTCCCGTATAGATATCATGTCTTTAAGCACGAATCAGTATAAATCACCTGTTATAATCTATGTCACCTAGAACAGCATGTTTGTATGTTGAACAATTTCTAAAACTGTTAATCATCTCCTGTTATTGTGATTGCATACAATCCCACGCCTAGGCAAGCCTTAGGTAACCAATCTCTATATGAAACTGGAAACTGCGTTCTGATTGTGTTAAACTGCTTAAGTTTTAGGACTTAAATTCAGTAGGTAAATCGATTAGGACCCTGCCATTGAATGTTTTGCATATTCTGTGTATTAATGTTCACCTGGACATCCTGTCCTAGGATTCTTTCCAAAAAAAACTACCTGTATTTGTGTTTGAGACGTGCTGTTTATTTGCTGTATCTGTGCAGAGGTAAACATGAGCCTTTTAACTGCTTCTTGTCCCTATTTGCTGGTCCTACATGTTATTTGATTTTCGCCTAGATTTTTGCCCTTTTAAATACCTTAGGATTGTCTAGAACTTCCAAGATTTAGAGGTCCCAAACTCCTCCGGGACGACAAGAAAGGGACGAGTAACAACACGCTTAGAGTTCGTTAAGTAAAACTCGCTTAATAACCACTAAGGGGTAGGATAATGGGTAGAAAAGGATATGATGAATTGTGCGCTAATGCAACGTGTAGCCCCTCATTGAGGAGTGATTACCGGGCATTGCATAGATGTGATCCTATAGGATAAACAACTTAGGACTCCCCCTTTTCCTTTTACATATGTGTGCTTAGACTGCTTAACTATTAAAACCAATGTTCCTTTGCATATGTGTGCTTAGACTATTTATTTGCATCGGATTAATTCACAAAGTAAGTTTGGTCGGGACCCACCGTTGTGGACTTTGAGGGGTGCCTAACACCTTCCCCTTGAAGTAACTTCAAGCCCTTACCCAATCTCTGGTTGTATAATTAGTGTTGTAAATGACCCGTAATAGGTGCCCTAACGCACCTTAATTCGTTAGGTGGCGACTCTTCAATTCCTTATATCCCTTTTCCCAAAAGGAAACGAGTTGTCCCAATAATATCAAAACCCTGACTAATCCGAAAGGAGAGGAAAAAGGGGGCGCGACAGGTGGCGACTCTCTCTTTTAACCCTTCCTTTAAAAGAGTTGTCACGTGTCGAAACCCAATTTTGCGAGAAAAAAGGGGGCGACAGTACTCAATGAACAAATAAAGCAAAAATAACAAGGGTGGACAAGAAACTCCGTGAAAGGCCAAATGCAGAAGCAATAGCAGCTCACGTGGTACTCAGACTTCTCCTAAGGATGGTCCTGTGTGCGAGCACCCCACACTTAGTTCCAACCATCTGGCTCACTTTTGCACACTTCCTATGGCTTTGCTCCCTATGCTCAAAATCCTACAAAATAAAACAACACTACAAAAATAATACAATAAGAAAAAAAAATCAAGACTAAACGAAAGCACTAAAGCTGGGTTGCCTCCCAACAAGCGCCTAATTTAATGTCGCGGCACGATGTGAACCACTTTTTGCCTCCACCTCGAACTTATAAATTGAGCCCCTAATTTGCTTCAATCTTTCTGTTATGCTCCCGGGGCGGTAAGACAAATTTAATTGGGCCAAGCAACCAATATCGCATTATACACTTCTTGGCCTTTGGATAAGGTATGTAATTCTGTCTCTCTGGCACGACGAATTCAAGAATATAAGCACCACGTTTCTCGTCCATTGGCTCCTCCAAAGACTCATATGACTCGATTTCCATGTCATCATACGAACACAATGTTGAAAAATGTATGGAATGAGGACCAATACGCCCTAACTCTAGAATTGTATTACTCTTTACATCCTCATATTTACATGCACAAGAGTCTTCAAATATAACATTATCTGCTTCCTTACATAGCTCTAGTGTACTTTTCTCAACATGGGCATCATCAACAAAAATATGCTCGAATGATTGGCTCCCCACTTTTAGCTCCTCAATTTGGCGTATAAGCTCCTTTTCAGCTTCACACAACTCATTACTATTTTGTTGGGCGTTAGACGCATCAACCAATGCATTCAATTGAGCCTCTAAGTCGTGAAAAGTAGTGCCAAATTTATCGATTTCTTTCCCCGGTTCAGCTCTTCCTTCTATAAAGTAGCTCATCTCATTTGTAATTTCCTCACGTTGAGCCTCATATATTTCTAATCTTTCAGCTTGTTCCACCAGCCAAGTTTGGCTCAAAATCTCCTCTTTATCAAAATTTTCCTCTTGCTAGTACTCACTCTCTTCATTAAATTCTTCCAAATTGGCCTTCATTCTTGTGATTGCTGCCCTCATTCTTTTCATATCTTTTTTGAGTCCATCCTGTTGCTCTGTTACTTGCCTCAAAATATCCCTAATGCATGCATCACGTTCCATATCCTGCACTTCATTGCCCCTATCAAACTCACAAACACTGTTAGAAATATCATAATAAGGGCTCAGAGAAGGATCAAAAGAATTAGGAAAACCATCCCAATGGCCATCGTGACCACCACACATATTACAAATATTCTACTCAAAGAATTGAGATTGTGCACACAACTCGCTCCCGGAATATTCTGATAATTTTTCCACCAGTGAGGTCCTCCATAATATGGACTAGGATAATCAAAATAAGAATAACCATCATTCGAATAATTTTCATTCCAAGATGTCATGTCAAAATAAATAAATAAAATACTAACTAAACTAAAACTAAAAAACTTGAATATAAATGTCTAATCTAAAAAAAATAGCTAATTCTAGGTCCCCGACAATGGCGTCACAAACTTGTTGCGGCCAAACGCACACGCAAGTATACGCGATCGTCAAGTAATAAAGTAACTAGAAGTCGGATGTCGAATCCACGAGAACTTGTGATTAACTTTAACTAAATTAGACTATCCTAATTATCTAAACAAGAATTAAACCTAGAAATATTTGATTCTAAACTAATTAAAATAAAGAAAAATAAATAGTGAACTCTGAACAAGGGAAAAGCAGATTTTTATGATATCAATGTAATGAAAACGATCTAGAGTCATTGGCTATCTAACATTCCTATTGTATTCTTCAATTAAATTGACTAACTAATTTATCTAGTTTATTGGTTGACAGAGTTAATATTGCTCATAAGAATCTGTTGAGTTCTTAATTGCTTATTCAAGCTAACCTAACGCCTATATGTCTATGGAGTTAGAATCAACAAGAACGTATTTATAATTCATGTACGTCAATCAAGCAATGCAATTAGGTATATGTCTATCCTAATCGCGAATCCATTCCCCAATGCCCGGATTCAAGAACTTGCTCTACTCAATCCTATGTGCAATCTAGAATTTTCACTTTCAAGTTCAATTTTAGATTCGTAGATAGTATTGAATTGGTGATCAAACAATTAAATAATTAAGCGCAGGATTGAATAAATAAATCAATATGATATACTAAGAAACCAAAATTAACATTTGAATAACAATATTCATGAAAGAACCACAGCCCTAGAACGTGAAGTTTAGCTCCACATAGACATGGCAGCAAAACAACAAATCATACAAAAAAAAATATAAAAATTACTAAGTTTGGCAGAAGAAAGATGGAATATGATGAATTCCGGCCTCCACGGCAGCTCTGTTCTTGTGTTTTCCTCTTAAAAACTTCTTCCCCTGGTCAAAAGTTCCTTTAAAAAACGTTCTCCCCTTTCAAAATAGGTTTAGGACCCCTTTTATATGAGTTGGGAGCGTGTAGGACCGAAATAACCTTGTCCCGGGCGAAATAGGACGAGTTCCCGTCACCAGTGTCCAGGGTAGCGTGGGGCGCTTGCCCTAGCACTGGATATTTTTTGCTTCTGGAAACTGGGGCCACAGGTAGCGCCCCACGCTGCCTGTGGCGCTCAAATATGCCCTTTTGCCTTTTCTTTTCATTTTCGCTCTAATTCGCTACATCCGAATGATTCCTACATATAGAAATACTATAAATTAGCACAAATCATTATATTATACATCCGAAATCTACGAGACGTCAGCACAATGCGAGGCAATATACATAAAAATATGTATACTCTAAGCCGAATATCATGAATCAATCCAAACCGATATAGTTAGTTTAGTTTGATCTTGATGAAAATATAACCAACCCAATCCATGTACACCACTAATACAAATAGGTTACTAGAAAATTGAGTTTGCAAATGCATGAAAAATAAATTCCTATGCTTATTAAATGTTAGTGCCTAGCATATTATTAATCAATATAAATATATAATCCTTCCACAATTTATGTACTTAATATTTCTGAGAACTCGGTAGCTACACAGGTCCAGTTCTCTTTAACAGCAAATGATGCAAGACGAGAGGAGAACAATAAGAAACAAGTCTATTTAAAGAAATAGGATAAAATTAATAAAGAACCCTAACATCTTCAAGGTTAAAAAGTATCTACATAAAAATCACAAGAATCATTTTCTCCTTATAATTCCAAGTTCAAACTGTTGTTCTTCTAAAGGAAAAGAGATTGCGTAGTATATACAATGTGGTGAGAATTCATAATATATGTTTGGTGGTTCAACTTTTCTTTTGTTTGATTGAAATTATCTTTTCAAAAGCAGAATAAAGTGTCTTTTCTCATTCAATTTTTTTCTTAAATTTTTATCATTTGCTTATCCTTAGGGAATCTATATGAACTTTACAGAAACCGAAAATAAATATTCAAGCTCCACAATAAGAAATGTATTCACATATAAAATAATTTGTTCATCAGTTTGCACGAGTATAGTATGTAGAGTTGATTCTTACTAAAGTAACCCCAATCTTTTCTTTTAAATGGTTGAATTATCAAGCATTAACAAATCGTCGAATAGAGCAATTAGCAATGTATCCTCTTTTGCATCAATTTGGGCTTTTGCTATGAATTAGATGTTAATAGCAAAAGCTAATACGTTCACAATGTGGAATATTCTTTTGAATAATTTACACTGTTAAACGGTTCCTTTTTTGGGGGTTTTTCCATCCGGTGTCCGGTATTCATATTGGGGCCCCGACTAAATCCGGATTCACAACCTTGGGGGGTAAAGCGGTCCTTAATAAAGGCGACTCCATACCTAGGGCTCAAATCCGGGACCTCTGGTTAAGACCTCCACGTTGTATTGCCTTCTAATAATACAATCGAATTTTATGTTTACTAAATTAGATATATCTTCTGATTTCTTATGAGGATTAGGTGAGACTTTCGCTAACTAATCGAACCCGTACATATTGTGTTAGAGATTCTCGCCAATACTATTACAAAAAATGTCTTAGGGTTCCAAATACAACCAATAAAAGAACTGTATTTGCATTGAAAAAAGAAGTAGAATTGTATTTGCATATTAGCTTTTTCATTTGTGTTCACTCATATTAATTCACTTTTTTCACCTCATATCAATTCGCCTTTGGTTGCTTCAATTTGCTAATGAACGAAGTTCCAGTTTGTCTGTATTATGTAATATTTATTTATTAAGACAAATTTTCATAAAGCACTATTTTTTAGTGGTAATTAACTATCTATAGATACCATTTGCTATATTACGGATTGTAGATACGTTTTTTGTTGTTATAAGATGTATTAAATGTATTTAAGCTACTGTATTCATGAATACAGTAGCAAAAATAGGCGTGAATCAGGGAAGTCAATCTAATCAGTTGTTGTATTCGAGTGTATTCATGGCGTGAAACATGGGATTACAGCTGGACAGATTATCTTATTCGACTGTATTCACGGCGTGAAACAGGGGATTACACTGTTTTTAAACGGAAAGTGAATCAATTAACATAATAGACTCCTAATATAACTCAACAAACTCAATTATAACACACAAATTTTATATTTCCAGTTATAAAAAAGATTCTCAACCGAAAAATACCCCAAAAATATAGCAATCTTCAGAGAAATTATAAATACATCTGAATACATAAATTATATTAATTAAAAAAAATATATGAATACATTCATGGCATATAGCGAGACAGTGAATACAATGAAATACATAGAATACAGCGGGATACATTGAAATACAATGGGAAAAAAAAACAGTNGTAGAATACAATGAAATACATGGAATACAGC
>NC_031998.1:21921830-21937855 GCF_001879085.1 Nicotiana attenuata
ATTTAACAGAAAATCTTCTTCTTCATCGCGATTAATTGAATACTAGGGCTTCTAAATTGATTGAAAAGATTAGCCTTTTTTGTATTTGCAACGGATTTCTTCATCGCCTTTTGTATCTTTGGAGCAGAAGTATTTGATAATTTTACCTCATTCTTCTTCTTCATCGCGATTAATTGAATACTAGGGCTTCTAATTTGATCGAAAAGATTAGTCTTTTTTGTATTTGGAACGGATTTCTTCATCGCCTTTTGTATCTTTGGAGCAGAAGTATCTGATAATTTTACCTCATTCTTCTTCTTCATCTCGATTAATTTGATTGAAAAGATTCAGTCTTTTTTTGCTCGACTCGTCCTTTCTGGAGCTTCGATACGGAAATGCTTGCTAGGTTTCTCGTTGGATTGAGATTGAGCATCGTGTTTTCAGTGAATGGGGGAAGAGAATGGCATGTATCAAAGTAGAGAGAGAAAGAAAATAGTGTAACTGAATAGCGTATTTAGTGGCTTAGGGGTAGGAGGTAACCAAAATTAGATATTTTGCTTTAAACATTAAAAGGTATCTATAGAATATAATTTTTTTAAATGGTATTTATTTAAAATAAATAAGGTGTTAACCTTTACTATAGGAGGTAAAACAGTATAAAAATTCTTTTGCTCTTTTGTTTAGTTTCTCACCCGGTGTCCGGTACCACATCGGAGCTCGACTATATTCGGATTCGCACCACGTAGGGCCTCATTCTGGGGGAAGCGCTCCCTATCAAAAATATTTTCGTACCAAAGGCTCGAACCTGAGACCTCTAGTTGAGAAAATCTTTTGCTCTTTTAATATACATCAAATAAATTCATCTGATAAATCTTCTTTCCGAAACAAGTGCATTACGTTGAAAGGCTTGTTTATGTTGATTATTGTCATTGATTTTCTCAAACATGCATTGTTATAATTCGTAAGGCATAATTATATACATACTTATTTTCAGGAACCAAATATAAACCTCCAGAAAGTGGAACGACCCTTTAGAAAAATAAAAGTGATGCAAGACAGAGGAGAGAAAGAAAGAAAACACTGCCACTTTAAAAAATTGGGATGGAAGAAGAAGCCTAACACTATTAATGTTAAAAAATACTTTCACAAAAACTTTAATTCTTTCTTATGTTTTCAAATTCACTATTAGTTGTTCTTCTTTCTAGTTTCGAAAAAGGGAAAAAATTATTGCATATAATAAATAAAACATGTGATAAGAGTTCATAATATATGTTTTAGTGATTCAACTTTCCTTTTGTTAATTTGAGTGAAATTATCTTTTCAAAAGCAGAATAAAGTGACTTTGTTTCCTTCCCTTCTTTATAAATTTCTTAATCTTTTAATCATTTGTTTTATCGGTATAGAGAATTATGAACTTTAGAGAAATAACAGTTTATTCAAGCCAAGCGATAAGACCACAACGATTAAAAACGTGTTAAGTTTTCATTCTTATACAAACAATAAGCTGTTCATGGAGTTGCTCGAATATTGTAAAGTTGATTCATGATGACCCTAATCCTTTTTTATAAAAAAAAAAAAACGATGAGAAAAAGAAGAAGAAAAAAAGGAAAACTGGAATTAGTTAGGATCTTTGTGTCTTAAATCCCTCATAACTAACAGAATTTCTTGATAATCACTTTTAGCGACAAATTTTTCTATTTAGCTACAGAATTTGTCTGTCACTAATTTTCACATAACCGTCAAAAGTTGTAGTAGAATGGCAAGTAATCGTCCATTATTAATTTGAAGTCTTTAAAGCAGGATTTTTCAGTATGAATTTGAATTAATTGGCTCCCAAAGCGAGTTAAAAATCGAATGTAAAACCAAAAAAAAAAAAAAAAATTCCCCACAACATGCATGGTTGCCTACTTGACAGATTATAGAATAGAGCAACATTGTGTGGATGCATTCGGTATTGCATCATTTGAGCTTTGCTTTGAATTAAATGATAAGAATTTAATACGTTTACAATGTGAATATATTCCTTTGAATAATTTAAGCGGACCCCTTCTCGTTTTGTCCATTTTCGGTTTTCGCTTTGTTATTCCAATAATTCAGTTAAATTTCATGTTTTGTTTTTACTGAATAAGATATATACTATCCCACTTCTTTCGTCTTAATTTATATGATATCTTTCTTTTTTCGAAATTTAAACCTGTCAATTTTAATCGTATATTTGAACATAGAATCTTAAAACTTTAAAAATAAAACTTACGTATTTAGAAACCACGTAAAAAGTAAGCATTATATATTACAATAATTAATAAGTTCAAAATATTTAGAAAACATATAAAAATTAACAATAAAAAGGTAAATTTAATTTGAAAAAAAATTCTTTTGATTTCTTGTGAGCCTTTGGAGTATGGACTAGCGAACATTGAAAGTATGAGTCACTAGTCAGTGCAAGTTGTGATAGCCGAATAAGATGGAATTTTGGAGAAAGATAAAGACAATAGTTAATGCGAATTCTACATCAATCATCAATCATCAATCATCAATCATCAATCATCAAATTGAGGAATGTTTACATTGGGAGAAACTTTGGTTAACTTGACTCTTCTTCATTTCACAATTAGATACTGTTTATTTTTTTCTTTTTCTGGAAGAGTTGACTTGCTATACCAAAACTCTAAACTTAGTACCATCTAAAGATGATGAGCCAGTTTTATTCTATTAATTCCACCTATATTAAAGCTTTAAAAGAATGATTTATGTTTTTAATGATATCTTCATTTCTTTCTCTTTTATTTTTTATTTTTTATAATGATGGTATCTGATCACGCTCAACTGAGTCTCACAAAAATCTATGCGAGCGTTGCAAATATAATCTGAGTATTATTGCCCAGAGTCGAACCACAGGGAACTAACTATCAATCACTACTGTCAGATTTACTAAATTCACACAATCTGTTTTCCCAAACTTTTTGATTCACAATGGTTGATTTTCTAACAACTAAAGACTGAAAGTAATTAACAACTTAAAATTAACTAAACTTGGTGTGTAAACAGTAGGAATAAGGTCTAAGGTAATGGTTTTCCCCGATGGTAATTTCCTTGGTTGTATATGTCTTATAACTATGATTCAGTTGTCTCTATCAATCATGAACACTCCAGCTATCATAAATCTTTCTCAAGTAAGTATGATAATTTACTAGACGCACTCTCTCAAGCTACGCTAGTTAGATTCTCAATACAGTTCGCTTAGATTGCACCCGAGGTATCGTTATCTCTAATCCAACCTCTAAACCCTCGGTTATGACTCTCGTCTATACTCCGGGAGTGATGTTGTTCATACAATCACCTAAATATGCACTCTCTCTCGAGTAGATACATACTAAATAGGAACGGATAATTGAGGACCCTTTCAACTAACCACAATCAAAACATGGATGAACAAATAGAGATTAACAACAAAATCCAACTATATTAATAAACAACCAAGTCATTCCCAATGGGTTCCACCAAAACCTTAGATTAAGGTATTTAGCTACTCATAACAATGAGGAAACAAACTATGAAAAGATTCATAATTGTAAATTGCAAGAAAATAAGAGAGAATAAGAACAATGATGTTTTGGGTGATCTCTCACACTTGTTTCTCTTGCAAAATAATCTCCAAAATAAGCCTAACCTAGCCTTGGGCGAGTTTCCTACATATTGTAAGGATTTTACAAAAGCTTTCCCGAGTTGACACTTTGACCCCTCAAATTTCTGGACTGTGCACGAGCTACCGCGGCTGCGGCGTCGACCGCCGCTCCGGCCGCGGACACCTCTATAGAAAACCGCGGCGCTGACCGCGGCTCTGTCCGCGGGAAGCACTGAAGGTCTTTTTTATTCTCCGCGTCACTTCTCTCATTTGCTCTTTTGCGTTCGGGTGCTTCTTGAATGGGTGATTTCTTCACGTTTTTGCCTCCAAACACTTCATTTTTGCTTCCTCACATCTTGTATTGCCTGCGAAACCAAATAGCATCAATTAAAGCATTTTATTGGCAACTTACCTTACAACACAACAACAAAGCATGGGTAATTATGGCGTAAATAACAACTATATAGCCTATTATCAACACCCCACACTTAAATAATTGCTAGTCCTCGAGCAATCCACCACACTCCATAAAAAGTCATTCCCTATGCTTTTCCCTCAACGACTCACACCATGAACATTTTGCAAGAGTTACACCTAGTAGTGAGCAGCTTTTACCTCAAGAATCAAGTTTTTCGTACCCTGCAACATCTGCACTTACTCAACCACTCTATACAATAGTCAAGACGCACCTTTCCTTCGTGAATCACATGCCCTCACATCACACAAGAGAGTAGTTCCATGTATATAATGATAGTGATACAACTAGGAACTCAAATAGATAGAATTCACTCACTCTCCAAAAGAAACATTCACATGCAACAAAGACGCACCATAGGCTTGCCCCTAGTGTAGTACTCGACTAATCGAGCCTCACTCAGTCTAAGATCAATAGGACTTTATTTGGTTGTAATGTAGGCTAAGGGGCCGGTAGGATACATTTAGATATAGTGACTAACCTCCCTAAGCACTTTTAATACAATTACATTGAACTTCAAACTCGTCATTTGTAAGCCAACACTCCACCGTATTTAAATATCCCCGTACATTAGGTGCAATTTATACTAGCTACCACTTATTAATCACTACAAAATGTATGAATTTTTTTTTTCGTGGTGCTTCTCTTTTACACTTCACATTCCGCACCTTTTTCTCTATTTCCATGGTTCCACTTCGAAAACCAAATCACCACCCCACATTTTTGTTTTTGCATAATCTCAATACCATTCTAGTGCTTAGTGAGCGGGAGGAAAACTGGTTCAAACAACAGGCTATTCAAACAATTGGGTAAGGTTCACATTGTGGTTGCCAAAGAAACAGGCTTATAGGCTCAACGGGGTTAACTAAGATGTAATGCATTCAGGTGGGTTCAAAAAAATTTTTTTTTCTGGCTCAACAAAGAAATGCCTATATCACTTCTAAAACTGAATGAAGCTACTATTTCGCTTTGCAAACACACAGGGCAAGTTCTAGGCATCAAATGTACAACATGGAATACAAACAATACTCACACTCACTTGGCACATGACTCACTCCCGATTAGTTTATCAAGATACTCTCTTTCGAGTGTTCAAGTTAAGCACAAACATACAATTTTTAAGGCACTCAAACAAGATTCAACCCTTGAAGCTAAGCGCTACACTCTAGCGTCTATCGTGTTCAGGTGTAAGAACGCTAAGGGTTTTTCTTCTTCAAATTTCAGCTCTTCGCCCATTAATCCTAACCTAAAAAAAATCTACCTATATTCGGTTCAAGCAAAACCCTTGGAAAAGAACCGTGGCCCAAAGAAAAACCAAGGGGGAGTTACTACACTACCTAAAAATAAAAAAAATCTTTTTGGTATTTTCTGTAGACTAGCTTCCCTCAAGAAAATTGTCTAAAGAATCCGTCATTAGGAAGAGTCTTTATATTTCCAATTTTTTTTTCTCGACTAGTCCCTCAAGAACCCCGTCGACAGAGATCCATCGTCGGGACAAGTCGCTTCATTTTTTTGACTTCCTAAAACACAATAACTGCTACTCCATTCCTAAACAGCTAACACAAAACACAAAGTAAAACCAAGAACAAACAAACAAATAATATTCACAAGTACAACCGACAACGAAATTCCCCCACCCCACACTTATAAATAAGACATGTCCCCATGGCTTAACAATATAAAATCAGTGAGGTAAAGGAACTTCCCTGAGGGGTCACTCTTGATCTGAAACAGTGTCTGGGTTCACGCTGCAGGCGCGGCCCAGAGCTCTCAACCATCCCATGAACTTCTTTTCTGACTTCACTTGTCTTTCTGCCCGAAAAGGTGTTTTTATAGGTAATTTCCCATCAATTTGAGAGTTCTCAGGGACATTGGCAAGGCGGCAGAGACGGGTGACAAGAGAAGGGAAGTAATGGCCTTTGCCTAGTTCGGGCGATCGGATGAACATCTCTTCAGAAAGGACTCGGGTGACTTCAAACCCTTGATGAGTCATGAAGCAATATATCATAGCCGCCCGTGGCCCATTTACATCGGTGGTATTGCTGGAAGGTAACAACCGAGTGTTGATGACCGTGAGCCAACATTTGGCCACCCAAGAAAGAGACTTAGAATGCAGAGTCGTCGGTTGTGCAATCCATTTGGGTTGTTTGCCAGGTATACCAATGACTCCCAGAAGTCTGTCCCAATCAACCGTCGGGCGACTGGCTATGAGGTAGTGATCCATACCTGTGAAAGCGGGGAGGCGATACACCCTGCGGATGACCTCTGAAGAAGCACTAACCCTAGTGTTACGCACAGTCACCACCCCGTCCTCATGTTCTGGCAGGTTTGCGTAGAACTCCCTCACTAGCTGAATATTAGCTTCCTCGGGAGACTCAAAGAAGATGTCCAGCTGACACCTCCGTAGCTCCTCAAACATAGAGGGGCATTCCCTCATCAAGGCATTCCTATCGATATGAACTTCATGTTGTAACTTCTTGGTCAGCTTTTGAGTGTACCTTGTCTCAGCTGCTTTAGAGACGAACCGAGTGCTATCAAAATCTTGTGCACTGGATTGGCCCCTAGCTCATGAAGAGCCTCATGGGCCCTTAACAGAGGACCCGGTGTTCCGTCTCTTACGTGAAGAACTCATATTACCTGTCAAAACGGAGAAATGCGTATTAGTATGAGCCTAAAATGGTGACTATGGGTGGTTACTCAGACTTCACCACAACCATGTCACAACATCCCTTTATATCTCCACCATTGAGGCAATTTCATAAACACATTGTGGGCAAGACATTATTTTTTCATATTCATAGCCCAAGGGGATCAAGAACAACTTTCCCACTTCAATTATTCAAACACCTACACACCCCACACTTGGTCAAAGCCATCACCCACCAACAACACCATTCCAAACATTAACAACACAGCCCCTTCACCAAACAAGTGCTCAAAACGAAATTCCCCTCTAAAATAAGAAGAAAAACTAAACAAGAACAAGAGTATATAACTACACTACATTAAAACAACATACATTAGCATACAACACAACAAAATAGAAAGAAAAAAGAAGGGGGGGTAGGAATCAAACCTTGGGGGGAAGAAGATGATGCTCTTGTGAAGGAGGAAGAGGGGGAAGATGAGAATGGAGGATGGGGAGTTAGGGTTTAGAGTTAGAGAGAGATTGGGGATTTTGGGAGGGGAAGTTCGTGTGTTTTGATTGTTTTAGGAGGGGGATTTTTGTTTTTTTTTTAAAATAAAAAAAGAAGAGTGAAGAAAGTCGAAAAAATTAAAAAAAATTAAAAAAATTTAAAACCTGGTGCCCCGACCGCGGTCGCATCCGCGGTGCGCGCCGCGGTTTGGGAGAGAAGTCCCGCGGTCGACGCCGCGGCTGCGGTGAATTTTGCTTCTCCAGTGATTTTCGTGGTCTGGACCGCGGTTTGGGACCGCGGTCGCGGAGGGCGCTGTTTTTTTTTTAAACACATNCTTCTTGAATGGGTGATTTCTTCACGTTTTTGCCTCCAAACACTTCATTTTTGCTTCCTCACATCTTGTATTCCCTGCGAAACCAAATAGCATCAATTAAAGCATTTTATTGGCAACTTACCTTACAACACAACAACAAAGCATGGGTAATGATGGCGTAAATAACAACTATATAGCCTATTATCAGTGTTCGAACCAAATAATATTTGTGTGAAATGAGATTAAATGGAGCGACATTAAGGATTCATATAGCCAACTCCAACTTGTTTGGAACTTAGCCGTTTATGATAGTGTATTAGTGTCTGAATCAACTTGTGTACATCTTAATACATTTATCTACCACCAGTATAAATACTGTGTAACTCTACTCACCAAAACTTATGCATAAATGACCTAATTTTTTAACTATGATCTTCTATAATTTTCACCCACGTCATTAACCATCAAACTACCCCTTGGACGCAAAGATATCTTCATTTCACAACTAATGATCCAACTGTTTTTGTTCTTTAATACTTGGAAAACTTGACTTCCCCTACCGAATACCCCATAGTCTATCGGAACGCGTTTATAGGTTGCATCATCGAAGGATAAATCAATCTCCTTTTTATCAAAAACATGGCTTTAAATTATATGTACTGACCACGTTTAAATAATTTTATATACTATTAGTGTATTTTGACTTTTTATATAAGATTTGTACCATACTTGTAATTGCTTTTTGAGTGACATGATGGTTTTAAGCTTTTTTTTAAACATCTATTGCATAAGAAGAGGGAGAAATCATACCCAAGGTTCAAGTCAGCCTATTTAATATTTAAAATTTCTCGTCAAAATGCAATTATTTCTTCCTTCCATGTTTTCTTGTCCACTACTATACTAAAAATAGATAAATTCTTTTACTTGTTCAATTAAGAAAATCATTGATTAATCACTATTTTATATCTATTTTACCCTTCTTATTAACCACATCTTATTTTCAGTTCATTTTCTACTAACATATAATAAAGAGGTGATATAGTAAAACTATAATGTTATTTATTATTTCTTAAGGGGTGTCAGGTCTGCGTACACTCTACTCTCCCCAGACCCCACTAGTGGGATTTTACTGGGTATGTTGTTGTTGTTGTTGTAAGGGGTGTCAGGTGTGCTAACTCAATAGTGGACAAGTAAACTTGGACGAGGGAGTAATTTGTTAACTTTCAAATGTAATGTCAAAAATCCATTTAGATAATCAATTAATTTGATGCCAAAATAGCTAAATACTCACCTTTTCTACAACTATTAGGAATTTTTGCATTTATTGGTGAAACAAGTTTGTTATATAGGTTTATCTTCACTTCAAAATTTTCAACTTGAGGAAAAAAAAATTCTTTTCAATATGCATGTGAATAACATAGTAGTTGAGGAAGTGTCTTAACGCTTAACACCTAAGTTTTGTTTCTTTAATAACATATCATCAATAAACTAAATTAAACATAGTAGGTCAATGCATGGGACCCATGAACACAAGGTGGCATTCTTCTTCTGACCATTTCATTCATTCTTCCTCTATAACTTCCACTTTGAAATCTCCTGCAATCAACAAAACATAGTATTTGTCACCCTAATCAAATATTCATAATCCTATATTTATGTTGTCTTAAATATTTGAGTTGCAGGAGTTTTAAGAAGAACAAATAAAAGATGGCAGGAGGTGGAGGAGACCAAGAAACAAATTTGGAATTTACACCAACATGGATTGTTGCCTTGGTCTGCACTTTCATAGTTGCTATCTCTCTTGTTGTTGAAAGAATCATTCATTATGCTGGCAAGGTGATGGTTAATCCAACTTCTTTAAATTGACTAGTTTTACGCTGACTGTCAAGTTGAAGGGGAGCCTTGGAGCAATAGTCAAGTTGTCTCCGTGTGACCTATAGATCACGGGTTCGAGCTGTGGAATCATCTACCTATATCACACCCCCTTAGGGTGCTGCCCTTTTCCGGACTCTACATGAATACGGAATGCTTTATGCACCGAACTGCCCTTTTACGCTGACTGTCAACTCAGTTTCCAGTAGTAGTTTGCAGCACAAAGTTTTCTTGATTTTAGCCTTAGTACTTCTAACTAATAATATGTGTCATGTCTCTTTAATAATATGAGTTCCAATTGTGATTTGTCTAACAGTATTTGCTTAAGAAAAACCAGAAGCCACTTTATGAAGCCTTACAAAAGATCAAAGAAGGTACATAATTTACTTCAATTTCTCTTCGTTACCTCTCTTTTACTTCTTTAGCTGTCGGATACAGTCTCTCTGACCTCCCAGGGTAGGGGTAAGGCTGCGGACATCCTACCCTCCCTGGACCCCACTTGTGGGAATCCACTCGGTTGTTGTTGTTGTTGTTACCTCTCTTTTACTTGGTCAAAGTTAAGATATCTGATTAGTGCCTATTCTAAAAAGATGATCAAATGATGCAGAGTTGATGCTGTTGGGATTCATATCTCTGCTTTTGACTGTTTTCCAAGACAGAATGGTTAAAATATGTATTCCTAAGCACTTGACCAATAGTTGGCTGCCTTGTAAAAAGGATGAAGATGCCAATGGAACTGTCCACTTTCAGACCTCCTCTGGAAATTTCTTCTCTTTAATTCCAGGAGGAAGGCGCCTGCTCGCTGAATCTGCTAATTCTGGTTATTGTGAGGCTAAGGTATGTATAATTAGTACTCTTGATGCTATGCGCGGAGTTTAGAGAAAGAGCCAGATCACATTGGTGTCCATTGTATGCAGTCTTGCCATTTCCGCTAAAGACTGTTTTCACAGTTTGAACCTGTGAGGTAGAGGTCACAGGATGGCAACTCTTACTGGTTGCACCAAGACTTCCCTTCGACCAATTCTTTCATGTTTGGAAGGAAAACAAAGTGAAAAGGTTTTTGGCCAAAAAATACTTGTTGAGCTTTGATTTTGTGTTTATTTGATATTTTAAACCGAAAAAAAAAATTACCTTTTCTCCAAACAGATCTTAGGAGTTTTCCATGTTTTCCAAAAAAACTACTATAATATAAACACAACATTTAACTTGAACCTTGTTTTCGTTCCATAACACCCCAATAGTGGGGGGAAAAAAGAAAGCAAATTAAGGGGAAAATAATCAGCCAATCAAGATTAATATAAATTTCTTGCAATTGGATTCTGTCAAAACACATTTAGTCCACATACTGATGTTTCTGATCATATGCCCTTCATGTGTCATTTTTCAGGATGATATTCTCTGAATTTCTAACTCTTTCTTTTTTTGAAACTTAACAGGACAAGGCACCATTGCTATCTCTCACAGCATTACATCATCTTCATACATTTATATTTGTGCTGGCTGTTTCACATGTTACTTTCTCAGCTCTTACAATTTTATTTGGTGGTATAAAGGTAAATTTTCATTCATCTTGCTTTTGTTTTCTGAATTTAATATGCAGCTTAGTTACATCCTCTCCATTTGTTTTTTTATTTATACAAATGACCTTTGCTCTAATTAAACAGATACGTCAGTGGAAATCTTGGGAGGATTCTATCCAGAAAGAGGAATATGATCCAGAAGAAGGTAATGTCCCTTGACTGCTGAATTTTACATGTCTCTTCTTTGTCGCTGATTACTTCTTATTAGTATAGTTCCCTTTGAACTAAACTGGATACAAAGTTTGCATAAGTACTCACAACTCACGAGTTTAAGTTCTATGCATTGATAGTATATTGATTTTTAACACCATCACGTTAAGTCCACCTACGACAACAGTTGACTATTCGTAGCAAGCCTGATACGATAACCAGGAAAATATAGCAACAACTTGTTACGACCAATTAAATTGCGCTAATAGTGTATTCATCACAATGAAACAATATCAGCCTAGAGTAACTTCTCTTTCCATCATTCTAATGAGGATATATTGTGAATGCAGTAATTCGCTCTAAAGTTACACATGTCCAAGATCATGATTTTGTCAAGGGCCGATTTCTAGGTTTTGGTAAAAGATCAACTTTATTAAGTTGGCTGGTAAGTGGAGAAGTCTTCTTTCTTTTATGCTTATTTTCAATTCTATATATATATGTGGTGATGATGTGTATGTGTCTGTGTGTATATTCAATGTCTTATTACTCAAGTATGGTAGTTAAACTACTTGTGGACAGAAACATTCTTATTTTTGGAGGTAACCAAGACCACGCATTACTAGTTGGTATGAAGCAAAGGCAAATTCTTACTTTTCTACAACAGGTTAAATTATGGTGATTGTCTAAAAATATTTTACACCGTTAGTGTATATAAATTAAATGCCTTTAGTATATCACCAACTCAGGAACATGACCAGTTGTG
Organism: Nicotiana attenuata; assembly: GCF_001879085.1. NCBI lineage: Eukaryota > Viridiplantae > Streptophyta > Magnoliopsida > Solanales > Solanaceae > Nicotiana > Nicotiana attenuata. The sequence goes on from NC_031998.1 coordinate 21,933,725, forward strand.
TATTTCAGCAAGCTGCATATTTCAGATTCTGCTTCTGTACATTGTCAATATTTTAGGTCTGTTTTAACAGATTTCTATTTTGGATCTTGATTCTCAGCATTCTTTCGTCAAGCAATTTTTTGGATCTGTCACAAAATCAGACTATACAACTTTGAGGCTCGGCTTCATTATGGTACGTTTACATTAACCACACATTATACTGGTTTTAGTACGTTTGCTTATTTCGTGACGCTCAACTTTTGCTGAACTTGCTACCTCAGACTCATTGCAAGGGGAGCCCGAAGTTCAATTTTCATAAGTATATGATACGTGTTCTTGAAGCTGATTTCAAGAAAGTTGTTGGGATTAGGTGAGTTACACAAGTGAACAAAATGGAAAGAAAACAAGGAAGCATGTATTAGTCAATCTGATGCTATTGATCACAGATTTTGAAATATATAACATAATTTTCATAATCAAGTAAAAGTTTCCCATCTTTTGTATTGGCGACTTGAAAGCTCCTCTTCGAGGTTACCCGTGTGTTTTCCTCAATGACCAACATTTCATTTACTTAACTTATTGTCGGGTTCTGTACTTCTATCCAAACACGTAACTGCTTTTTTATATATAGCGTCAGCACTTGAAATTGCTTTTCAGTACTTCAGCTTATTAGCTACTTTTAATCAGCTACGTCAAACAAGCTCTTAGTTCCTTTTAATTTTCAACTGAAAATTTGCATTTGTTTGTGCAGCTGGTATCTGTGGGTATTTGTGGTCTTGTTCCTATTGCTAAATGTTCATGGTGAGCTATGTCATTCACTGTTTCATCCCTTTTTCTTTATTATCATAAGTGCATCTAATTTTTAGCCAAGAACAACAGCTTATGTTTGAATTATCACTCCCTCTTTTCTCCCATCTATCTCTTTCTTATTCTCTCTCACTTTCTATTTTCAGGCTGGCACGCTTACTTTTGGATAGCATTTGTTCCCTTTGGTGTAAGTAATTTCTAGCAGTATTAAAAACTACTAATCTTTCTCAGTACCCCTTTGAACTACAGCCAAACCTCTCTATAACAGCCTCGTTTGTTCCGAATATTTTTGGCTGTTATAGCGAAGTGTTGTTATAGAGAACATATATTATAACATAACATGAACATTGGTTCCGAAAAAGTTTGGCTTTTATAGTGAAGTGTTGTTATATATGGATGCTGTTATAGAGACGTCTGACTGTACTGGATTCATTTGTTTAATCTCTTTCTCACTTTACAATCTGTCCAATGTTCAAAAGTTAATAGAAGGACAAGAAATTTGTGAAATAAACTCTTAGTATTAACCATATAGTAGGACTCCGCTCATATTTCATGGCAATATATATATAGCTTTAAAAATCGCAGTTACTGGTCACCATTCTTAGAATATGAATAGTCCTCAGATTCAATTGTTCAAAAGATGTTGCTTTCGATATCCTTCTCCTCAGAAAATCCTAAAAGATAGAAATATTATACGTGTATTATGCAGCTTTTGCTAGCTGTGGGGACTAAACTAGAGCATGTGATAACTCAACTTGCTGGAGAGGTTGCAGCAAAGCATATAGCGGTTGAAGGAGATTTGGTTGTGAAGCCATCAGATGACCACTTCTGGTTTCATAGGCCGCGAATCGTCCTACTCCTCATTCATATCATCCTTTTCCAGAACTCCTTTGAGATTGCATTTTTCTTCTGGATTTGGGTAATCTTAACACCATAACATTAAACTCTTAACGTAACAATTGCTTTAGGTGTTTTCTATATTCCTTTTTTTTTTTAATAATTGAGAATTTCGCGTTCTTTTCATTGACAGGCTCAATATCATTTTAACTCCTGCATTATGGGACAAGTTGGTTATATCATCCCAAGACTTGTCATAGGGTAAGTTCCTCCTCCTTTCTCATCTAGCAGAGGAAAATTTAAACATGAGAGTCACAAAATAAAGGGAGAATCATATCATCTATGCGGTTAAGAGAATACATATCATCTAAGCGGTTAAGCGCAAAAAAGCTTATATGATCAGGACGCATGTCATGCATTCATTTGTTTGGTGCAAACACCAGGTGCTGGTAAAGCTTTACCTAGCTTACCATTCACATCTATCTGAGTCCAAGATGTCTTACCATTAAAGCATCCAGACCAACTACACTATAGTTATTGGGCAAAATACAAACTTGGCTGGTTGGCGGAAACTAATTGCATTTGCTAGCAAAAATATATATTTTGTCAGCAATTATTTTTCGGAGCGGCTAAAATTTTTTATTTTATTTATTGATTAAAAAGAAGTGATGATTTAACATCAATGTAAAGATTAACCTCCAAAAGAGTATGAACCAACACTAGCTATGCAGCATTTGGAAGTAAAGGTTGAATTGTGTCCTATTGCAGGATGTTTGTTCAATTCCTTTGCAGTTATAGTACTCTGCCGCTGTATGCAATTGTCACACAGGTGATCGATCCTCGACCATATATTTACTATTTGGTTTGTCTGAATTTTTTACTTATAAATTCTCCTAATATACTATTGATGCATGAATGCAGATGGGAAGTTCCTTCAAGAAAGAAATATTCGACGAACATATACAAGACGGGCTTGTTTTCTGGGCTAAGAAGGCTAAAAGAAGAGCTGCCAATGGCTCCAGCCAAGTTGGACATAAAGAATCATCTCCTTCTCCTATGGCTGTGCAGTTATCACAAGTAGAAATACAAGAATCTGCAATGGAAGAAGGCGATGCCGGGGAAATTCGGCCCGCGACCAACCAACTCAACTCAAAAGTAAAATAAGCTAACATTTCTCCCATCTTTCAAAGCTGTTAAAATTGTAAAAAAGCCTTGTAAAAATGAGGAACTTTTACAGTAGAGGGTAAACATATACCTACCCAAGAAAGAGAAAAGAATGATCAGAGACGTTTTGAATAATTTTCCTAATCAATTGAATTATTTGATGCATGTTTCAATGCTTTTAATTTCTAGTTTTTTTTGTATTATGGTTCTCAAGATATGAGCCGAGGGTCACCCGAAAACAATCTCTCTACCCTTAGGGGTAGGGATAAGGTCTGCGTACACTCTACCCTCCCCAAACCCCACTAGTGGGATTATTACTGGGTTGTTGTTGGTTCTCAAGATATGGATTATTATTCCATGCCTTGCTATGTTCTGCACCACAAACAAGCAGACGCATTGCCGTTGAATTATAGGAAAATAAAGATAATGAATAGTGACCTTCAAACTCCACGTCCCGATTGGTCGTTAAGGCAAAAGCCTGCATTGCTTCTGCAAACCAGTATTAACGTTTAACGATTTACCACTAAACATTTTGTTCCCATGCTAATGTGTATTTCCTACTCCGAATATCCATTTAGACCAAAAAAGGAACTAATACACTTCTAGAGCTCTAGATACTAAACATTGAGCCTCTAATTAGTTTATTGTATAAACTAAAACCGCTATATCAATCACAAGAAAGCGACCGACATTATTGGGCATTAACAATGGGTAAAGGACAATTTCACTCTCGTTTACATTTTTGGGTTTATAACTGTTAGTACAATCTGTTGTGGGCAACACGAAAAGTAGATAATGAGTTACCGCAACATTAAACCCCATAAGAAAACAAAAAGGTGCACTTTGAATCAGAAAACTATAGCAACTCAGAGAAATTCCAGAACTTCAAGGAGCCAGAAGTCAAAAACAACTTTAAACATCTGAACTCTACGTCCACCTCCAAGTTGAAGAACCGTGATTAATTTCAACATTACATAAGTTTGTTCAAAAGAAAGAAAAGAACATTTTAACAATAGTTATAACAGAGAACCCATTATAAATTAATCCACTTCTACAGCAAAAGCATGAGAATCTCGTTGACACATAAAGGATTCAGCATCACATAGTGTGCAAGTATAGCAGTAAGGAATTTCTCATTCTTCGGCGGCACTAGCAGCACTTAGATCCACATTGAGGTCAAGAACCTGAAAAAGATATGCAATTGAGTCAACTCAGTTATGTCCTTCAAAATTCAATACAGTTATTACAAATTATACCACCTTCCAAAAACAATATCTAGCGACTAGAAATACGCTGAGAGTCCTTTTTTCTCTCTGGCCCCATTAACCTCGCAACCCACCCACC
>NC_031998.1:21937875-21957160 GCF_001879085.1 Nicotiana attenuata
TTTCTCCTCACAAAAACTGGAGGACACAAGAAGACTCTTGCAACAAAAATGTAGATACTATGACAAATTAGTAGAGCATCAAATGTACTTTTATGAACTAAAGTGATTATCATACACCAACACCAAAGTAAGTATGTTGCTCATATTGATAAAGAAAAGGAAAGAAAACGACATTTTGATGTGATTTAAATAGTTAAGTTACGTCCTTATAAGGCCCTTCGCTTATCAGCTGTTTGTGAATATACCCCTCTATCACCAAGAAGAGGGATTTAATGTCAATGTTCATCCAGACCTTTAACTTTCCAACACAGAGAATAATGAACACAGATATTCTACAAAACCTGCCCAACTCAACTGATTCAACTTTGGTCTCTTTCCTTGATTAAACAAGTGCCAAACAACCAAAGCCACACCAGACACTAAACTGTAGCTGCCATCCCCTCCCTCTGTCTCAAAGGCACAAGCGTTTTTGGGACAGAGCAACTTGTTCCTTGTCTGGATGTGCAAAATGAGTGTCTACTTTATGAAAATAGTATTCTTTTCTTCTTTCCATTTACTCCTTCCTTCTAAAGGTATTCTTTTCAACAGTAAAAGGACTTACTCAGAGGTACCTCAAGGCTCTTAGAGAGAACAGCAAAACTCAGAAAAAACTAAAATGTAATATCACAAAAAAATTGTTGAAGGAAGTAAAAGTTTGCAATGTAACATCTAATAATAGCAAAACATACTTCTCAGACAGTGCGTGTTCAGGCAGTAAAATGGTAAAATGTTTAAGCCACGTTTCACAAGTATAAACTAGTATTTTGGAAATTCAAAGTTTCAAGGGTTTGTAGGCAAAACAGAAGCTGTCGGCAATGACAATAAGATCCGTCCTAGTAATCTCCGGAGTATGTAGTGGAAAGACCAAACTGAGGTAAATACAAAATCATACCTTTCCAGTTATTTTGGTGTACAAATTGAGCACATCATCTACAGTCGACTCAAAGTGAGTTGTGGCATCATAGCTCTGTTCAAAATAGAGAATAAAGTAAATTGATGATAGATTATCTTTCTGAATAAGTATGATTTTCAAAGTAAAATTTAAGAGACTCACAGTTGAAATAAAACAATTGTCCAAGGAGGGCTCATTGACAGGTTCAGATCTGTCATAAGTTTCATAAAAGATCTCATCCACTGGCCCTAGAAGATTGACGCCCTGCTTCAGTTCACTCTCTGGGTTATCAGTTTCTGCCTCTGTTGAGACAAATGCGATGAATTTCCCCTTTGGAGCAACATTATGAGTGTAAGAACAGCAGAACAGGTACCTGAAGAACCAAATGTTCAAGCATAAGTAAGACGACTTAGTTCTAAATTCTAAGAGTTTTCGGCAAAAACAAGTCTGAATCGAGCGACAGCATTGCACCAAGCCTTTCAAGGAAAGCACCCAGCCCTCAAAACCCAGTACAAAATTAATTAACTAGGCCAACGTCTTCAAATAACAGTCCGGTTGGCATACTCCATACAAAAGTTTACCAATTGTGAAACCAACCCATCTAAAAGACTGAGACACAGCTTGAACTTATTTAAAAACACATGTCAAGTGCCACAACAACACCCCACCGCCCCCACCAACAGAATCAGAGGTAGTGCAGAGAACTAAAAGTGCTACATATAGAATTTTTGCTGCCTCCAAGCGAATCTTGAACGAGGGAGGGGCATTTTTGAAAATGTGAGATTGCGCAAAATAAGGAAAAATAATTAAATGAAATATAAAAAGATAGTTCTATTTGTGCAAATTGTGAAACAAACGATCTTTTATTAAATGAACACAACGCCATTGAACAGGCTTTCACGAAAAAATGTTTTTCACTACCCAAGTAAGAATCAAGTTGCCACATATGCATGTTTAATTGAACAAATGAGCAGGCTTTCAAAGGCCAACACAAACTCTATTTGCAAATGATATGTAATTTCCAGCTCAACCCTGAGAATATAAGTAAAATTTTAATATCTAACATGCTAGGATACTTACATGTCTGATTTGCGACCCAACTGCTTCTGAGGTAGGATAATCTGCACAGAGTGAGAGTCGTTGGTATTTGGAATTGGGTGGCTCATAATCGCGATAGCTCTTGCAACTTTGCCAACCTTCCTCGCCTGCAAATAGCAGCATGCCTTGTAGTTAGTAACTTATCCGACCACTTAAATAAACAGGTCACTTATCCTCACAACAAAAAGTTTTCTACTTTCACTTATAACCAACTAAAATCTAGTTCTAGGATATCATGTATCAATGATCTATCCTTATTTACACTCAAAGAAAGATCATGCTGACTGTTACAGATCCAGAAACCTATTCAAATTATCGGCAACTGAGCATTTAAGCATACAGGTAGTAAAACACTTACCTTGTTGGGCAAGTAGGAAGGATCGCATACAACTTTCTTGCATTTTGCAGTTTCCCCTTCTGAAGTAACACCACAGACCTTTCCTTCTTCATCAAACTCTACCTGGCATTTTAAGATAGCATCTTCAGAGGACTCATAATCATATATATATATATATATATATATATATATATATATATATATTTTCTTTTGGCAAAAAGATACAGAACGGAAACAGAGTGGAGATACTACCTTGCATTCAGGTTTATTCAACATGTAGGTCCCACCATACACAGCACTCAGTCGAGCAAATGCCTATGTTAGCAGAACAGATATTAACAACAGTAATATTAAAGAACAAGAAGTTGGAAAGTACAAAATATTAACACGAGGGAAACTAAAAAATCACTAAAAGAAGACAAGAAATCTAATGATGAACTCAAAGTAGTACCTGGGGGAGCTCTCCTAATCCATACAAAGGATAAATATATGGTGATCCTCCTTGGAAACGAGCAAGAGACTCAGCATATAGCTGTCATATTATAGAGAACAAAAACTTCACATATCCACACAGAAACCTTGAACAACATTAGCAGGAGAATTCAAAAGCAAAAGAATGTGTTTCACCTTCATTCTTTTCACAGTATCCTGTGCTGGTTCATCTAAGTAGCGGTCATCTCTATGCAGTGCCAATGCATGACCAATGAAGTCCACAGTGTTGTCATCAAGACCGTATTTTCTGTAAAATTATCACATAACTATAAGCAAGACTAATTCTTTTGCAGATGCCCCTCAATCGAACATGTTAATAAGTATGATAATAGGTACACAAGAAAATCAGACCAGGAATTAATATTATATGAAAATGCATCTAAATTAACCTATGGAAACTGAACACCAAATAGAAAGCTAAAGATTAAGAGCATACGCAATAAGCTCTCTTGTGGTAACTCTAGTTAGATCCATCCCTTCATGTGTTTTAGGATCACTTTCATTATAATCCTGAACATAAATAAAGAATTTCCGAGCACGCCGCTTCTCAAAAATGCCCATCAGAGGAGATTTAAGTGCCTCCATATCAGTAGCTGGCACCTTGTGGACCTATTTCATCAGGTGTAACAGTATTCTAAGTTAGAACAAAGTTATCCAAAAAATTTCTAAAATTCAACATGTCGCAATTGCACCAATCAGGTGAAAGACTATATCCATGAAAAACAACTATACCTTTCCTTTGTTATACACAAAGCTGCCATCAACTGCTTTAAAGTATAAATATTTCGTAACATCGGTATGAATTAGCACCCGCACAAGAGCACCATTTGCCATAATAAACTGCTCCAAAGAACGATTTAGAACATCACAAATTATGGAAGGTTTTGTTTCCATGAAGTAGATAGTCAAAAGAAAAAGGGGAAAACCTTAGGGATCATGTCAACATTAAAATCCCTGCTAGAACCCAATTCAGCTGGAGGTTTGTCGCTTCCTCTAAACCTCTTCCAAAGCTGAAACATAAAAACTCTTTATCAGACAAATAGGAGAAACACATAGAACAAATAAATCAAGCTCGATTTGCAGAAAACTACCTGGACAAGATTGAGGGAAGTTGATTCTCCTCCATAATAGTCATTTCTGTCCATGTGCAGAACCTATTAACATGAAATAAGCCTTACTCAATCACTAGACAACTGAAGTAAATCAAAAAAGAATGTTAAGTATGTTTAAGTTGAAATCCATATTCCATGGCCCTTGTACCAAGAACATATTCTTTCCTTTTTTCTTTTCTTTCAACCAAAAATTGACTTGATCAAAATTCTACCACCCAATCCACAGGTAAAGTTGATTACTCTCTGTTCTTGATAAGAGAGAAATCTCGCAAACCATTGGCACACGGTTTGAAACTCGAAATGTAATGGGCCTGCCCCTCGACCTTCTCCACTTAAATACTAGGCTTTTGTCCCCAACAGGATTCCTACCCATGACGAGCGCCTAAAGCTGATTACTCTCTTGCATTTGTACGTACATAAACTCAAAAGATTAAAGCTGTACAATATGTGCACAGGTTCTAGGACAGGAAGCTTGTGCGCATAATCGCGTCCAATTAAGTGTATCTCCAATTTATACTCGCCAGTTAGCTCAAATTTAGTACTCATGACCTAGTAGGCCAAAGCAGCTTTTAGAATGATAGTGTTAGCTAATAATACTCATATGGCATATTACCAAGTGAAATGATTGTCTTTAGTTTAAGAGTTTAAGTTCCATGCACAGTGCAAAAGATACTTATATAATCAGATCACTTATAACTCTATAACATAATTGCACCGAAATATTTATAATATACATTAACTGGTAACCTTATAAAAATGTTAGCGAACCTACAATTACAGGTTAGCTTACACCGATAATTTAAAAAAATTCCACTCTATCAGTGTATAAAACTTACAATTAAGTTATCTTGACAATGAAGATCATTGAGAAAAGGGTCAAATCAGATATAATACAAATCAATCTTAGCATCATAAAATGTCAGAGTTATCAGATCCTTAACAAAAGTTACTAATTACATATTACGAACAAAAAAACAACAACTAAGGGATTAAAAATAAATTCGAAGATCTAATAAAAGGAATACCGATCTGGCAAAAATTCAATAATTAATATACCTTAAGACCATCGACGGATAGAAGACCGCTAAGGATGCATTCCTTAAGACCTGTGCCGAGCACAATCACATCATATTCTTCATCCATTTTTTGCTGCTGCTGCTGCTATTGTATATTCGATCAAATCGGAGATGAATTTTGATTAAGCAAAGAAGAAAATGATAGAAGCGGATGATTAGGGTTCTGTATTGGTCAAGCTAAATATATCAGCACAAACAGAGAGAAGAAAGAGTGGGGTAAGATTTATAGGTAGTAAAAGTTGAGAGAGTAATAAAGAAATTGGATGGACGATGGATCAAGGAAAATGCTAAGAGTAGGAGGGATTCTCACGTTCTCTTTTTCTTTTTTTCTTTTTTTTTTTGTGGCTTTTTGGGTTTTTTAATTAAAGAAATAGGTTAAAGTGCTAACACAAAAACAAAAAACAAAAAAACAAACATAATGCTAGGAAGGATTCTCAAGTTCTCTTTTTTCTTTTTCGTTCCTACATATAAATTTTTTAGTTCTTTAAGAAAATGTAGAGTTAAAGTGTATAAATTATTTACACATATCAGACACCTATAAGATAATGTCAAATAAATCCATATAATAACTATTAATTACGTACTAGTTAATAAGAAATTAAGCTTAAAATGTAATAATATAAAAAATAAAAATAACAAATATACAGAGACAAAGGAGGAGAGTTTTCGTATTTCTTCCAAGTGTTCAAGTGTCTACAATATAATTCTCAATACCTCTATTTATAAGCTTGCTTACATGAGGAACACCAAAGAGTGTCATGAACATGATATTACCATTGAGATCATGAGAAATTTATGAAGGTGTGGGAGTTACAATTATAATTGTGAGAAGATAATGACATTTTTTTTTTTTTTGTACTAAAGATAGATATTATATATTCATCAAATATGCGTACAGAGATGTTGGTGCTTAGATTGCACCATATTACAAACTAAGTTATTAGTAGTAGTAGTTGGCATAGAGCAAACTAAGTCAGTAGCAGTAGTAGTTCCTATATTACAAGCTAAGTTATCATTATCAGTAGTAGTTATATTCCTATTTTGAGCTATTACTAGAGCAGCACTCACAGCTTGGACTGATATTATAAACGTTCCTTCCATGCACCGTAGGCTCTTCATGTGGCAAATCAGCTGCAGTTTGTGGTAGTGAACGGATCCTGTGCAGTCCTTGCTTATCATCTTCCAAAATTTTTGAGCAAAAAGTGGTGGCTGGTGCAAAACTTCCATTTTATAGGTCCTTCCTAAAGATTTTCCGAACTTGCTAATTTATCTGCTAATCTATTTTGTTCTCTGTACGCATGGCTAACCAGTGGATCATGGAGCGTCCATAGTACGTGCCTGCAATCATTTAATAGGTTAGCAAATGTTAAGTTATTAGTAAGTAGTAGTGTAATTACCTCTTTGGCATCAATTTTCACTTGGATTGGCATTAGATTATGAAGCTTAGCCAATATAAGTCCCTGTAATAATCCATATATCTCGGTTGTAATAATAGGTTGATATAGAATGTTGTCGACGCCCCCTTTTTCTCGCGAAATCAGGTTTACGACATTTGGGAGGACAACTCTATTCCCTTTTGGGATTTGGGTTTTTTTTGGAATTGAAATTGAAGAGTCGCCACCTAATGATTAAGTGCATTAGGACACTAAAGGTTTTTGAGTTGGAAAACCAGAGTTCGGGTAAGGGCTAGAAATTATCTCGAGAGGAAGGTGTTAGGCACCCCTCAAGATCCACTAGTGTGGTTCCCGGCCATGTTATATTGTGACTTAAATGCAAACAACAAGTAGGCAAGCAAGAATTACAAATACAAGGGGGGTTTTCACATAATGGTTGCAAGAGATTAAAGAAGTTAAAGACTGAGTTTTTAATAGAGGAAGCAGTTTTAAAATCTTGAACAAAAGAGGAAATTTTCATATAGTTGTAGCAGGTTAAATGCAGTTTTTTTTTTAAAAAAAAAGCTGAAGTTTGGCAAAAAAGTAGTTGAAATTTTGAAAATAAAAGTATAAATAAGGGAAGGGGTCCTAGGTTTATACATAATATGGATCACTCCACTCAACACCCGGTAACCGTTTATACACGTGGTGTTATCGCGTGGTCATCATATCCATATCTACCCTTTTCCACCCCGTTAAGGTATTAAACGCGGAATGGTCTCGTTTTACTTATTGCATGCTATTTGTAGACATGTGATTTTTGACCCTCCCCGAGATTTTACATATCTTAGCATGTGAATATTTAGTTTAGGCTTAATATCTTTATCTCAACTGATTTTGACTTTTTTTTTTACTTTATTTTATTACAAAAAAAAATGAAAATTACAAAAATATTTTAGTTTACGTATCTTTGGTAAATTTAAATAAAAATATACAAAAATAGTACCTTATCTTTATTTTTATATAATCTTGAAAAAACACAAAAAAAATAGTTTTATATTTTATAGTTTAGTTCAATTAATTAAAATTAGTTTTATATTTTTAAATTACAATTGTACATAATTTTAGAAAGAGGAATTAGTTTTAGGTTGGTTTATCCCGTCTTTATAAATCTTGTAGTCCATTTCTTTTTTAGTCTTTGGCCCAATTTCCTAGCCCATAATCCCTAGGCCCATACCCTAACCTAATCCCTACCCCTATATATTGTACCTACACCTAAACTATAAACCTACACACCAAAAACCTATACAAAACTAGATCCGTCGTTTGTCTTCTTCCAAAATCAAAGAAAACCAATTGAAGAAGCAATCTTCTAAAAATAAAAGTCAGTAGCGCCGTATAATTCCAAAAGAAGACACCACATCGTCGTCTCCATCGTTTCCTTCAGCAGAGAACGAGAAAATCTGCCATGGCTTCATCCTAGCCTAAAACACACAATTGTCGTCGCTATTTCTGACCAATAGAGAGCTGGAGCTCAAGGATGTAACAGCTCCATTAAAATACCATGAAAACAGCTCAAAACCTTCAAAACCTCCATTAAAATCCCATAAAAACACAGCGACATTCCATACTAGAAAACAATAGTCTCTTTAGGGCCCTTTTTAGAGACATTCCATACTAGAAAACAATAGTCTCTTTAGGACGGCCTTTAAATAAAACGAGACTCTAAGTCATGGAGAAGATGACTTATGTTTTTCTGTGTGTGCAGTTCAGAGAGGAAGATGAAGAGAGACGGATGTTGATTGCTTAGGGTGTGCTGAAGGTTTTTGCTCCGGTCGTTTTGGGTATGGTGAGAACGATGATGTTCAAAGGGAGGAGAGGTTGTGTACTTGGTATTCTAACTGTCTATCTTCGCTGATCTCCTACGTCTTTTTGTCCTTTCCGGCTGCTAGGGATCTTTCGTTGGTTTCTTCATGAAGAAGAAGACCAAGTTTTCACGTGGGGGGGGGGGGAGGGGGGAGGGTCGTGAAGACGATGAGGGCAGGGGTTGGGCTATGGTGAATCGCACAGCTTCTTAGCTTTTGCCTATTTTTTTGTTGTCCTTTTGTGTCATTTTGTTAAATAAAATTAAGTGAGGGCCATAATTTCTATTCTGTTTGTGTGAGTCTTGTCTGTCTGTTCTGTTGCTATTCATTATCCGGGTTATTTTAGGGTTGTAACTCGGATTTTAGGTTGTTTGTCTTGTTGTCAAGCCCTTTCATCCTTTACTCAATAAAATACAGTTTGTCCTTTTGTGTCATTCTGTTCTTTGTTCTTTTCTCGCCAGTTCTAATAACATGACATGCATGCGGAAATGTTGGCCAGATCTTAGAAACTGATTTAATCTGGAATTGGATAATTGAAAGAAAAAAAACTTTTGAGGAGGAATAAAGAGTTGAAATACTTGGGAATTAAGGTCGAGTGAAATTCACCTTCAAATAATTTTGAAGATTGGGCTTAAAGATGTTTAATCAATTGAAGTTTGTTGGAAAGTTTGGCATTAAGGGATGGAAAGTGTCTTGTGACCACGACACACCAAGAAGACAGACATGTTCGTCAATGCTGTGATCGCAAAAAGATACTATAATTGGCGTTCTCGAGGCTAGGAGGCCCTTTTTCTGCTACCCAAACACGTTATACCCTTTGTCACCCCTTTGAGCCTGTGTTATTTTCTTTGACCACCTTCTTTTGGAATCAAGTTTAGAGTCAAGAGTCAAAAAAAATAAAAATAAAAAGGGAAAAAGAAAAAGAAAAAAAAGTTCATGTCCCAAGAGTACAAACTGGGGCAATTTTCAAGTGAAAAAAAGAAGAAGAAAAGAATTGTCAAAGGTCCATGCCCCTAGAAAATAAAACCCGGGGCAACTTATTTTGAAAACAAAAGAAAAAAAAGCAAAAAAAAAAAAAAAAGAAAAAGAAAGAAAGATGAAAAATTAGTTAGGTCAGATGTTTGAACTATGTTAGACCTGATTCCTTTAAAGGATACGTAGGCAGCCTCACGGTTCGGTCCAACCAAATAAGAATTCAAGAAAAAATCCCCAATGGTTGAAACTGGGGCAGAGATTTTATTTCACTTTTGAAACAGTCGATTCCAAGAGTTGTAAGTCCATAACCCCTCATTTTGAGTCTACTTTGAGCCTTCATGCCGTCCTTTCTTTCCAACCCTATCCAAAAACCTTCCAAATAAAGACCTCCCGATACGCCCTCAAGAATGCCAAGAGAAACATGCAATGAGCAACGACTGTCACACGACATAGAACACTGTCAAGATGCTCACAGATAAAGAAAAAAGAAGAGAAAGAAAAAATGAGAGAGTCTTACTAGTGAAAAACACTCACGGGCACTGTAAGGCGACGGTAAGTAGAGAGAGTAAACGAGAGAGACTTATTGGTGAAAACCCCCCGGGGCACCACTAGTCGAAAGTGAGTCGTGAGGCTGATGCGGAGGATTGCCATGAACAAGCCCGACTTCAAAGGTCATAAGAATGACAAAAGGGAAGATTGGATTAGTTTGGTAGATCGGCCGTTAAGTCCAAAATGCATGTCATGATCATTAAAGCTAGTTATAAAAAAAAACTCTTCCTTCTATCCTTCCGACAGGGGGCATTTCTTGTTAATATCGTTTCTTTGCATCATTGTGTCCTTCATTCTGAGTTAGTCCTTGTCAAAACAAGTAAGAAAAGATTTAAAAATCTACTATCAATTCAGTTGCACAAAGTAAATTTGGCCAGCACACTCAGTTGTTACAGTCAACATGCCTTAAGGATTCATGCAAAGGCTCCCCAAAAGACTCTTGTCAGCCTACTTGGCGCAAGCAAAGATAAATGGTGATTCTCTCTGATAGACAAATTGCTCAAAAAGCAGGAAGTCATTCAAGATATCAGAAAAGGTCACCTAAGAAAAGATCTCCAGTTGGGATAATGCTGATTAAGCCAGGAATACAATGGTACCGGGTGTGAAACGATCAGGGTTGACGCAGAGCAAAATTCTCTTGAAGATGACTCAAGCTGATTGAGCAAGAAGCGGTAAAAAAAAAGATGGAAAAGAAAAGAAAAGAAAAAGGAGAGCCGCCGAAGGGAAGTTTCTCAAATCTTTGCCTTTATTCGTCTTGCCTCCTAGGGTAATACATCCTAGTCTGATGGATTTTTCTTTCAATAAGCAAAAAAAGCCGTCTGATGAACTTTCTCATAGGATCAAAATCTTAATTCGATGAATATTTCTCCTAAGATAGAAGACCTAGTCTGATGAACTTTTCCAGGATCAAAATCTTAGTCTGATGAATCTTTCTCCTAAGATAGAAAACCTAGTCTGATGAACTTTCTCCTAGGATAGAAATCTTTGTCTGATGAATTTTTCTCCTAAGATAACAAAAACGGGACCTAGTCTGATGAATTTTCTCCTAGGATCAAAATCATTTTAGGATCAAAATCTTAGTCTGATGAATGTTTCTCCTAAGATAGAAGACCTAGTCTGATGAACTTTCTCCTAGGATAGAAATCTTTGTCTGATGAATCTTTCTCTTAAGATAACAAAAATGGACCTAGTCTGATAAATTTTCTCCTAGGATCAAAATCTTAGTCTGATGAATATTTCTCCTAAGATAGAAGACCTAGTCTGATGAACTTTCTCCTAGGACAGAAATCTTAGTCTGATGAATCTTTCTCCTAAGATACCAAAAAGAGACCTAGTCTGATGAACTTTCTCCTAGGATTAAAATCTTAGTCTGATGAATTTTTCTCCTAAGATAGAAGACCTAGTCTGATGAATTTTTCTCCTAGGATCAAATCTTAGTCTGGTGAATCTTTCTCCTAAAATAGAAGACCTAGTCTGATGAACTTTTCTCCTAGGATCAAAATCTTAGTCCGATGAATCTTTCTCCTAAGATAGAAAACCTAGTCTGACGAATTTTCTCCTAGGATAATTTGAAAAAAGGATGTCTCGAAAAAAAGAAAGGTCATTTGTTCATGCCTTTGAAAAAAAAAAGAAGTTGTTTTTTCTAAAAAAAAATAAAAAAAAAATCCTTCTTGAATCATTTTAGCATAGGTACACAATTCAGTAGTCTGCTTTTTCAACATTAGGGTCTCACTCCCTAGCTGATGCCAGCATAACCTGGTAATATTTTCCAACATCAGGGCTCCAATCCTTGAGTTGAGATTTTAGACATAGGGTCTCCATTCCATAGTCGCCTTTTTGCCAACACTAGGGCTCCAATCCTTGAGTTGAGCTTTTTAGACATAGGGCTTCCATTCCCTAGTCGCCTTTTCGCCAACATTAGGGTTCCAATCCCTGAGTTGACATTTTAGATATAGGGCTCCATCCCCTGATCTTTTCCCTTCTAGATAGATGCAATCCTTATTTTATCACTTTCAAAAAAAAAGATAGTTTAGATTTTAGTTACAAATAACTCACGAAATTTTCCTAGTGAAAACTGGGGCAGAAAATTTCGTTCGTTTGTTTGTTGTCTGAGCAGGTTTTACCTCAAGACACAGGGTTTGAGATGACCAAAAGAATGAGTCTCAATCCAGAATAAAGAAAAAGAAGAAAAAGAAAAAGAAGAAAAAGGAAAAGAAGTGAACTCAAAATGCAGAAGCGGAGAAAGATGCGGACTGCTCAAGATATGACTGAAGTCACAAGCTTCGCATGTCCCGCCTTGATCCGAAAAGCTGAAGAAGAAAGAACCATCACCTGCAGCTAACAAGCATCAAGATTCAGATCAGAGTGCGCATGAAGAACCAACCAAGACTCAAGATCAAGCTTCAGAAGACTCATAGATAGGAATCTTGTAACTTGTAGCTGATAGGCTTAGTTAGTCTTTTTCATTTTTAATTTTGATGTAATAAAGGGACCGCGGACCGGAACCTCGGCGGAACAACACCTCGATCGGCTCTCCACCTCGGTACTCCATCACCTCACTCACTTCTAAACTACACGTGGCCTGATTCCTTTATAGCCAAGGATATGTAGGCAGCTTAGATACCAGGGCTCGGTCACATTCTCCCTCCTCTTAGTTTTGGTCTCACTAAATAAGGGTCGGGTCAAAAAACCTGTCTAGTCATTCTTTGTTTGAAAACTCTTCGCGTTTCCAGTCAAAGAGAGGCAGCTGTAGACATGTGATTTTTGACCCTCCCCGAGATTTTACATATCTTAGCATGTAAATATTTAGTTTAGGCTTAATATCTTTATTTCAACTGATTTTGACTTTTTTTTACTTTATTTTATTACAAAAAAAAATAAAAATTACAAAAATATTTTAGTTTACGTATCTTTGGTAAATTTAAATAAAAATATACAAAAATAGTANAACCAATTGAAGAAGCAATCTCTAAAATAAAAGTCAGTAGCGCCGTATAATTCCAAAATAAGACACCACATCGTCGTCTCCATCGTCTCCTTCAGCAGAGAACGAGAAAATCTGCCATGACTTCATCCTAGCCTAAAACACACAATTGTCGTCGCTATTTCTGACCAAAAGAGAGCTGGAGCTCAAGGATGTAACAGCTCCATTAAAATACCATGAAAAGAGCTCAAAACCTTCAAAACCTCCATTAAAATCCCATAAAAACACAGCTGAAACTTTGCTTCTAAAAAGTCCAAAGCTAGCTACTAAAACAGCCATTAAACTTCTCAAAAAATAGTCCAAATCTCAGCTCCAAATTACCCCAAAATTCAGCTTTAAATCACCTTAAAATACCACCTGAAAGTACGTTAAAGTTCGAGTAGCGAGTTGCCGGTGAGTTATTCCGTTAGAGGTTTTCTGGTCCAGCTCGGGTCTCTGTTCGTGTTCATACGCCGCCGCTGCGTTTTTTTTTGTTTTTGTTCAAGTTGAAGAGGATTCGCCTTACTGTTTTGTCTCTTATGTGCTGTTCCGAGTTTTTGCAAAAGAGGGGAGGATGTTAAAAGCTGTAAATGGGGTATGCCATATATGTTCTTTGTTTTGTTGTTGAAATAGACATTTTCAATTAATCTCAGTAGTATTGGTTTTTTGGTTTACATTACGTTGTTCTTTTAATTACTCAATTTCTGTTATTGTTAGTATTATGAGATGATTGACATAATGGGAGTACTATGACATTTCACAGTCAAAATTAGTATTGGTTTGTAAAAGTTTGGGGCTGGACTCAATTTGTTTCAGTGGTTTTGGATTGATTTTTACCATGTTAGTTTTAATAAATTGAGGCGCGTCATGTCAAATAAAATCTCAAAACTCATGGCCCTCACTTAATTAATTTTAATCCTTTAGAAATCGAACTTTCCATGGCCCTCGCAAACTTGAAAACGCGTAGTTGCTTTAGGCGCGTAATTTTGAATTAACTTCCTTAAACTCGGGTGTGTATTTTATGTCACCCAAATCCAAATCTTAATAACGTTGAATAAAGTGTGTTTCGGATTGCGGGTGCATTTCATGTGGCGCGATCCAAAGACATATTTTAGACGACGTTAAATCTTCTTAAAAATTAATTAAAAGCGGTTAATAAGTTAAAATGTACCATAGGCTAAAACATGTATTAGAATCAGATAACATGCCAATTATAATAGTTTAAGCTACCGTGCTAGAACTACGTAATCCGGGGGTGCCTAACACCTTCCCTCGGGTTAACAGAATTCCTTATTCAGAATTTCTAGTTCGCAGACTTCACAAGGAAAGTCGAATTTTCCTCGATTTGGGATTTAAAATAAACCGGTGACTTGGGACACTAGAAAACAAACCATCCCAAGTGGCGACTCTGAACAAAAAATGAATAAATAATCCTATTTCGAATAATGTCACTTAAAGTGGAAAAACTCCCTTATATACTATCCTTCGGGGTGGTGTGTAAAAAAAGAGGTGTGACACTATTACCCGTCCCATCCTATCAGTCCCGGAGGCACTTAGGACTACTAGTCCTACAAGGTGGGGATATTAGGCTGATTGGTTTCAAAGGATAAAATCTAAGGCGACATACAAAGCACATACTGCATGTTGCGGGAAGCATGTAAACATATAAAGGCTCATGTATACCTCCTCAAACAAAACACATAAGTAGCATGACTTAAACATAATTAAGGTCTCAAGAGATAGGGACTTTTACAGCAGTTTAGACTTTGTTTTAAAAAAAATGAAGTAAGAAGAGTAATAGCACGACTCTGGGCAGAGGTTGGGAATCCAGAGATGGAAATCAGAAACTTAGTAAGAGTAAGATGGATGGATCATTTCAAAATTGTTTTCAGCAGAGTTTTGTTTTAAGAAAGAAAACAGAGTGAGCTTCAGAAAATCAAACAAGAATAGGAAAGGCAAAGTTGAAATTAAAAGAAGTTGGTTGGTTTCGGGCTAATAGCAACACAATTAATCAGTTATTATCGGGCCTAAAGTTTGCCTAGGCGTCGTTGTACATTGTATGACTATTTTAGAGAATGAACATACATATTTCGATTCTGATTTATAAAGGTACGCGTGATAAAGTATTTATAGAAAATGTTTCAAACCACTTAGCCATATTTTAACAAAGTTATTAGACAAACGTGAATTAACTACCGCAACTCGGACGAGTGAGAAGTCCTAAGGGCAGGATATCTAATGCACATAGAAGTACCTAAATCATGGTTTCTAACATGCCAATGCAGTAATGACAAATCATTTAGCTTGTTGTTAATTATCTACTAGTTATTAACTGATCGTGATTACAAGAGAGCGTAATGACAGGCTGAAAGTAAAGAACCTAAAGCAGGATCTCTAATGAATGAGATGCATGGCCTATACATGTTATCTATTGCGCAGATAAGCAAATAAAATCCTACAAGCATGTTTTCTACCCATTATTTATACTAAGCATGCATAACCCTCCCCCATATTCACTATTCAACCCCAATCGTTTGTTTACAAATTATTACAAACCACTATCATCTGAATTACAGTAAATAAGAACGAAAATAAGAAGCTATTCTATAGGAAACCTTCTAGTCTTCCAACCTCAACCCCTTCGAGTTCACAGCCTTTGCCATGGTCTAGGTGCGGCAAAGCTCCCTAGGGCCCCATTGGGTCCCTGGCCAATACTAGCACCCAGACATTTAAAAGAAAATGCAGGACATGTGCAGTGTGGAATACCAGCCTTGTGTGTCAATGTTCAGTGAGTACTCAGAGGTACCCAAAGCAATGCTCACACGGAGGGGGCATAACCTATTTTCTAAGAGTAGTGTGAAGTGCAGGAAGAAGAGTTTTCGAAAATAAGAGGGGTTTGTTTTAAAAGAAAACAGCAGAACCATAGTCTAACAGTACATGATTACATACAAGGATCATGGGGAAAGGGGAACAGAAAGATCACACAATGCTGAAGGGGGATACAGGGTTAATGAACATGACTACACAGAATCAAGGGATTCAGGGGAGCCTGGAAGTAGTAAAATTTAGGCATGCTAATGTAAAACAGCAGAACATAGGCATAGCAAGGAATAGACAAAGTCAGACTTAGCATGTAAATCAGAAGACATGGTGAAGTATTAGAGCAAAGAATCAATTACACATCGAGAAGGAGAAGCATAAGTAGAAGAAAACCACAAAGATAATGAACTGAAACAAAAATAAACACATTGGTGTGAGACTTGAGAATTAATTAGGACATACCAGTAAAAGAGCAAAAGCAGGATGCAAAGACAAGGTAATAACACTATATTAGCCTTGGCTTTCAGCCGGCTAATAGTAAGCAGGAGCAGAGAATAGCAATAGAACAAAGAGCAAGAGAGAATGCAGATTTTAAAGTATTCAGTGTGTGTAAGCCAGGAAGACTTGTCGTGTGTGCTTTGTAAAAGACTTTAGGGTATTTTATAGTTTGAAAGTAGGTGTAAAAATAGGTAAATAAAAATTACAGAAATATGTCAATTTAGAACCGGAATCAATTGATTGAAGAATCAAGAATGACTCCCATTAATTAAGGGAATCAAAATTCAAAACGAAAAGATTCAGCACCATACAAGGCAAGAAGAAAAATCAGGGCAAGATTAACTAAGGAATGAGTCAAGGTTCAGTATGCATAAATATAGTAACCAATTAAGACCAAATTCAGGAAAATTACAATTATGGAAAGAATAGGTTAGATAGAGTACCAAGCAAATAAAGTTAACAATAGTAGTTAATTTAAACAGGCGAATAGAATGCTAGGTTTTGAAGGAAAGTTTTTGAATTACCAATCAATCAAGAAAATCAGAATCAATCATGTGAAGTCATGATTCTGCATTCTCAACGTATAAATAGAGTGTGAATGAACAAGAGTAATAAACAAAATCAAGCCATATAGACATAAGGGGACAAGAGATTGAACAAACACAACACATCCAGAGATATGAAATAGTAGGATTCAACAAGCATATCGAAGCATGGTGACAGAGACTATTAACAAGAATCAAGTAATAGGCTAGCAGACAGATCTCAAAGTAAGGGAAATCAGGCTATCACACATAATCAAACGAAGAAACTGCTAACACACAGAGACAAGGCAAAGGATATTAGGCTAACACATATAATGAAGTAAAGGAGCATGCTAACACACATAATCAAACGAAGAACATTTTTTAGAAAATTAGGGTTTTAGCAGAGTCAAACTAAAGAACAGCAAGAGCATAAGAAATCGGTCAGAATAAACAAGGAAAGGTTTTAATCATAAAGAAATTGTCGAAATATGCGTAAAAGAAGTAAAAATGGTTCAAAGTAGAGAATCTTTCAGAAGAAGCTCGGAATAAGCAGGAACATAGAGAAAAATATGAGAATAGGCATTGAAAATAAACACTGTTTGAGAGATTCAGGAGAGAGTTAGGGTTTCACAAGGGAAACCCTAATAGAGTGAGAGAACCTGTTGAGACTTCATAGATCGTGGACTATGAGGTGTTTTCGCTGAAAATCACACCGGAGAACTCATAGTAGCAGAACCAGGAACCTAGGTCTCAATCGACATGGCCATAAACCTCGAAGGTCCGTAGAGATGTTGAACAGGACGTATGAGGAGGCCCATCGGAGCCTTGGCTGAAAGAAGTGGCGCGGGATGCCCGGAAACAAACCAGCGCAGAACTTTAGGCGACTGATTTCGCTGTGAATTCTGACGTCTCAAAAATAGAGGGAATTGTATGAGTTAGGGTTTCATAGCGGCTGATGGTGAAATGGGGTGAGTTGGAGTGTGGCCGGGAGAGACGATGAGATCATTCGGAGAAGAAAAGAACCAAAAGTTCAAGAGAGAAGGAGAGAAGAGACGAGATAGAGAGAAAACAACCTCGAAGAAATGAGGTGGTCTGGGGGGGGGGGGGGAGTAATGAATTTAATTAAGGTAAATTTAAGATCTGCGGTCGCTTGGGATCTCATTTGATCAAGACGGGTCAATTAAAACGGGGTTGGACGGGTTATATTAGGGATTGGCTGGGTTAGTTTAATTAGGATGATGCGACCATAAAAAATCTGATAGGGGTATGGCCAAATTGGCTAAAATCAAATAACAAAGGGCTGTTTGTTAAATAGCCAATTTTTCCTCTTTTATTATTTTATAAAAATAGTAAAAAATGATTTTAAAACAAGTTAAAGGTACTGGACTAATTAATAACATATAAATATTAATGTAAAATACCAAAAGTGATTTTATAATTACAGAATGCTGTTAATTGTAAAGTAGGCTATAATTGCAATTATATGCAATTTAGCTTAAAAAATACCAAACAAATGTATAAAAAGTATGTAAAAAAATTACCTTAATTATATCTTAGTGTAAATATGAGAATGAAATAAATTATTCACCAAAATGCCAGTTTGGGAATAATTTAATTTTGTAGTATTAAAATAAATAATAAATTAATTTAAAAAAATCTTTAAAAATAAGGGAAAAATACCAAAACTTTTGGGCATGCTTATATATGCATGTACATGATATTTTGAGAATATTTTGAGTATAAAAAAATATGTAGGGAAAAATTGGGTATCAACAGCTGCTCCTCTTTACCCGAGAAGGATGAAAGAGTTTGTCGGGTAAAGATATGATGGCCAATTTTGACCGAAAGAAACGATTTGAAAAGGTTTTGACCGAGATCTGGCTCCTGAGCTGCCTAGATATCCCTGGTCTTACAGGAATCAGGCCATATGTAGTTCGGGGAATCCGTCGACGGAACATGCCGATGGAGATTTCGAATGACGGACGCAATATTCTGGTTAGGATGGACAGTCAGGGACCGATGGGCTGCAGGAACCGGAGCGGGATCGCTCCTGCTGTGACGGCCGTTGCTAGCCGGTGTACCTGCAAATAAGCAATGCGAGCATATATCGTGCATAGATCTAAACGTGATGCAGGTTCCCATTGGACCATGAATGCTGTCTTCGGACGGATAGGATGACGTCCTCGGACAATGACGTCCTGGGCCATGAAGCATATAATAGAGGATTTGCAGGCTATGAAATGATGTTCTCGGGCTATGATAATGATTTCTCCGAACCATGATGCCCTTGAATAATGATATGCAAAGACAAAAGTAGGGTCCTCAGGCCATGTCATGGCGTTCTCGGGCTATGAAAATGGTGATTCCGAACAATGACGCCTTTGGACAATTTGGCGATCTTTTAGCCCATGAGATGCAGAAGGTGGCGATCTTTCAGCCGATGCAAGATTTAAATAAAGGTGGCGATATTTCAGCCAATGCAAGAGAGAAAAGTGGCGATATTTCAGCCGATGAAGAATTTAAATAAAGGTGGCGATCTTTCAGCCGGCGGATGTAAATAAAAGTGGCGATATTTCAGCCATGCAGGATTTAAATAAAAGTGGTGATATTTCAGCCGATGCAGGATGTAGATGAAGGTGGCGATATTTCAGCCAGCGGATGTAATAAAGT
>NC_031998.1:21957242-21997341 GCF_001879085.1 Nicotiana attenuata
AAGCAGGAGAGATCTTATGCAACAAGCTCGCCATGCGTCGTTACTGCCGCTTGGGGAATGGAGTACATCCGGAACTATCGAGCCTGCCCGCAGTCAATGAGCACAGGTTCATCTGTGCACCATTATATTCCCAATGGGTTGAAGTAGATCATATTAAAGCAGAACCAAGAAAGATATGTGGTCGACATTTTGGTCCGCTGACCCAGTATCACTTGCACGGTTCGGCAATCCCGGAGATCAATCATACTGATAATTGGTTCCAATCTCAACAGTGAACCTAATTGAAAGCAATGTGTGAAACCTTCAAAATAAGCACAGAATTCTAAACGCCTACAGACCTCAAGAATGGAACTGTAGAAGCGGCCAATAAGAACATCAAGAAGAGTACTAGAAACGATGGTAGAGAGCAACAACAAGCAGTGCACGAATAGCTATACATATCTGCTTATTGGGGTACCAGCACACGTTCGTCACATCAACGAGGCGACTCCCTATATTTATGCTTATGGTACCGAGGCAGTCATTCCCGCGCGAGGTAAGAGATCTCCTCACTGAGATTATACGGAAGCGGAACTTAAAGATGCAGAATGGGTTAAAGAGTCGTCAATGAGAGCAGTTAGCCGCTTATAAACGGAAGAAGAATGAATGCAGTTTAGGTCACGGTCAGCTTTACCAGAACAGAATGTCCGAGCCTTCCAAAGAGAGTCCAAACCAAGACAGTATTTACACCGAGAGTGAGTGTTAAGAAGGATTTTCCGCAATCAGCAGAGAGCCAAAGGGACAGTTTCTACATCCCCAACTGGCAGGGTTCCGTACATGGTTTCACCAGGGTTTCTAACAGGAGGACCCTCATACTTGCAGACAATGGACGGAGAAGTTGGCCGAAGCCGATCAATTCAGATGCAGTGAAGCGAACATGTGTACCATTTTATGATTTCCTTTAATGATGTAATTTGAATTACGTCTGACCTGATTCCCGTTTAGAGGGGATACGTAGTCAGCGCCCTATGTTCGACTCCAATTCATAAAACTTCATCCCCCCCCCCCAAATATTGGAATTGGGGCAGAATTTTGAGGAGGGACCCTCAAAATTCCAAAGTTATTTTTCAGCCATTCATCACACGCAGCCGTAAGAAAGCACACAGCCCAAGCACACTGGGGCCAGAATTTTTGAGGAGGACCCTCCAAAATTTCCGAAAAGGAGGTTGCAATATCTGAATCGGCGTCGGCAGTAGTCCGTTCCCATGAAAGGAAACTATTTAAAATAATGTATTTTCATCATCAATTCTATTACTAAATCATGCATAGTCCACTATCAAAAATTGCTTTTTTTAGGCGATGCTACCTCAATGAAAGCAGAGCTGAATAGGACAAGCGAAATCCAACTGTGGAGGACGAACTAACCTTCCCCCTTTACAAAACTCACGATTTTTTCTTTGAAATGCAGGCACCTCCCAAGGACATAAACATCAGTATACGATTACATACTCATCACTTGCATGGAATAAATCTCTCAGAATCATACTTACCTTAATCAAGCCTATCCGCACATGACACCCCAGCGGCCGAAATGACGCAATCACTATCAAGCTATCATCTATTCAGCTAGAGCTTTCGATTACCTATTCACCTTATATCATGTTGCATATTGCATAGGCTAATCTTTACTGCCTTCCGAGAACTAGCATTGTCCACATCTGCATTATTATCTACATTGCATAAGGCTACTTTGCCTTCGGACTAAGCTGTATCCATCTGCATTTTTTGCTTGCATAAGGCCTACTATTTCTGCCTTCGCGAGACCAACATTGTCTCCATCTGCATTCTTCTGCATTGCATAAATGGTACCATTCTGCTTCCGAGTGTTAAGCTTTACCTCCATCCGCATGGCTGAAATTCGCCAACCTTCATCTACACTTGCATGGCTGAAAATATCGCCTACTTTTTTTTTAAAATCCTGCATCGGAACTGAAATATCGCCACTTATTTACATCCGCCGGCAGAAAGATTCGCCACTTTTTAATTTAATATCTGGCTATCGGCTGAAATATCGCCACTTTTATTTTAACAACCTCTTCTGGTATATCATCCTCTTCTGAGTCTGTATCCGTTTGTTGCGTTATCTCGTCGCATGTCACATTCGTCGGTTCATCAAGATAAGTAATAGTAATGTTAGTGTAAATAAAGTAAATGATAGAGAAAATAATAAGAGCAAGATTTATAAGAAACTGAAATACTTTGATAAATTCCATAATTGTTTTGAATATCGGAGCTCATTTCAAAATTTAAAGATAATACGAAAAGGAAATCAACTAGCGAAAAAGTAAAAGATAATGCATAGTGCTTTGTTCAGCCTTGCTACCCCGAAGGACTCGGAAGAGGAGGAGGTGGAGGGCCCTTAGATCTTGTGGAGTAGGATGATGATGCCAGAGTGCACGAACTAACCTTTTTTGGGGAGGGGAATAAAACAAAAGTAAAAACAAAAAAGGTACCAAGTCAGTAAGGATTATGAGAAGAAACATTGCAATATTTAAACACATAGTGCAAGAATATAAATCGTGTCCTAATTTGGGTGCCTCGTTGTGCCTGAGGTAGGCCTAGCGACAAGTTGATTTGGAGAACTTATAATGCCAAATGCCTCATTTTATTGATAACAAATAAGACGAATCCCAAAACGACACCAAAATAGCAGAAATAAAATGTCACTAATGGCCGTTGGCCTTATTACATTTGTAAAGCAAAAATAAACTCCTATATACTTGGTCCCAGAAGGACCTTCCCCAGGTTGAATGCTCTCGTTGATCAAATCCTCCAGTTCACGCAGATTCTCCAGTAAAAATGCCTTTGCCAGGCGTTCTCCTTCGTTTCCCTCAGCGTTCTGGCAATCAGTGACTCTTTTCCTCACTTTTCCTTCCAACTCCAGCAGACTGTATTCCAGATATTTCAGCTTCTCACTAGCCTTGGTAAACCTCTCTTTCTATTCATTGATTTGGTCACTTGATGGGATATTCCTCCACCAGGTTAGCAAGAGTGAGGGTCTACTGACCATACCGAAGTCGGGGAATTTGTTCTCCATTTTCTGCAAAACAAAGTGTTAGACCCTTACCCCGCCGGACTCGACTATTTAAACCAATAATTAGCATAATGGCATTTAATTCTCCAAATAAATGCACAGAATATGGTGTTGTCCATTTGGGTTCCAAGGAAACCCAGTGGACTTTGGACAAGGCTATCTTAAAGAGTCATTATGTGGACAGCATAACTGACTCGGCTAGGTTTGACAGTGATGCATACACAGTTTCAAAGAGAAATGGTTTCTATGGGGTATTAGACAAGGTACCCTTGAGCGGACAACTCAAGAGGGAAAGGCGCGGAACCGTCAACTACACCGTTGATCGACTAGTTTTACCGCAAATATGCCTTTACCAAATTTAGAGGATGATAATATCGGAAGGGCGCAACCACTCATTATAAGCGTTGCTATGGTATTTGTTTGGTACGAGTAGAATATGATGTTGAAGATGCAGTTACAAGAATGAAACAAATTGTCACGTATTTGCACATACATAATGATTACAATGATTGCTCATAATTACAATAGTATTGAAGGAAAGCAGTAAAAGAAAGCATTAAAGAAAAGAAACAAAGAGCCAAGTCAGTTTCGCAGTAGAAGAGAAATAAAGACATAAAAGCAATAAAGAAGCAATAAAGTCACAAATAACATGAAATGGTAAAAGCCTAAAGAATTTCCCCAGCAGAGTCGCCATGTTGTCGACGCCACCTTTTTCTCGCGAAATCGGTTTTACGACATTTGGGAGGACAACTCTATTCCCTTTTAGGATTTGGGTTTTTTTGGAATTGAAATTGAAGAGTCGCCACCTAATGATTAAGTGCATTAGGACACTAAAGGTTTTTGAGTTGGAAAACCAAAGTTCAGGTAAGGGCTAGAAATTATCTCGAGGGGAAGGTGTTAGGCACCCCTCAAGATCCACTAGCGTGGCTCCCGGCCATGTTATATTGTGACTTAAATGCAAACAACAAGTAGGCAAGCAGGAATTACAAATACAAGGGGGGTTTTCACATAATGGTTGCAAGAGATTAAAGAAGTTAAAGACTGAGTTTTTAATAGAGGAAGCAGTTTTACAATCTTGAACAAAAGAGGAAATTTTCATATAGTTGTAGCAAGTTAAAAGTAGTTTTTTTAAAAAAAGTTGAAGTTTGGCAAAAAAGTAGTTGAAATTTTGAAAATAAAACGTATAAATAAGGGAAGGGGTCCTAGGTTTATACATAATATGGATCACTCCACACAACACCCGGTAACCGTTTATACACGTGGTGTTATCGCGTGGTAATCCTATTCATATCTACCCTTTCCCACCCCGTTAAGGTATTAAACGCGGAATGGTCTCGTTTTACTTATTGCATGCTATTACCCGTCCCATCCTATCAGTCCCGGAGGCACTTAGGATTACTAGTCCTACAAGGTGGGGATATTAGGTCGATTGGTTTCAAAGGATAAAATCTAAGGCGACATACAAAACACATACTGCATGTTGGGGGAAGCATGTAAACATATAAAGGCTCATGTATACCTCCTCAAACAAAACACATAAGTAGCATGACTTAAACATAATTAAGGTCTCAAGAGATAGGGACTTTTACAGCAGTTTAGACTTGGTTTTAAAAAAATGAAGTAAGAACAGTAATAGCACGACTCTGGGCAGAGGTTGGGAATCCAGAGATGGAAATCAGAAGCTTAGTAAGAGTAAGATGGATGGATCATTTCAAAATCGTTTTCAGCAGAGTTTTGTTTTAAGAAAGAAAACTGAGTGAGCTTCAGAAAATCAAACAAGAATAGGAAAGGCAAAGTTGAAATTAAAAGAAGTTGGTTGGTTTCGGGCTAATAGCAACACAATTAATCAGTTATTATCGGGCCTAAAGTTTCCCTAGGCGTCGTTGTACATTGTATGACTATTTTAGAAAATGAACATACATATTTCAATTCTGATTTATAAAGGTACGCGTGATAAAGTATTTGCAGAATATGTTTCAAACCACTTAGCCATATTTTAACAAAGTTATTAGACAAACGTGAATTAACTACTGCAACTCGAACGAGTGAGAAGTCCTAAGGGCAGGATATCTAATGCACATATAAGTACCTAAATCATGGTTTCTAACATGCCAATGCAGTAATGACAAATTATTTAGCTTGTTGTTGATTATTTGCTAGTTATTAACTGATCGTGATTATAAGAGAGCGTAA
The DNA here is from genome assembly GCF_001879085.1 of Nicotiana attenuata. NCBI lineage: Eukaryota > Viridiplantae > Streptophyta > Magnoliopsida > Solanales > Solanaceae > Nicotiana > Nicotiana attenuata. The sequence goes on from NC_031998.1 coordinate 21,962,509, forward strand.
TGACAGGCTGAAAGTAAAGAACCTAAAGCAGGATCTCTAATGAATGAGATGCATGGCCTATACAGGTTATCCATTGCGCAGATAAGTAAATAAAATCCTACAAGCATGTTTTCTACCCATTATTTATACTAAGCATGCATAACCCTCCCTCATATTCACTATTCAACCCCAATCGTTTGTTTACAAATTATTACAAACCAGTATCATCTGAATTACAGTAAATAAGAACAAAAATAAGAAGCTATTCTATAGGAAGCCTTCATTCAAGCCCAGTCTTCCAACCTCAACCCCTTCGAGTTCACAGCCTTTGCCATGGTCTAGGTGCGGCAAAGCTCCCTAGGGCCCCATTGGGTCCCTGGCCAATACCAGCACCTAGACATTTAAAAGAAAATGCAGGACATGTGCAGTGTGGAATACCAGCCTTGTGTGTGAAAGTTCAGTGAGTACTCAGAGGTACCCAAAGCAATGCTCACACGAAGGGGGCAGAACCTATTTTCTAAGAGTAGTGTAAAGTGCAGGAAGAAGAGTTTTCGAAAATAAGAGGGGTTTGTTTTAAAAGAAAACAGCAGAACCATAGTCTAACAGTACATGATTGCATACAAGGATCATGGGGAAAGGGGAACAGATAGATCACACAATGCTGAAGGGGATACAGGTTTAATGAACATGACTACACAGAATCAAGGGATTCAGGGGAACCTGGAAGTAGTAAAATTTAGGCATGCTAATGTATAACAACAGGACATAGGCATAGCAAGGAATAGACAAAGTCAGACTTAGCATGTAAATCAGAAGACATGGTGAAGTATTAGAGCAAAGAATCAATTACACATTGAGCAGGAGAAGCATAAGTAGAAGAAAATCACAAAGATAATGAATTGAAACAAAAATAAACACATTGGTGTGAGACTTGAAAATTAATTAGGACATACCAGTAAAAGAGCAAAAGCAGGATGCAAAGACAAGGTAATAACACTATATTAGCCTTGGCTTTCAACCGGCTAATAATATGCAGGAGCAGAGAATAGCAATAGAACAAAGAGCAAGAGAGAATGCAGATTTTAAAGTATTCAGTGTGTGTAAGCCAGGAAGACTTGTCGTGTGTGCTATGTAAAAGACTTAGGGTATTTATAGTTGAAAGTAGGTGGTAAAAATAAGGTAAAAAATCACAGAAATATGTCAATTTAAGAACTCGGAATCAATTGATTGAAGAATCAAGGAAGTACTCCCATTAATTAAGGGAATCAAAATCAAAACGAAAAGATTCAGCACCATACAAGGCAAGTAGAAAAAGCAGGGCAGGGTTAAATAAGGAATGAGTCAAGGTTCAGTATGCATATAGTAACCAATTAAGACCAAATTCAGGAAAATTACAATTAAGGAAAGGCTAGGTAGAATAGAGTACCATAGCAAATAAGGTAACAAAGATCAGCTAATTTAAAACAGGCGAATAGAATGCTAGGGTTTTGAAGGAAAGTTTTTGAATTACCAATCAATCAAAGAAAATCAGAATTAATCATGTGAAGTGATGATTCTGCATTCTCAACGTATAAATAGAGGTGAATGAACAAGAGTAACAAACAAAATCAGCCATATAGACATAAGGGGGACAAGAGATGAACAAACACAACCATCTAGAGATAGTGGAAATAGGTTAGGATTCAACAAGGCATATTCGAAGCATGGTGACCACGAGACATTAACAAGAATCGAGTAAATAGGCTAGCAGACAGACCCAAAGTAAGGAAAATCAGGCTATCACACATAATCAAAAGAAGAAACATGCTAACACAGAGACAAGGCAAAGAAAATTAGGCTAACACATATAATCGAAGCAAAGAAGCACGCTAACACACATAATCAAACGAAGAAACATTTTTTTTTAGAAAATTAGGATTTTTAGCAGAGTCAAACTAAATAACAACAAGAGCATAGAAATCGGTCAGAATAAACAAGGAAAAGGTTTTAATCATAAAGAAAATTGGTCTAAATATGCGTAAAAGAAATAAATTTTCAAAGAAAGTAAAAATGGTTCAATGTAGAGAATATTTCAGAAGAAGCTCGAGAATAAGCAGAACATAGAGAAAAATATGAGAATAGCATGAAAATAACATTGTTTTGAGAGATTCAGGAGAGAGTTAGGGTTTCACAAGGGAAACCCGAATAGGAGTTGAGAGAACCTGTTGAGATCATAGATCGTGACATATAGGGTGTGATTTCGCCTAAAATCACACCGGGGAACTCATAGGCAGCAGAACCAGGAACCCTAGGTCTCAATCGACATGGCCCATAAACCTCGAAGGTCCTAGAGATATTGAACAGGACAACGAGAGGTCCATCGAAGCCTTGGGGCTGAAAGGAGGTCGCCAGAGATGGCCGGAAACAAACCAGGCAGAACTTTTAGGGACTGGTTCGCATGGTGAAGGCTTCTGGGGTCTCAAAAAATAGAGGGAATCGATTAGTTAGGGTTTCATGGCGGCTGATGGTCGAAAGGGGTGAGATTAGAGGTGGCCGGAGAGACGGTGGAGATCATCGGAGAAGAAAGAACCAGAAGGTTCTAGAGAGAAGGGAGAACAAGAGACGAGATAGAGAGAGAGAGAGAGAGTCTCGAAGAAATGAGGGTCGGGGGGGGGGGGNGAAATGAGAGGTCCGGGGGGCAGGGTAATTGAATTTAATTAAGGGAAATAAATCTGGGCCGTTGATCTCATTTGATCAACGGCTCAGATTAAAACGGGGTTGGATCGGGTTATATTAGGGATTGGGCTGGATTAGTTTAATTAGGATATTGGGCCAATAAAATCTGATAGGGGGTATGGCCAAATTGCTAAAATCGAAATAACAAAGGGCTGTTTGTTAAATAGCCAATTTTCCCTCTTTTATTATTTTATAAAAATAGTAAAAAGTGATTTTAAAACAAATTAAAGGTACTGGACTAATTAATAACATATAAATATTAATGTAAAATACCAAAAGTGATTTTATAATTACAAATGCTGTTAATTGTAAAGTAGGCTATAATTGCAATTATATGCAATTTAGCTTAAAAAATACCAAACAAATGTATAAAAAGTATGCAAAAAAATTACCTTAATTATATCTTAGTGTAAATATGAGAATGAAATAAATTATTCACCAAAAATGCCAGTTTGAGAATAATTATTGAATTTTATAGTATTAAAAATAAATAATAAATTGATTTAAAAAAATCTTTAAAAATAAAGAAAAAATACCAAAACTTTTGGGAATGCTTATATATGCATGTACATGCTATTTTGAGAATATTTTGAGTATAAAAAAATATGTAGGGAAAAATTGGGTATCAACAAATGTTGCCTAAAAAACCTATAATCCAGTCGCCATTGTGATTTCTAATTATTCCTCCAATACCATTTTTATGCTGAGTAGATGAATGAGCTCCATCCGTGTTCAGTTTATATATGTTAGGCTTTGGTGGTATCCATTTTAGAGGAGTTCTTATGTGTCATTGTATTTTATGAGTAGAAGCTGCAAGATAGCAGAATTCAGTAGCCTGTTGAGTAGTAAAATTGATGCTAACGGGTTTGTGCAGTCGCTCGTAAGTATTTTTGTTCCTGGTGTTCCAAATATTCCATAGGCTTAATGGCACATAAGTATGTGGATGTATGTTGTGGGGGAACTTTTTCTATTTGTAGTTTATTAAAGGAGTAAGCCATTGCTGAGGCGTATCAAAATTAATTAAGGTGTTGATATGTCCTACCATTCCCAGCTTATTCCAATATACTTGAGCATTTTCACAAGTTAGGAAAATATGAGTCGTCGATTCATCGGCTTTATGACAATAAAGGCATTCCGCATTTGTGATAATGTTAAGATGATTTAGAAATTGAAAAGTAGGCAGTCTGTTATGATTAAGTAGCCAAATGAAGTACCTAATTTTTGGATGTATAGGAAGCTTCCATATCCATTGGAATTTATATACTATGTTGTGATCATTATTGGAACTATGTTCCAGGGCCTTGTACATTGAGTAAACTGTAAATTTACCATTGGGAGTCAGTCCCCAATAAATGTTGTCACCTTTTTTATTATATGTTGAGATGTACGGAGTTCTTATAAGGTTTTTTATATCATCCGGGAGTTCAAAAGGCAAAAGATCCCATTTCCAACCATTAACATCATAAATACAGTTAATGTTCATTGAGTGATGTTGTAAAGGTAGTGGTCCACTAATTAGCGAACGAAGAGTTAACCCATTTTTAACCCAGCAATCATGCCAAAATTTAACATTTTTACCAGTTTATTTTCCATTGTAGCCCTAGTTGGCAATGTTCCCAACCCCTTAATATGTTACGCCAAGTTGTAGAGGAATATGCAGATGATGAAAGATGAAGGAATTTATTAATTAATATCTTAGCCCAAAGCAATTGATGAGAATGAAATACTCTCCATCCTACACTTGCTATTGATGCATTATTCTTTTGGCGCAAGTTTTGGATTCCTAGGCCTCCTATTTCTCGGGGTGTAGTAATTTGCTTCCATTTTAAAAGGTGCAGTTTCTATTTTGTGGCTGTTGGTCCCCATAGAAAATTGTGTTGATACTGCTCCATTTTACTGAGAATGTTTGAAGGAATTTGAATATATTGCATAATATGATTTGGGAGATTATTCAATGTAGATTTGATTAGAGTAACTCGACCAGCCATAGTTAAGAAATTAGTTTTCCATCCTGCTAGTCTAGATTTGAAATTATCAAGCAAGAACTGGAAGTCAGCCCTTGTTTGTCGTGCTTGCAATATTGGAAATCCCAAATACTTACCAAAATTAAGACCTTCTTTGAGTTGAAAGCAATCCATAGCCAAATTCTTATCATTTGTTGTACAGTTCCTTGAGAAGAATAATTTTGATTTGTCAAAGTTGATTCTTTGTCCTGAATACTTTGTAAAATGATTTAAAACATCTATTATTGCATTGCAACTTTTGGTAGTTGTTTTTGAGAAAAGGATAATATCATCTGCAAAAAATAGATGTGAGAGTTTTGGTCTCTTTTTGCAATATTGATGGGTTGCCATTGTAAATAATCAACAGACAAGTTGATGCATCTTGAAAATATTTCCATACACATAATGAAAAAGTAAGGTGACAAAGGATCACCCTGACGAATTGCTCTTGATGGGGTGCAATAAGGAGTACATGAACCATTAATGAGGATTGAAGTAGAAATCGTAGTAACACATGACATGATTAGCTTAGTCATTGTTGTAGGTATGCCAAAATAGACAAGTGTTTTTCTAATAAAAGACCATTCTAAACGATCAAAGGCCTTTTCTAGGTCTAATTTTAGAAGCATATACCCACTCCTTCCTTTTATTTTTGCAAAATGATTTAAAGCTTCTTGAACTATTATAGAATTATCAGAAGCCCGTTTACCCTGTTGAAAGCTGGTTTGTGTGGGTGCTATTATTTTAGAAATAATAGGCTTAAGCCTATTAACTATTTTTTTCGTTATGATTTTATAAGTGGTATTACAGAGACTTATTGGTCTATATTATTGGAGTGTTTGAGCATGCTTGACTTTTGGTATAAGACATATATAAGTTTGATTCAGTAATGGAGGTATAAGTCCAGTAGTAAAATTGTGATAGCAGAATTGCTTTACCTTGTGGCCTACATCACCCCAATAATTTTGATAAAAGAAGGGGTGAAATCCATCTGGACCAGGTGCTTTATATGGACTAAAACTTTGTAAAGCTTGTGTAATTTCAGTATCTTTTAAAGGTTCATCTAAAGATTCTAAATCCATAAAATTAAGAATACAATTATTTGACTCATTGATAGTAAGAACTAAGTGGTACTGTTCTGTAGCAAAAATATTAGAAAATTAATTTCGGACAAGGTCTTGAATTTCTTTATGATCAAAACTTCAGTTACCAACTGAGTTGTAACGACCCGACCGGTCATTTTGAGCTTTTGCATTTTGCTCGCCAGTTCTCGGGAATGACTAGCCCCGGGTGATGTATTATGACTTACGTAAATCGCCTATTTTGGTTTTCAGGATAATCAGAATGGATTTGGAAGAACAATTCTCAGTTTGAACTTCAAATTTGAAAGGTTTGACCAAGTTTTGACTTTTTAGTATTCGATCTCAGATTCGGATTTTTATGATTTGGTTAGCTCCGTTAGGTGATTCTACACTTAGGAGCGCGTCCGAAATGTATTTTGGGGGTCCGTGGTAGATTTAGGCTTGAATTGGCAAAATTGGAATTTTGGTGTTTTCTGGTTGGTAGTGGATTTTTGATATCGGGGTCGGAATGGAATTTCGAAATTTGAAGTAGGTCCGTATTGTGTCTAGTTTGTAACGTGTGTGCAAAAAATTCAGGTCATTCGGACGAGGTTTGATAGACTTTTTGATCGAAAGCGGAATTTGGAAGTTTTGGAATTTCTCAGGCTTGAATCGGATGATGATTTGATGATTTGATGTTGTTTTGAGTGTTCCAAAAGTTGGAACAAGTTTGAATGATGCTATGGGATATGTTGACATATTTGGTTGAGGTCCCGAGGGCCTCGGGTGAGTTTCGGGTGGTTAAACGGATCAAATCTTGTTTGGAGAAGTTGCAGATTCTCTGCTGTGTGTGTTACAGAGCGTTGGCCTTCGCGTTCGCGAGAGGGCTCTCGCATTCGCGAAGGGATGAGAAGTGAGGCAGTCAATTTGGTCTTCGCGTTCGCGATGTTGGTCCTGCGTTCGCGAAGGGTGAGGTTCAGTGTGCATCGCGAACGTGTTGATGTTCCCGCGTTCGCGTAGAGTAATTGGAGCAGCTGGGGTCCTGGTCATTTGTGCTTCGGGTTCGCGCTGGGTGTGTCGCATTCGCAATGGTCTGAGAAGCTGAAGCTTCACGTTCGCGTATAGGAGGTCGCGTTTGCGAAGAAGGAATAAGTGGTCATCGGATTTTTGTGCGTTGCGAACGCGAGGCTTTGACCGCGTTCGCGAAGAAGGATAGGTCACCTGGGTAGAATGTTTTAAATACCCATGTTCGCGATTTTAGGTCTATCTTCCACCATTTTTCAGAGAATTTGGAGCTTTTTGAGAAGGATTGAGGAGGGAATCAAAGGGGAGCACTTGGAGGTAAGATTTTTGGAATCAATACTCGTTCCTATCGTGATTGCTACCTAATTAGACATGAAATTTGTGGAATCTAAAGCCTAAAATTGGGGAATTAGGGCTTGAAATTGGAGAGTGTAAATTGGGGATTTGAGGGGCCATTTGAGGTCTGATTTTGATGTTCTTGGTATGTATGGACTCGTGAGGATAAGGATTCTATTGATGTGATTTTTATCGGATTCTGTGATGTGGGCCCGGGGGTCGAGTTTGGCCAATTTCGGGATTTTTGATGTAAATTTGTTATTTTCGAGTGGGCTTTGTTCCCTTAGCATATTGTGATGGTATGGAACTGTTTTTTTTACTAGATTTGGAGAATCCGGAGGCCGAGTCGAGAGGCAAACGCATCACGGGCTAGAGTTTGGACCGGATTGAGGTAAGTAATGATTGTAAATGTTGTCCTGAGGGTATGAAACCCCGGATTTCACATCGTTTTGATACTTTGAGATGTACGACCCCATGCATGACTGAGTGAGGCCGAGGGCTTGTGTTGTGAGGATATTATGGGATCGGTCTGCGCGCTGCAGCAGGTTGTTACTGATTCCTGATATTTTGAGGCCGAGGGCCTGATTGATCTATGCCACGAGGTGGCTTGTTGTTATGTGAGGCCGAGGGCCTGATTGATGCATGCCACAAGGTGGCTTGTTATTCTGAGGCTGAGGGCCTGACCGATTTATGCCACGACATGGCTTGTTATGGCGTTTGGGCTGTAGGAGCCCCTCCAGGAGTCTGTACACCCCCAGTGAGCGCGGGTACCCAATGTGAGTGATGTGATGTAGCCCGAGGGGCTGTTGTTGTTTCATGTTGTTGCCCGAGGGGTTGTTCTTGATTCATGTTTTTCCCGAGGGGCGGTTCTTGATTCATGTTATGCCCGAGGGGCTGATTACGAGCGACTGTGAGGTAGCCCGAGGGGTTGGTTTGTTGATATTATGCCCGAGGGGCGATTTATGTTACATGTTTTTCCCGAGGGGCTGTTTACGTTTCTATCATTTTTTTGCTCACTGTTTTTATCACTCGTTTAAAACTATTGCATGAAGTTTTCTTTCTTTTAAAAAGGAAAGGGTTTTTACTGAAACTGAGTTTGATTTACGAAATAAATGATTTCTGCACTGTTTTGGAGGCGCACTGTATTTGCGGTTGCGTCATGACGTTGTTTACGTATTTTCTTATTGCTCAGATTTCGTTTATTCTTATTACTTACTAAGTTGGCGTACTCACATTATTCCCTGCACCTTGTGTGCAGATTCAGGTATTTCTGAACCCGGTAGTGGGTGTTGATTGCTCAGTGGCAGAGTCATCGGAGTCAGCAAGGTAGCTGCTCGGCGTTCGCAACCCTGCTCTCTCCCTCTTATCTTCCTTAGCCTGTTATCGTTTATTTTCAGACTCTTTGTTGTATTCAGACCTTAGTAGATGCTCGTGACTTGTGACACCCCGATGTCGGGCTTGTGTATTTATTCCACACTGTTCATTTAGACTTACATTATGAGATTATTGATTAATTAATGGCTTAAAAATGACTCTTATTGAATACTGGTTAAATTCGAGAATTTTGTCGGCTGGCCTAGTTTTACGATAGGCGCCATCACGACCGGGCTGGTTTTAGGGTTAGACAAGTTGGTATTAGAGCCTAGGTTAGATAGGTCTCACGAGTCATGAGCAGGTTTAGTATAGTCTCGTGGATTGGTACGGAGATGTCTGTACTTATCCTCAAGAGGCTGCAGAACCTTTAGAAAATCCCACAGTCTTGAAATTCTTATTGTGCGTCCTTGATTCAGCTTGAAATGTAACTCTTGAAATTCCTTCCACGCGTTCGTATGCGCGCATGAGCGCTCGGTACCAGCTGTGCATCGACGACTTATGATTTCTTGATCGAAGGGCGAGATGTGATTTCTGTGTGTTGATGTTGGGCTAGTCTGGAGGACTTGAGGCCGGACCTTGCCTGTAGCTTGAGCGCTGAGCTGTTGATTGTGTGAGCGCGTGTTTGGGGATTTATATGTTCGAAAGTGTCCCTATTAGAGGAAGTGATATCTGGGTAACTATGTGATGAGTATGATGTGACTTCGAGATGTGTTCATATGATTTGGAGGAGACGAGAAGGGTCTGCTTAGGGGTAGTAAGAACTATCCGGTGCTTGATTTCCATCGTGATTTGATGTATTGCCCGAGTTGTGGGCGTGTTGAAGGATCTTTTCATGTTGTCTAGTTGGGGAAGTGAAGTACATTTCATGTGGTGATATGAGTTCAGACTCAGGAAGATTAAGTGATTGTGTAATAGTTATGATTATGGAAGAGTATAGAAGAATACCATTTTGAGGCTAAGCTGGTGGATTATCTCCTGCGGGGTGTTCTGAGATTTGTGTGATCCTTATGTAATTGGTTGGGAGTCCTCTTTTACCAGTGAAGTATAGGTGTTGCAATTTGAGTTTGGATCGCTTATGAGAGTGGGCTTGTCTGCTACGAGGGTGAACGCGAGATTTGCAGATGATTTAAAATACTAGATGGATGTGTTGCATGAGCTTATGAAGGGATTTAGTTGACTCTCACTATGGCATTATGGCTGTGATAGAGTATGGGCATTGCGAGTTATTGTGTGTTTTGATCTATGGCTTTGAGCCAAGTGGGAGAGTCTGCTATTGATCAGTTGATTGCACCAATTTGAGGTATACTAGTGAATCACTTATGGATTACAGTGGGTTGAGATCGAGGATGACTCGAGTAAAGGAAATTTTGGATAGGGGTTGTGTTATGCTTTATGTATGTCTAAGAATCATGGAATGACTTGAGTTGCTATTGGTAAAGGATGTACGGTGCATAGAACAAGATGTTGTTCGGTTGCATCAAGATGGGGTTATTTCCATAGGTGTTGCTGTTCTAATGGGGCACCGGTCGTTCGGTTCATTTGATCAGTCTAATTGGAACCTGAGTAGAGTGGATGACTCCCGAGAATGGTTTTGAAGGATTCAAGATTTACAGGTAGTAATTGGGGATCTTCAGGATGTGTATTTGGCTAGAAACTGAGGTTTACATTGGAGGGTGTCAGGACTCGTGGTATTTTTACATCAATTATGGATTCTGCATATCAGTATCAAGAAGGTGAAGGTAATGGCTTTAGATTCTTAGGAAGTCTCTTTAGGGTAAGTATTTGGAATATGTTGCTTTTGAGGATACTTAAGAGAGTATTCAACGGCTTATGAGCCTCAGGCGGTGTGGTTTTATGCTCGGGGTTTCGTGTTGTGAGTCTGGGTTGAGGATTGCGGTATTATGGCGAGGAGAGGTATCAAATTAAAGGTAAATTAGAAGGAACTTGGACAAATAAGATAGCTTGGTAGTAGGTCAGATCGGTATGGTAAGGGATACGATTTGTTCTTTGGGTGCTTATGAGGTAATGAGTTTCTACGGGTGTTTTACGGCGATGCTCTTGGGTTTTAGTGACATGCGTAGCTTGTTTGAGTTAGGAGGATTCAGTCCTGACGGTTTGGTTTTATGCAAATGGGATTCGGAGAGTTATTGGTGGTTTCTTCCACGGCTAAAGATGCATATTTTCTATGGGCGTGAGGAGCATGTGATGTATAGTGATTTTCTTCTTGATGGGATCAAATGGAAAGTTCTTGGCTAGTTGAGTACGTAGTTGCTTGTGACTTGGAGTGGATTAGGGAGTTCTCATATTTATCATAGGAGGGCACGGTATATGTGGTATGTTGTGTAGGGCTGAGATTTGCACGTGTAAGGTCACGGTTCAGTTCTCAAAGGAAGGTCATAAATTCTTAGGCAGCAAGCAGTTTCAGAAGATTAGGGAAATGATATTACTGATTGGTGTGGCTTGATGAGGTTATACATTTCAGAAGGGGCGGTGTGTGTGAGTTATGGATATTTCATTAGTATTGCGGCACTCTCTTGTTTGATCGACTGCTGATGTTCGAGTTTGCTTGGCGGCACAGAAGAATTATAGGAGTATCCCTCGTGGGATGATTGGGTATTAGAGGTGTGTTATATATTCGGACGGGGGAGTTGGGATCGGATATGGTGATTCGTGTGCAATATGGACTTGGAGACTGGAAGTTCTCATAAATAGGTTATGTTGGGGTTGTGGGTCGCGTGTATCGGCCTTGTGTGGTGACTATCGGGGTTTGGAGACCCGAGTGGATCCTTTGTCGCTTAGTAAGTTAGATTTTGATGTGATGTTAAATATGGACTGGTTGTCTCCGTGTCGTGTTATTCTGGACTGTCGCGCTAAGACGGCGACCTTGGATATGCCAAGGATGCCACAGATTGAGTGGCGAGGTTCGACGGGTTACGTTCCCAGTAGAGCGATTTCATTTTTGAAGGCCCAGCTGATGGTTGGGAATGGGTTGTCTTTCTTATTTGGCCTTTGTGAGGGATGTCAGTGCAGAGACTCCTACCATTGATTCAGTTTCGATGGTGAGGGATTTTACGGATGTGTTTCCTGCTGCCGGGCATGCCGTCGGACAGGGTTGTTGATTTCGGTATTGATTTGGTGCCGAGCACCGTATCATATGGCACCGGCGGAGTTAAAGGAGTTGAAGGAGCAACCTCAGGAACTCCTTGATAAGGGGTCTATTGGTAGGCCTATATGGATGTGTGATCTGCATCGAGTCGGCTTTGTTGACTTCGAGTTGCTATTGTCGAGGGATGTGTTGATTCGATTGTTATTGAGCTTATTAGTGTTCCGGAGTGATATATGAGTTACCTTTCCGTGATGCGAGGCGTTATGATTTGTGGATTACAGGCACATATGGTGCGGTTTTTATTGGGGTCATCATAGTGGAATTCGAGCGGGAAGAGTATTGGTTATTGTTCGGTGGATGGCGTATTGGCTATGTCCTTTCAGGTTTGTGTGGTATCATGTTAGTTGCTTCTCCATGGCTATGACGATTTTCTTTTGGTACTAGACATCAAATTGCACGTGGTCGTTGATTTTGAGCATGGTGACTTGAGGTGTTTCATGTGGACCAGTGTTTGGATAGGGTCACGTATTGCAGCGAAGTTATGTGGAGGTATGATCCTTCGGGTTAGATTCGTGTGTTCTGGTTCTACGATGTGTGATGGTTTCTCAGTATTGTGTTGTGGTGGTACTGGTGGGCTTGTGGTACAACTCTTTTATTTGAGTCACTTTCCAAGATTTGAGTATATTTGGACTGTTGCTTATTGGTGCACGGGTCGCACGGGTTGTGACTTGAGATTGTATCGATGTGTCATGTCACTAGAGTAGCTGTATTGAATGAGATGAGGTCGTTGGGATCTAGAATGAATACTATCGGATTCGATTTCAGCATGTTGGAAGGATAATATCGGGATTCTGCTTAGAAGTCACTATGGTCCTTGCCAAAGGAGAGGGAGTTTCATGAATGGTTGATCTGAGGGATGGTTATGACTTTCTGCGTGTTTCATTCATCATTGGCAACATCCGAAAGTGTTGGAATGGGGTTTTATTTGATAAGAGGTTTATTATCGGTATTCGGTTGTTTTGGGCAATTGCCGTGATTAGAAGTTATCGCTACGAGTGTTTGAGTTATGTGGTATATCATGTAATTGCATCTCGGGTACGGATATGGTTGGTACAGCTTGTTGAAACTTATTCAGAGTATAGATGTGAGGTTCTGACCTTATAGATGATTCCGGAAGTGGAAATTTGGTTTTAAGGTTTATGGGCTATGTTGGATTGTGAAATTTCAGTTACATTGTGTTATCGGACCTATATGAGATAGGGTGACGTGGGATCACTCCCGGATATATGCATGGTAAGGTTACACAGCGATTTGATGATTTTCGGAACAACTCTGGGCACGTTCGAGGACGAACGTATGTTTAAGTGGGGGAGGATGTAACGACCCGACCGGTCATTTTGAGATTTTGCATTTTGCTTGCCAGTTCTCGGGCATGACTAGCCCCGTGTGATGTATTATGACTTACGTAAATCGCCGGTTTTGGTTTTCGGGATAATCGGAATGGATTTGGAAGAACAATTCTCAGTTTGAAGCTTCAAATTTGAAAGGTTTGACCAAGTTTTGACTTTTTAGTATTCGGTCTCGGATTCGGATTTTTATGATTTGATTAGATCCGTTAGGTTATTCTGGACTTGGGAGCATGTCCGGAATGTATTTTGGGGGTCCTTGGTAGATTTAGGCTTGAATTGGCATAATTGGAATTTTAGCGTTATCCGGTTGGTAGTGGAATTTTTGATATCGGGGTCGGAATGGAATTCCAGAAATTGGAGTTGGTCTGTTGTGTCTTTTGTGACGTGTGTGCAAAAATTCAGGTCATTCGGACGAGGTTTGATAGACTTTTTGATCGAAAACGGAATTTGGAAGTTTTGGAATTTCTCAGCCTTGAATCCGATGATAATTTGATGATTTGATGTTGTTTTGAGTGTTCCGAAGGTTGGAACAAGTTTGAATGATGTTATGGGATATGTTGGCATGTTTGATTGAGGTCCCGTGGGCCTCGGGTGAGTTTCGGGTGGTTAAACGGATCAAATCGTGTTTGGAGAAGTCGCAGATTCTCTGCTCTGTGTGTTGCAGAGCTTTGGCCTTCGCGTTCGCGAGTGGGCTCTCGCGTTCACGAAGGGATGAGAAGTGAGGCAGTCAATTTGGCCTTCGCGTTCGCGATGTTGGTCCCGCATTCACGAAGGGGGAGGTTCAATGTGCATTGCGAACGCGCTGATGTTCCCGCGTTCGCGTAGAGTAATTGGACAACTGGGGTCCTGGTCATTTGTGCTTCGCGTTCGCGCTGGGTGTGTCGCGTGGTCTGAGAAGCTGAAGCTTTGCGTTCGCGTATAGGAGGTCGCGTTCATGAAGAAGGAATAAGTGGTCATCGAATTTTTGTGCTTCACGAACGCGAGGCTTTGACCGTGTTCGCGAAGAAGGATAGGTCACCTGGGCAGAATGTTTTAAATACCCATGTTGGCGATTTTGGGTCTATCTTCCACCATTTTTCAGCGAATTTGGAGCATTTTGAGAAGGATTGAGGAGGGAATCAAAGGGGAGGACTTGGAGGTAAGATTTTTGGACTCAATACTCGTTCCTATCGTGATTCCTACCTAATTAGACATGAAATTTGTGGAATCTAAAGCCTAAAATTGGGGAATTAGGGCTTGAAATTGGAGAGTGTAAATTGGGAATTTGAGGGGCCATTTGAGGTCCGATTTTGATGTTCTTGGTATGTATGGACTCGTGGGAGGATAAGGATTCTATTGACATGATTTTTATCGGATTCCGAGATGTGGGCCCGGGGATCGGGTTTGTCCAATTTCGGGATTTTTGATGTAAATTGGTTATTTTCGAGTGGGCTTTGTTCCCTTAGCATATTGTGATGGTATGGTACTGTTTTTGGCTAGATTTGGAGCATCCGAAGGCTGAGTCGAGTGGCAAAGGCATCGTAGGCTAGAGTTTGGATCGGATTGAGGTAAGTAATGATTGTAAATGTTGTCCTGAGGGTATGAAACCCCGGATTTCACATCGTTGTGCTACTTTTAGGTGTACGACCCCACGCATGACTGAGTGAGGCCAATGGCCTGTGTTGTGAGGATATTATGGGATCGGGCTGCGCGCCGCAGCAGGTTGTTACTGATTCATGATATATTAAGGCCGAGGGCCTGATTGATCTATTCCACGAGGTGGCTTGTTGTTATGTGAGGCCGAGGGCCTGATTGATGCATGCCACGAAGTGGCTTGTTATTCTGAGGCCGAGGGCCTGACTGATTTATGCCACGAGATGGCTTGTTATAGCGCTTGGACAATAGTAGAAGCATATACCCACTCCTTCCTTTTATTTTTGCAAAATGATTTAAAGCTTCTTGAACTATTATAGAATTATCAGAAGCTCGTTTACCCTGTTGAAAGCTGGTTTGTGTGGGTGCTATTATTTTAGAAATAATAGGCTTAAGCCTATTAACTATTTTTTTCGTTATGATTTTATAAGTGGTATTACAGAGACTTATTGGTCTATATTATTGGAGTGTTTGAGCATGCTTGACTTTTGGTATAAGACATATATAAGTTTGATTCAGTAATGGAGGTATAAGTCCAGTAGTAAAATTGTGATAGCAGAATTGCTTTACCTTGTGGCCTACATCACCCCAATAATTTTGATAAAAGAAGGGGTGAAATCCATCTGGACCAGGTGCTTTATATGGACTAAAACTTTGTAAAGCTTGTGTAATTTCAGTATCTTTTAAAGGTTCATCTAAAGATTCTAAATCCATAAAATTAAGAATACATTATTTGACTCATTGATAGTAAGAACTAAGTGGTACTGTTCTGTAGCAAAAATATTAGAAAATTAATTTCGGACAAGGTCTTGAATTTCTTTATGATCAAAACTTCAGTTACCAACTGAGTTGTAACGACCCGACCGGTCATTTTGAGCTTTTGCATTTTGCTCGCCAGTTCTCGGGAATGACTAGCCCCGGGTGATGTATTATGACTTACGTAAATCGCCTATTTTGGTTTTCAGGATAATCAGAATGGATTTGGAAGAACAATTCTCAGTTTGAAGCTTCAAATTTGAAAGGTTTGACCAAGTTTTGACTTTTTAGTATTCGATCTCAGATTCGGATTTTTATGATTTGGTTAGCTCCGTTAGGTGATTCTACACTTAGGAGCGCGTCCGAAATGTATTTTGGGGGTCCGTGGTAGATTTAGGCTTGAATTGGCAAAATTGGAATTTTGGTGTTTTCTGGTTGGTAGTGGATTTTTGATATCGGGGTCGGAATGGAATTTCGAAAATTGGAGTAGGTCCATTGTGTCATTTGTAACGTGTGTGCAAAAAATTCAGGTCATTCGGACGAGGTTTGATAGACTTTTTGATCGAAAGCGGAATTTGGAAGTTTTGGAATTTCTCAGGCTTGAATCGGATGATGATTTGATGATTTGATGTTGTTTTGAGTGTTCCAAAGGTTGGAACAAGTTTGAATGATGCTATGGGATATGTTGACATATTTGGTTGAGGTCCCGAGGGCCTCGGGTGAGTTTCGGGTGGTTAAACGGATCAAATCTTGTTTGGAGAAGTTGCAGATTCTCTGCTGTGTGTGTTACAGAGCGTTGGCCTTCGCGTTCGCGAGAGGGCTCTCGCATTCGCGAAGGGATGAGAAGTGAGGCAGTCAATTTGGTCTTCGCGTTCGCGATGTTGGTCCTGCGTTCGCGAAGGGTGAGGTTCAGTGTGCATCGCGAACGTGTTGATGTTCCCGCGTTCGCGTAGAGTAATTGGAGCAGCTGGGGTCCTGGTCATTTGTGCTTCGGGTTCGCGCTGGGTGTGTCGCATTCGCAATGGTCTGAGAAGCTGAAGCTTCACGTTCGCGTATAGGAGGTCGCGTTTGCGAAGAAGGAATAAGTGGTCATCGGATTTTTGTGCGTTGCGAACGCGAGGCTTTGACCGCGTTCGCGAAGAAGGATAGGTCACCTGGGTAGAATGTTTTAAATACCCATGTTCGCGATTTTAGGTCTATCTTCCACCATTTTTCAGAGAATTTGGAGCTTTTTGAGAAGGATTGAGGAGGGAATCAAAGGGGAGCACTTGGAGGTAAGATTTTTGGAATCAATACTCGTTCCTATCGTGATTGCTACCTAATTAGACATGAAATTTGTGGAATCTAAAGCCTAAAATTGGGGAATTAGGGCTTGAAATTGGAGAGTGTAAATTGGGGATTTGAGGGGCCATTTGAGGTCTGATTTTGATGTTCTTTGTATGTATGGACTCGTGAGGATAAGGATTCTATTGATGTGATTTTTATCGGATTCTGTGATGTGGGCCCGGGGGTCGAGTTTGGCCAATTTCGGGATTTTTGATGTAAATTTGTTATTTTCGAGTGGGCTTTGTTCCATTAGCATATTGTGATGGTATGGAACTGTTTTTTTTACTAGATTTGGAGAATCCGGAGGCCGAGTCGAGAGGCAAACGCATCACGGGCTAGAGTTTGGACCGGATTGAGGTAAGTAATGATTGTAAATGTTGTCCTGAGGGTATGAAACCCCGGATTTCACATCGTTTTGATACTTTGAGATGTACGACCCCATGCATGACTGAGTGAGGCCGAGGGCTTGTGTTGTGAGGATATTATGGGATCGGTCTGCGCGCTGCAGCAGGTTGTTACTGATTCCTGATATTTTGAGGCCGAGGGCCTGATTGATCTATGCCACGAGGTGGCTTGTTGTTATGTGAGGCCGAGGGCCTGATTGATGCATGCCACGAAGTGGCTTGTTATTCTGAGGCCGAGGGCCTGACTGATTTATGCCACGAGATGGCTTGTTATAGCGCTTGGACTGTAGGAGCCCCTCCAGGAGTCTGTACACCCCCAGTGTACCCAGTGTGAGTGATGTGATGTAGCGCGAGGGCTGTTGTTGTTTCATGTTGTTGCCCGAGGGGCTGTTCTTGATCCATGTTTTTCCCGAGGGGCGGTTCTTGATTCATGTTATGCCCGAGGGGCTGATTACGAGTGACTGTGAGGTAGCCCGAGGGGTTGGTTCTATTGATATTATGCCCGAGGGGCGGTTTATGTTACATGTTTTGCCCGGGGGGCTGTTTATGTTTCTATCATTTTTTTTACTCACTGTTTTTATCACTCATTTGAAACTATTGCATGAAGTTTTCTTTCTTTTAAAAAGGAAAGGGTTTTTACTGAAACTGAGTTTGATTTACGAAATAAATGATTTCTGCACTATTTTGGAGGCGCACTGTATTTGCGGTAGCGTTATGACGTGGTTTACGTATTTTCTTACTGCTCAGCTTTCATTTACTTTTATTACTTACTGAGTTGGCGTACTCACATTACTCCCTGCACCTTGTGTGCAGATTCAGGTATTTCTGAACCCGGTAGTGGGTATTGATTGCTCAGTGGCAGAGTCATCGGAGTCAGCAAGGTAGCTGCCCATCGTTCGCAGCCCTGCTCTCTCCCTCTTATCTTCCTTGGCCTGTAATAGTTTATTTTCAAACTCTTCGTTGTATTCAGACCTTAGTAGATGCTCGTGACTTGTGACACCCCGATGTCGGCCTTGTGTATTTATTCCGCACTGTTCATTTCGACGTACATTATGAGATTATTGATAATTAATGGCTTAAAAATGACTCTTATTGAATACTGATTGAATTCGAGAATTTTGTCGGCTTGCCTAGTTTCACGATAGGTGCCATCACGACCGGGCCGGTTTTAGGATCGTGACATGAGTCTTTTAGCAAAGTTATTCTATTTCTCCTACGCCTATTTAAAGTGGACATGTGGAATTTTTTTGTATTGGCATCTCCTTCAATTAACCACATTAGTCTTGATTTTAACTTCCAAAAGTCTTCCTCAATTCTAAGAATGCTTCTAAATTCATTAGTAAGTTGATTTTCTAAATTCTGTAGGAACAAACTAGTAGGATAATGAATTGAAGCTTGTATTCCAGCTAACCTAGAAAGTATTTTCCTTTTACAAGTAAAAATATTTCCAAATATCAAGTGGTTCCAATTTGTGACTACTTCTTGAAATTTTTTTGTTGTTTCCATGAGAGGCTAATGCTCATCCCATGTTTGTTGTACTAGTTGACAAAATTAGGGATGTGACACCCACATAGTTTCAAATCGAAAAATTTTCTTATTAATATTTCTTGTGGGTTCTAAGGTTATTAATAAAGGGCAGTGGTCAGAATATGTTCTAGGTAAGTGTTGTACCGTAGCCTCAGGATACATGTTTAGCCACTCATAGTTGGCCAAAAAATGATCAAGTCTTTCAAGAATAGCGTGACCATTTCTACGCTTATTAGTCCATGTAAAATGACTACCCCTAAAGCATAGGTCTATTAACTTACAACAGTTAATGCAGTTTGTAAATCTTTCTACTCTATTAACACTAATAGGTAGTCCACCAAACTTTTCTCGTGCATACAATATGTCATTGAAATCGCCTCCTATTAGCCAGGGAGTATTATAAGTATAATGCATTTGCATTTCCCAAAGATTTGTACGTAGATGATAAGAATTACTAGCATATATGGCAGATAGGATCCATTTAGGTGTAACTGACGTACCTGGACGAGGAAGTGTATCTCTTGCTCAGACATCCCCAGTTCCTCCACATTAATGAGAGCCTCATGCCATAACACAACTAACCCTCCAGTGAGTCCATTAGCAGATACGTGGGCCATGTTCGTGAAACTGAAATCCTCACGAAGCCTCTCATGATCGTGCATGTTTGTTTCTAGAAGGATTACTAGAGTTGGTCAATGATTATCTAATAGGGACCTAAAATGTCGCCTAAACTCTGGATTGTGAGAACCCCTACAATTCATACTATAAAATTCATAATACTAGAGTGGGGTATTGTGACTAGAGGAGTTGGAATCAGAGGATTGACAACAGAGGTTGTCATTTAATTCCGAGGATCCAAGACTGGAGGAGGTGGAGGAAGTGTAGGAATGATCACCATTGAGTACTTTCCTACCTCTCGATTGTTTGTGACTCGAAAGTTTAGACTGCATGTGATCATTTCTGGAGGACACTTCAGAATGAAATTTTTTTGTACTGTTCTTTGAGGTTGTAAAGCTGGGTTCCTTTTAACCATAAGAACTCTGTCTTTGTCTCCCTTAGCTCCACTAGGATCTGGGCTAACTCCTGTCTTTTTTCTATATCTAGTGCGTTGGGAGATGGAGGTGGAGTCTGTGGTGGACTTTCTTGAGGTGTCAGTGATCTAGTGGGCTGTTGGGATCGGAATATGGAGATAGTGGATTGAAGGTGTTGAGGTTCTAGAACCATGGTGCATAGATCTGCCCCATGTGATGTGGAGGATAGAAAGACAGTAGAGTTGTTGTTGAGTTGAGCACTGGAATTGGAGGATGCATTGGGTATGTCCACTGTTGTGGATTCGAAGTTGATGGTTGGTGCTCCAGTAAGAATGGTGTTTCAGTGTTGTACCATTGATTTTGAGCCAACGCTTCCATCCCTAATCTCATCCCCTCTGTTACTATCTCTGCCAAGTGTGTCAGATTTTAGAGGAGGAGAACAACTTCTTGATTGTTGATTTCCATTGTGAATACTAGTGCATGACCCTGTAAACCCATCTCTAACCACGATTGAAGTGAGACGTCCATCGTATTTTTGTTGATACCCAATTTTTCCCTATATTTTTATATATGCAAATACTTTCAAAATAGCATGTACAGGCATTTATAAGCACGCCACAAAGTTTTGGTATTTTTCTTTTATTTTTTTAAGATTTTAAAACCAATTTATTGTCTATTTTAATACTACAAAAATCCAATAATTATTCCCAAACTAGCATTTTTTAGTGAATAATTTATTTCATTCTCATATTTACCCTAAGATATAATTGGGGTAATTTTTGTATATTTTTATACATTTTATTTGGTATTTTTTAAGCTAATTGCATATAATTGTAATTATAGCCTATTTTACGATTAACGGCATTCTATAATTATAAAATCACTTTTAGTATTTTTACAGTAATATTTATATGTTATTAATTGGTCCAGTACCTTTAATTGATTTTCAAATCATTTTTTTTACTATTTTTATAAATTAAAAAGGGGAAAACTGGCTATTTAAATGACAGCCGTTTTTGTATTTTAATTTTAGCCCAAATTGGACCCCCAACCACACCCTAATCAAACGACCCAATTCTATTGTAACTCGACCCATACCCTTTCCTATCATACCCAAACCCGGTCCCCATTTAACCCATTTAATCCCAGCCGTTGATCTTTTAGATCAACGACTCCCCTCATCCCTTTCCTTTTTTAATTCAAACGATCCCTTACCCTACCTCATTTCTCCTCAGCCGCCGCCTCTGAAACCCTCCACTCTCTCAAATCTCTCAAGGGTTCTCAAACCCTAGCCACCTCTTGCCGTCTCAAACCAGAGATCCACCGAAATCTATGGCCACCAAAGCCATGGGGATCTCACGCCCACCCCCTGGTGCTCGTATACACCAGTTTTCTGAAGATTCAAGGCCTGAACTTGAAGATCTCTACCCAGATCTCCTTCGATTCAGGGTTCCATGGTCGTCTCCGGCTCTACTCCGGCATATCGTGGACGTTCGAGCCTGAGTCTAACTTCTCCGGCTTAGATCCACGAGTTTTCCAGGCCTTTCTCACTTCTAGGTTTCTTCTGAAACCCCAACCTTTCGAGGTTCTTCTGATTTCTCTAGATCTGTCCTAGATCTGTGTTTATCTTGGGGTCTCAAAACATTTTCTCAAAGTTTCTTTCAAAACTTGCTTTTTAACCTTTTCATCTTCCCCGATTTAGGTTTCTTTGATCTTTTTACATGCTCTACTGTGATTTCTTATTTGTTTCTTCTACTATGTTTCTTTCTATGATCCTTATGTGCTTCTTCTACTGTGTTTCTCTCTACCTTGTTCTTACGATTTTCTACTGTATTTTTTGCATGATTGTTCTTTATTAAGTTTTTCTTCTACTGGAAATACGTGTTCCTTTATGATTTCTGCACTTATTCCGTTAATATTTTCTTTTTTCTGACTACTTGTCTTCATCTCTAGACTCGATTAATGGTAAAAAACCCTAGAATTTGGGGTTCACTCGAGTTTGAGATTATTTGTTATGTGATTTGTTTGTTTTTATCTTGCACGTGTTGATTTCAAAACCCTAGTCTTTTTGGACCTATTGAGTTCCTGAAGTTGTTTCCTCTACTGTTCACTGAGTTTCGAAATCTTTGTGTCAACTTTGTTTCTTCATACGATTCTGACCTCTTTACTTGACCTTTCGGATGCTATTCCCTCTTCTCTGAATGACTACCATGTTCCTATGGTCCTCTACTCACTGATTTTCTTTGATTGACATGACACTCTTCTTTGTCTTAAATCCAGCCTCGCATGCTTAATGTTTATGCACTCTTTATAGGTCAAATTCCCTCTCAAAATAACCTTGATTATGGACTGATTCAAATCTCTTTGTGTAACTTTGATTGCACTCTTGAATTGATTCTTTCCTTTATTGTTTTGATTTCCTTTGTTTCTTGACTTTGAAATATTCCTTCGACCCTGCCTTTCTACTTAAGTTGATTTTGATCCCATTACCTTAATTACATTAGTATGGGATTTCTACAGGTCTTTCCTTAATTAAGGCTGATGAACTTAACCCCTAATACATGTGTTACTCGTACTGTGCTGAAAATATTTCCTTATTTGTCATGTCCAGCCCTGCGTGATTTCTTTCCTTATTTAACACTTGCATGCTACCGTTTGGTTTAATTGCTTTATTAAAGGAAGTCTTTGATACTGATTTGATTTTAATAAGACACATATTCCTCCAATTATGTCTGAATTACAGTCCTTGCCTTATTTCTGCATGTTTCTCACACTATAAATACCTGCTCTTTATTAACACCCAACACAACAACAAAAACACGAACACTGGAGTCTTTTCTGCACTCACACTCACACACAAAGTATTCTCTCTTGATGTTTGTGCTGTGGCTTCTTTGCAAGACTTCTGCTCTCTTTGCTTGTCTCTTTCTGAAATTGGTATGCCTTTATTTAAACTTTTGCCTCATCCCTATGTGTTTATTATGTAGTCTCAGTCTTTTGTGTGGTTTGCTGTTCATACTTCAAAACTTATGCTAAGTATTTTTCCTTTCTTTGCTTCTGTTCTCATATGAACCCCTACCCCTAATCCCCTTTATGTGTCGAGTTGAAACCTTGGCCTTACAGTATCCCAATTACTGCCCAGGCCATGGATTGACCTTCAATAGGTCCTGACTCTCCAATGTTTGGCTAGTGGGCTGGTCAGGGGTGTGCCAGCATTCTATGTTGCTAGGCATGACCACCAGCCTGCCTTAGCATCCCTTAATCCCCTCTATTGCACTTACACTTGTTCCTAGATTCTAAGTTCTGCCCCCCTCCAATGAGCCGTGCCTTGGGACCTTGAGTTCCCTCTGAACTTGGACATTGGAGGGCTGGCCCTTCCACACCGCACTTTAATTCAGTTCTGTAATGATATCTGGGTGTAAGCATTGCATGGAGTTCTTGAAACTCCTTGGAACTTTGACACATTCCAGATAAGGGAAAGGCCTTAGAACTTGATCCCGGCAGTTGGCTCATATCATATTGTTAGACCTTGGGTCTGAATTAGGCTCCTTGGATGCAGCTTAAAAGCTCTGATGTAATTTTATTTTCTGTTTGATTCATTTGGTCTGTAATAAATTTTGTAATAACTTATAGGGTTTTAGTAAAAAGGGGAGGGCTATCTGTGTATGCATAAGGGTAGATATCCTGCCTATAGGAGTTTTTTTTTCCTTTGAATTTCTGCACTTTCACATATAGAAATCATGCTTATCTCTGCACTTTCATCTTTAGAAATCATGCTCATAAGAACTCTGCATATCATATAGATATCCTGTTCATAAGAATTCCGCATGTAGGAACCATGTCTTTAAGATTCTGCATTTTTGCATCCATCATTAGGCAAACAGTTGTAGGTCAAAATAATAATCAACTGCATCCTAGATACCATGCTCGTAGGATTTTCTGCACTCTTGCTAGGCCTGTAAAAAGTGTTTAAAATTAACAACGCTAGAAAGCATGCCTATAGGAACTATTAACCCAATCTGAATCACTCGCTTTAAGATTAGTCTGTCAGTAGTAACCAAATGCAGAACTCGTATCATTCTGTTAAAACCGGCAACTTTCAGTAATCAGTTCACTTCCTTATTCCTGAAACCAGTAGATACCATCACTTAGGGAAACAAGTAAGTAGTTAATTAATTGCGCCAGTCTTCGATAAGTTGCAGCCAGGCGAGCCTAATGCGAACTTCTTGTCTAAAAATATGTAATGAACCAACCTGCCTAACGTTAAGCATAATTTGGACCTAATCAGTATGTGTAAGACGTGCTAAACTACATGATTTCTGTGATTAAAGGAGGTTTGTCTGAGCCTTAATTGCTTTTCTGATCCCATAACTGTCTTATGTGTTTTGCCTGACGCCTTAGTATTTTAACCTTTTGAACCTCTGAAAAGCCAAGCTCCCTCCCTTTAGGATTAGTGGTCTTAAAGCCTCCAGGACTGATAGGTGGGACGGGTAATAGCACGCTGTAGGTAACTACACCATTTCGCGCTTAATACCTTATCGGGGTGGGAAGGGTAGACATGGAGATGATGATCACACGATAACACTACGCGTACAATTGGTTACCGGTGTTGTGTGGATGATCCATGTGATTTATAAACCTAGGACCCCTTGCCCTATGTTACTTTGTTTAATATCAACAAATTCTGTCTTTTCAATCACCCAAAACTCCCCTTTATTTTTTTTACTGCATTATCCCTTTTCCTTCTTTGTTTATAAGTTCCAACATGCTTGTTAGCAACCATTATGTGTAAATTTATTTGCATACTTGTTTACATTAAAGTCACAACATAGCATGGCCGGGAACCACACTAGTGGATCTTGAGAGGTGCCTAACACCTTCCCCTCGAGATATTTCTAGCCCTTACCCGAACTCTGGTTTTCCAATTCAAAACCCTTCTTAGTGTCCTAATGCACTCAATCATTAGGTGGCGACTCTTCAATTCCAAAAAAAACACAATTCCCAAATGGGAATAGAGTTGTCTTCCCGAATGTCGTAAACCCGATTTCGCGAGAAAAAGGGGGGGTCGACAGCATGGCAACTCCGCTGGGGAATCTTTAGGCTTTTACCACTTCATGTTATATGTGACTTTACTGCTTTCTTTACCGCTTTGTTTAATACCTTTATTCGAAACTGACTTGTCTTTTTGTTTCCTTTTTTTTTCTTTAACGCTTTCATTTACTGTTTTTCTTCAATACCGTTGTAATTTCCGAGCAATTATTGTAATCATTATGAATGTGAAAATACGTGGAAATTTGTTTCATTTCTTGTAATTGCATTTTTCAACATCATATTCCACTCGTGCCAAACAAATACCATAGCAACGCTTGATGAGTGGTTGCGCTCTTCCAATATTATTACCCCCTAAATTTTGGCAAAGGCGTATTTGCGGTAAAACTAGTCAATCAGCGGTGCAGTCTACGGTTCCGTGCCTTTCCCTCTTGAGTTGTCCGCTCAAGGGTACCGGTCTAGCACCCCATAGAAACCTTATTTTGTTAAAACTGTGCATGCATCACTGTCAAACCTAGTCGAGTCAGTTATGCTGTCCACATAATGACTCTTCAAGATAGCCTTGTCCAAAGTCCACCGGGTTCCCCTGGAACCCAAACGGACAACACCATTGTTCTGTGCATTTATTTGGAGAACTAAATGCCATTATCCTAATTATTGATTTAAATAGTCGAGTCCGGTGGGGTAAGGGATAACACTTTGTTTTTCAGAAAATGAGGCATGAAGTCCCCGACTTCGGTATAGTATACCCTCACTCTTGCTAACCTGGTGGAGGAATCTCCCATCAAGTGACCAATCAATGAATGGAAAGAGAGGGTCGCCAAGGCTAGTAAAAAGATGGAATATCTGGAATACAGTCTGCTGGAGTTGGACGGAAAAGTAAGGAAAAGAGTCACTGATTGCCAGAACACTGAGGGAAACAAAGGCGAACGCCTGGCAAAGGCATTTTTACTGGTGAACCTACACGAGTTGGAGGATTTGATCAACGAGAGCATTCAACCTGCGGAAGGTCCTTCTGGGACCAAGTAGTTAGGAGTCTTTTCTTTTGCTTTTAAATGTAATAAGGCCAATGGCCATTAGTGACATTTTACTTTCTGCAACTTTAGTGTCGTTTTGGGATTCGTCTTATTTTTATCAATAAAATGAGGCATTTAGCATTATAAGTTCTCAAAATTAACTTGTCGCTAGGCCTACCTCAGGCACAACGAGGCACCCAATTTAGAACACAATTTATATTCTTGCACTGTGTGTTTAAATATTGCAACATTTTTTCTCAGAATCCGTACTAACTTGTTACCTTTTGTTGTTTTTACTTTTATTTTTATTCCCCTCCCCAATAGGTTAGTTCATGCATTCTGGCATCATCATCCTACTCCACAAGATCTAAGGGCCCTCCACCTCCTCCTCCTCCAAGTCCTATCAAAAGCAAGAACAAAGCGAAAATGGACAACATCAGAAAGGACGACTCAGCTGAAAGGGTAGAGGTTCCTCAGGGTGTTCAGGTATCCAAAGAAAATGCCGCGCAACTCGAACAGAAGCTACTGAAATTTCAAGAAGAACTAGACCAAGTTCGGAACTTGGAGAGTTTGTCATTCTCCCTCACTACTCTAGACGTCAACTTTCCCATTGCTCAACACCCCATACCTCCACAAAACATCCCAACGCCGCAGAAACAGCCCGCTACTCATTACAACACACATCTCAACAACACTCCACTCCTCATCCCTGAACCATCAAATGATCATCCCCACCACACTCCCATATATGTGGAAACCTTGTCCATTACAAACACACCAGAGTCTGATGACAAAGACTCTCTCATCAAGAACCTGGCAGCAGAGCTCAAAAGTTGACTAGCCGGGTCTAGGGCGTGGAAGGAAACAAAGGCATTGAAGGGTTGAATTATGAGGATCTTTGCATCCAGCCGGACGTTGAACTTCCCGAGGGGTACAAACCTCCCAAGTTCGAAATGTTTGACGGCTCAAGGGATCCTAGAGTCCATCTGAGGACATATTATGATAAACTGGTCGGTGTAGGAAGAGACGAGAAGATTCGCATGAAACTCTTCATGAGAAGTTTGAAAGGCGATGCGCTATCTTGGTACATTAGCCAGGATCCCAAGAAATGGACGAGCTGGGTAGGAATGGCGTCCGATTTCATGGACAGGTTCAGGTTCAACACAGAAAATGCACCAGATATCTTCTACATCCAGAATCTGAAAAAGAAACCCATTGAGACATTCCGCGAGTATGCTACTCGATGGAGATCCGAGGCTGCTAAGGTCAGGCCGGCCATAGAGGAAGAACAGATGAACCGATTTTTCGTCCGAGCGCAAGATGCGCAGTATTATGAGAGGTTAATGTTGATAGAGGGCCAGAAATTCTCCGATATCATCAAGCTAGGAGAAAGGATTGAAGAGGGCAATAAGAGCGGAATGGTCACTAATTTTGAAGCACTGTAGGCTACCAACAAAGCCCTGCAATCTGGTGGCGCGTCCAAGAAAAAGGACGTGAGTACCGTGATGGTTGCACAGCGAACCAAGTCCCCAATAAAATACCAAGCCTACCCGGTACCCCCTATCACATACCAACCTATCCCCAACTACCAAGCACCTCCGCCTTCTTACCAAATTCCATCACCCGCTTACCAATCATCTCCCTCTCCCACATATCAACCCACCTCACCAAGATATTCCCAACCTGCACCCGTCTACCAAGCCTATAATACCCACTACCAATCACCTCCCGCCCGCCAAAATTTCCCCAGGCCACGCCCTAACTTTGACCGCAAACCTCCCAGGCAATACACCGCCATCGCCGAGCCAATCGACCAACTATATGAAAGACTCAAAGAAGCCGGTTACATCACCCCAATCCCTTCCATAACTCCAGAAAATCCTTCCCAATAGGTCAACCCAAACAAAACCTGTGCATACCATTCCGGCATGAAAGGACATACCATCGATGAGTGTCGATCTCTGAAAGATAAAATCCAAGCTCTAATTGACAACAAAATCATAATGTCCAAGGAACCTGCTCCCAATGTTCGCAACAATCCCTTGCCTGATCATAAGGGTGGTGGTGTGCATATGATCGAAGTGGAAGATGATTGGGACCCCAAGGGGTCAATTGGATTAATTGCCGAGGGTGACGAGCCTAAGAAACCAGCCGTCACATTGAATCCAATTGTAGTCCAGATCCAGCCCTCTGGGGATGCTGAAGTAAATATGTCTATGCCTCTCGAGTTTGAAACACCGTCATCCGAAAGGATCGCAGAGCCGATTGAGGTGGAGTTTGGGTCTCCAAAGGTACCATTTGAAGTTGCCGTGTTGCCACCCAAAACGAGAGTGCCCATTCCTGTGGCGATGTCGGCAGTAACGCCATTCCAGACACAGGCCATTCCTTGGGATTACACCGCCGAGGCAAGAAGGAAGGGAAAAACTAGGTCTGGAGAAGCAATCGCAGCACAAGGACGAGGACCGACAGAATTTATACTCCGGAGCACTTAGTTGAATCAAGTAAGCAGGCCTCTGGACGGCCTATCGAAACTGGGCCCGATGATCTCTGGCGGAAGATACAGGCAAAAGAATACTCAGTTGTTGATCAATTAAATAAAACACCAACACATATCTCCATTTTAGCTCTACTGCAAAGCTCCGAGACACACAAGAACGCCCTGATGAAGATACTGAGCGAGGCATACGTACCCAGCAATATA
The DNA here is from genome assembly GCF_001879085.1 of Nicotiana attenuata. Taxonomy (NCBI): domain Eukaryota; kingdom Viridiplantae; phylum Streptophyta; class Magnoliopsida; order Solanales; family Solanaceae; genus Nicotiana; species Nicotiana attenuata. The sequence continues at coordinate 21,990,957 of NC_031998.1, forward strand.
ACTGGAGGAGAAATGGAAAGCATGGTCGGGCAGGTATTGGAGAGTCATAAGATCACTTTCCACGAGGATGAGTTGCCCCCTGAAGGTTTAGGACACAACAAAGCGTTGCACATCACTGTGCAATGTAAAGACCATTTGATCACCAGAACTTTGATTGATGGAGGATCCAGCCTCAACATTTGTCCATTGGTGACCCTCAGAACATTGGGGAAGAGTCTGCATGAAATCAAGGATGGGGCTATCAACGTCAAAGCTTTTGATGGTTCCCAAAGGTCCACTATTGGGGAGATCAGTTTATGTCAACAAATGGGGCCAACTTGGTTCGATGTTGATTTTCAAGTAATGGACATCCCAGCATCCTACAAATTACTACTGGGACGACCTTGGATCCACGCCGCTGGAACCGTAGCATCAACCCTGCACCAGGCAGTGAAGTTCGAGTGGAATCACAAAGAAGTGATTATTCATGGTGACGGGAGTAACCCCATATACAGTCGCCAAACCATCCCAGCAATTGAAGGAAGAAGGAAGCTAGGAGGAGAAACTTACCACGACATTGAGCGAGTCAACGCCGTGGACAAAGATAAGTGGTGGGATAACAAGATAGAGAGTATACTAAACTGGAGCAGGTATGAACCTGGCAAAGGGCTCGGCAAGAACCTTCAGGGAATCACCAAGCCTATCAAACTGAAGAAGCATGGCACCACTTTGGGTTAGGGTACGGTTATACTTGGGAAGAATTCCAGAACTGGTCGCCACCATGGCGCGGCCCTTACTATCCGCTGGAGCACCCTATACCCCGCCTGGAACAGACTTTCCAGCCGGTCGACATCATATATGGGTTAGAGGAAGATGAAGCATTAGCAGCAATGAAGAACCTGTTCTTGGAAGATGACAATATGGATTGTCACGTCATTCTCGAGGATGAAGGGGAGGAAGGCCCTTCCATTCAGACAATGAACCGAGGAAGCGCATCAACAATTGGTCCGTCAGAACCACCAAGGCCCGGAGAGCTTCGGGGTAGCAAGGCTGAAAAAAGCATTATGCATTATCTTTTATTTTTCGCTAGTTGATTTCCCTTCAGTATTATCTTTGAATTTTGAAAAGAGCTCCGATGTTCAAAACCATTCTTTTAGCATTTATTAAAGCATTTTAGTTTTTATAAATCTTGCTCTTATTATCTCTTTTTCTCTGCCATTTACTCTACTTTACACAGCATTATTATTACTTATCTTGATGAACCGATGAATGTGACATGCGACGAGGTAACGGAACAAACGGATATAGACTCAGAAGAGGATGAGATACCAGAAGAGATCGTTAAAGAGGTCGAGGACTTTGAGAATAGACCTAAGTCTAACCTGGACGAGACTGAGGTCGTCAACCCGGGGGATACAGAGAATGTCAAGGAAACGCGCATTAGTGTTCACCTGTCACCATCAGAAAAAGAAGAGTACACGGAGTTCTTAAAAGAATATGAGGACGTATTTGCCTGGTCATATGATGATATGACCGGTCTCAGTACATCTATTGTAGCTCACAAATTGCCAACAGATCCGACATGTCCGTCGGTAAAACAGAAACATAGAAAGTTCAAGCCAGACATGAGTTTGAAAATCAAAGAAGAAGTTACCAAACAAGTCAAAGCCAAGGTCCTCAGGGTGGTGGAGTATCCGACATGGTTAGCCAACATTGTGCCAGTGCCGAAGAAGGAAGGGAAGGTCAGAATCTGTGTCGACTACCGGGACCTCAACCGGGCCAGTCCGAAAGACGATTTCCCATTGCCGAACATACACATCCTGATCGACAACTGCACCAAGCACGAGCTGCAATCATTTGTCCATTGTTTTGCTGGGTATCATCAAATACGGATGGATGAGGAAGACGCTGAGAAAACGACTTTTATCACGCCATGGGGGATGTATTGTTACAAGATGATGCCGTTCGGGTTAAAGAATGCTGGGGACACCTACATGAGGGCCATGACTACTATTTTCCATGACATGTGTCGACGCCCCCTTTTTATTCCAAAACGGAGTTCGGAATCGGGTATACGACATTCGGGAGGACAACTCTATTCCCTTTCGAGAATTGGATTTTTTAGTTTGAAGCGTCGCCACCTAATGATTATAGTGCATTAGGACACTTTAAGGAAGAATTTGAGATGAAGAACCAGAGTTTGGGTAAGGGCTAGAAATTATCTCGAGGGGAAGGTGTTAGGCACCCCTCAAGATCCACTAGTGTGGTTCCCGGCCATGCTACAATTGTGACTTTGAATGCAAACAAACAAGTAAACAAGCAAGCATTGCAAATACGAGAAAACTATTACAAATAAGGAGCACAAAAGGTTAAAGAAAGTGCTGAATTTTAGGGAATGAGCAGTTTAGTTAAAAGTGCAAGTAGGAAGAAGTCAAGTACTTAGTGCGAACAATCTGAAAATTATGTAAAAAAACAGAAGTCGAAAGTGCAACAGCTTTTTAAGGTTCAGAAAATTGTTAAACTAATAAAGAGGGAGGGGGGTCCTAGGTTTATATATTACATGGATCATTCGCACAACACTGGTACTCAATTGTAAGAATAGTGTTATCGTGTAATCATCATCTCCATGTCTACCCTTTCCCACCCCGTTAAGGTATTGGAGCGCGGAATGGTATCGTTTGCCTATTGCATGCTATTACCCGTCCCAAGCTATCAGTCCCGGGGAATTAGGACTTCTAATCCTAAAAGGGGAAGAAAGGGATGGGGGCCTTTATGGAGTTTAAAGGACGAAAATTCTAATCGACATTCAAAAACAAGTAACAAGTAGGGGGAATGAACAGACAAACAGTTAAGGCTCACATAAACCCCGTAAATCAGATAACATATAGTTTAGCATGCCTTTACACATACTGGTTTGGTCTTTAAAATTAAAAATTAAGCAGCGAGCGGACTGGTTCGATACATACGTTTAGACAGGAAGCCCACATTAGGCAACTTGGATCCAATTGTCAGAACTTAAGGTATTTTAAGCGAGTGATTTAGAAAGTGCTGGTTCTAGAAAAGTAGTCTAATGCCGGAAAGTACAGATTGCAGTCAGTTTAGAAATAAGTTTTAAGAGAATCATGAGCATAAACCATAAAAGGAGTTCCAGAGTCAGAAATACTTAAGGAAAGAGTAAACTGCAGAACTGTTTTAAAGACAATTTCAGGAACGCCAAAACTGAGTTGGAAAATATTTAGGCAGAATTTTAGAAAGAAACCATTTCAGAAGAGGTGCTGATTTGAAAAACTCAAATGTATACTGATTCAAAAGAGTTTTGTCAAAAGATTGAGGCTGAAAACATTAAGACATTAGAGACCAGTTAACAGATTGTTATTGCTTAAGAAGAATCGGACGAACTTGACGCGGAATCCTATGATATCTATATATGATTTTAAAAAGTCTGTTAAGAACTGGTAAGAAGAGGCAATATTTAATTACCCTACAGTTTGCCTAATGCATATGCATTCCCTATAGGCATGATTTCTATGCACTGATTACATGAACGTTAAGGTCCTATAGGCAGGATTTCTAGATGACTTGTATCATAATTAAACGTTAAACCCTATAGGCATGGTATCTAGGTGACTTGAATCAGAAACATCGAACCATCTTATGTGCAGTATTTCTAGTGAAAAAATTAAGTCCTAAAGTCATGATATCTACGCCTTTATTGATGCAAGAAAGTAAAACCCCTCCCACACCCTTTTACTAGATTCCCCGAGTTCTATACAAGTTATTACAACCCAAAGAATCAACTGAAATAATAAAAATGCATCAAAAACTAACAGCTAGATCCAAGCAGCCTAATTCAATCTTAATGTCCAATAATATGTATTTAACCAACTCCGGGGTCCAGATCTCCAAAGCCTTCTCATTATCCAGGGTGTTTCAAAGTTTCAAGGAACCTCAGGGATTCCAGGCATTGCTTACACCCAGGATGCCATTATGAACAGGATGGTGCAGTGTGGAATAGCCAGCCCTCAGGCATCCAAGTTCAGAGGGAGCTCAGGGGTCCCTAAGCATGGCTTGCAAGAGAGGGGCAGAACTTATAGCTAAGAGTAAGTGCAAAGTGAAAGGGAATTAGGGGGCTATGACAGGTGGTGGTCATACCTAGCCATAAGGTAGGCTGGCACACCCCTGACCACTTGCTAGATGAACAAGTTAGGAGCAGACCTTTTGATGGTCAGACAAAGGTCTGGATAGTGATTAGGACACTATCAGACCTAAGTCAAGGCTCAAGCACATAATGGGGAGAATGGGAAGTGGGAATTGATTGAGTTAAGGAGTTCAATGAACCTAGTTCAGGATCATAGACAGCAATATTGGGGTGCTGCTATTCCCTGAACAAAGGGGTAAAAGGGGTAAGGGAATTCATAAAGCATCATATTCACAACAAACAAACAACTGTACAGATTATTTAAATGTTGGACTGTAAGAGAAGGGGAAACACGTTATAATATGCTAGAAAACATGTGGACAGAATTAAACACATTGTTCTTGGGGTGTATAAACTAATTGAAACATACCGGTATAGAAGTAAAGAATGCAGAAGAAAAGGAGCAAAGTCCACAGCAGTGTGAGTATCAAAAAGAGAGAGTGAAAGGGAATTGTGAACTCAAATGGTATTCTGTGTTCGTGTATAAAAGTGTAGAAGGGTAGCGTCTTTTATAGTGTAGAGAAGCAAACAAGAAAGGTAAGAAAACCCTTTTTAAAAAAATCAATCTCAAATATTCTCCCTTTAGTCAAGGGATTTAATTTCAAACGGAAAAGTGTAAACAAGGAAAGGAAATTTGAATAAAATCCTTCACAGTAGCATAAGAAGGGAAAATACACGAGGTATATTTAAGGAAAGGTTTCAATAGTACTTGATTTGTAAAGAGAAAGGAAAGGGAATCAATCAAACAATTAACAAAATCAAAGTACTAAGTTTAAATAGAATGAACCAAACCAGAAATAGGTAAAGAGGGCTTAATCAAAGAAATCAGTGGCAATCAATCAAGACCCTATCAAAGGGATCCAAAATCTATCAAGCAATCACCAAAAACCTTGGAAGAGGATCTTCTTGCATATAAAGCAAACAATTCATACAGAAGAGTTTAACATTGAAGTGTTTAGAATCATAAACAAAAGAATACGAGTTCAACCAGAGACTCATAGTGAGTCTGAAGGTACAGGGTCCCCAAAGTGGAACCCTAATTCAATTTACCAAGAAAAACCCCCAAATTCTAGGGTTTCCCCATCGAATTAAACACAGAAACGAGAAGGCAAGTGAACAGACTCAAGGAGTCTCATGAGAATCAGGCAAATACAATGGCGGGCTTGAAACAATCAAAGAAAGGAAACCACTTTAAGGCATGAAGAACATGCTCAGAAAAACTTTGGCATTTAAGAAAACATGCTTAACAAGAACACGAACATAGTTCAGGAAAGCAAAACATCAAGAAACTCAGTAGTAAATATGCATGGTAGAAGAGTGAGAAAAACAGACTAATCATGTGAGCATACATATAAAAGTAGAAAGACAATACATGCGTAATAGAGGAGGAAAACATACAAGCATAATACAGACAAACATCTAAAAGAAAAGAACAACAAGAATCGAAAGACGTTCAGAAACCCTAATTTTGAAAAACCAACAATTTTAAAAAGGAAATTTGGGGAAAACACTCAAAACGTCAAATATAGCATAGGTTCAACACAGATCTAGGCAAATAAACAAAGAAAGAACCTCGAATAGTTTAGGGTTTCTGAGAAACCCTAGAAATGAGAAGGCGTGGAAAGGGTCTGGTCTCGAACAGATCTGAGCCATAGCTAGGCTCTTAAAGCTCGATCACACCGGGACATGACTGGAGAAGCCATAGAACCACAGATCTACAACGGATCTGAACGGACTTTATCGAGGTCAGGCCTCGAAATCTTGAACAACCACGGTTTGGGGGAAAGGAAGGTAAGCACAGGATGTCCATGGCCGGAGAAGCCATGGACTCCGATGAGATTGCTCGGAGAAGACGACGGAGGAGATTAGGGTTTCGAGTGCTAGGGAGAGTTTGAGAGAAGGAGAGAGTTTGGGGGAGGCTGTCTGAGAGAAATGAGGAGGGTTAGGTCGCTTGGAATTAAAAAGGAAAGGGTTATTTGTGGCCGTTGATCAAAAGGATCAACGGCCTGGATTTAAAGGGATCCCGGGCGGGTTTAGTTTAATGGGTCAGGGGTTGGGTTAACTTGGAATTGGGCTGGCCTAATTGGGCATTAGGATTGGGGCCAATTGGGTTTAAGATTAAAATGAAATTGAGTCTATAATTGAAATGAAATGTGGCCAAAATTGAAATAGCCAGTTTTTCCCCTGTTATTTAATAAAAATAGTGAA
>NC_031998.1:21997526-22000189 GCF_001879085.1 Nicotiana attenuata
ACAAAAAAAATTACCTTAATTATATTTGGTGTAAATATGAGAATAAAATAAGTTATTCACAAAAATGATAATTTTGGGAATAATTATTGGATTTTGTACTGTTAAAATAGACAATAAATTGATTTAAAATAAGAAAAAATACCAAAACTCTTGGGAATGCTTATATATGCATGTATATGCTATTTTGAGGATATTTTGAGTACATAAAAATACTTAGGGAAAAATTGGGTATCAACAGCTGCCCCTCTTTACCCGGGAAGGATGAAAGAGTTGTCGGGTAAAGATATGATGGCCAATTTTGACCGGAAGTGGCGATTTTCAAAGAATTTGACCAAGCTCTGGTTTCTGAGCTGCCTACATATCCCTGGTTTTACAGGAATCAGGCCGTATGTAGTTCAGGAACCATTGACGGAACATGCCGATGGATTCGAAAGGACGGACGTGATGCTTTTGGAGAGGCAAGAGGTATTTGGGAAGCTGATCAGCTGCGAGAACCGGAGCGGGACCGCTCCTGCTGAGACGGCCATTGTTAGCCGGTGTACCTGCAAGTGAGCAATATCGTCGTATATTGTGCATAAACTAAAACATGATGCAAGTTCCCGTCGGACCATGAATGCTGTCCTCGGACGGTTAGGATGACGTCCTCGGACCATGATGTCCTGGGCCATGAAGCGCAAAATTAAAGGATTTGCAGGCTATGAAATGACGTTCTCGGGCCATGATGATGGTGCCTTCGAACCATGATGCCTTTGAATAATGATGTGCAAGATATAAAGTGGGGTCCTCGGGCCATGGCATGGTGTTCTCGGGCTATGAAGATGATGCCTCCGAACGATGACACCTTTGGACAATTTGGCAATATTTCAGCCCATGAAATGCAAGGTTTGGCGGTATTTCAGCCGATGCAAAAACGTAAATGGCGATGTTTCTGCCGAGAGAAGATTTAAAAAAAACAGGCGATGTTTCAGCCGATGTGAAAATAAAACTGGCGATGTTTCAGCCGACAGAAGATTGAAATAAAGTTTGGTGATATTTCAGCCGATATGAAATAAAATGGCGATATTTCAGCCGATGTAAAAAGTAAAATGGCGATATTTCAGCCGAAAGAAATTTAAGTAAAGTTTGGCGATATTTCAGCTTATTGCAAGACGTGAGGTGGCGATATTTCAGCCATGCAAGAAAGATAAAGTGGCGGTATTTCAGCCATGCAGGTGGAGGTAGAGCTTAACCTCGGAAGGTAGAAAGGTAGCCTTATGCAATGCAGGGAATGCAGGATGGAGACAATGCTTAGTCTCGGAAGGCAGAAAGGTAGCCTTATGCAAAGCAGGAAATGCAGATGGAGACAACGTTAGTCTCGGAAGGCAGAAGGGTAGCCTTATGCAATGCAGGAAATGCAGATGGAGACAACGCTTAGTCTCAGAAGGCAGAAAGGTAGCCTTATGCAATGTAGGAATGCAGATGGAGACAACGCTTAGTCTCGGAAGGCAGAAAGGTAGCCTTATGCAATGCAGGAATGCAGATGGAGACAACGCTTAGTCTCGGAAGGCAGAAAGGTAGCCTTATGCAATGCAGGAATGCAGATGGAGACAACGCTTAGTGTCGGAAGGCAGAAAGGTAGCCTTATGCAATGAGATAAAAGCGGGTAGTAATAAAAGATTCTTAGCTGACAGATGGTAGCCGATTGTGATATTACGGCTGCTGGGAAATATTGCGTGCGAACATCAAAATGCGGGTAGGTGTGATGGCTCAATGCGATTGCGTAATATGTTTGTGACTCGGGCGCCTGCATCCAAAGAAAATTGTGAGTTTTGTCAAGGGGGGAAAGGTTAGTTCGTTTTCCCTTGGCTTCCGGCATTGGGCATCGTTGGGGTAGCGTCGCTAAACAGTAGCAATTCGAACAATAGTTATGCATGATTTAGTAAATATAACATAAGTAGAAAACGGTTTTGTTTAGATGAACCAACGACTGCAACGTGGTTCAAAACATTGCAACCTTTCTTGCTCCGGAATTTTGAGGGTCCTCCTCAAAATTCTGCCCCAGTTTACTAGGTTGGCACTTCTGACGGCTGCGCTGAATGACTGAAGAATCAACTTCGGAATTTTGAGGGTCCTCCTCAAAATTCTGCCCCAGTTTACTGAGGTGGCATCCCTGGCGATGAGTGGCTGAAGACTAACTTCGGAATTTTGAGGGCCCTCCTCAAAATTCTGCCCCAGTTCCAATAGTAGGGGAAAATGAAATTTTTATTAAATTGTGACCGAACCCATGGGGCTGCCTACGTATCCCCTCTTAAACGGGAATCAGGTCAGGCGTAGTTCAAATTACATCATAGAGAAATCATAGGTGATTACACATAATATTGTTTCACTGCATCTGAGTTGATTGGCTTTGGCCAGACTTCTCCATCCACTTCTGCAAGAATAAGGGCTCCTCCAGTTAGAACCCGGTGAACCATGTACGGACCCTGCCGGTTGGGAGAGAATTTCCCCTTGGCTTCATCTTGATGTGGGAATATCTTCTTCAATACCAGCTGCCCCAGTGTACACTTCCTTGGCTTAACTCTTTTGTTGAAGGCTCTGGACATTCTGTTCTGGTACAACTGACCGTGGCATCTACATTTATCTTTCCAACTATAAGGGCTAGCTGCTCGTACGTCGACCTTTTT
>NC_031998.1:22001687-22009934 GCF_001879085.1 Nicotiana attenuata
AGAAAGGACACTTCTTCATCAGGAAAATACATTTTCAGGGGTTCGTATTCTCCGCCGATAGGGTTCTCGGCGAGGTGATCTGGTATGGCCTGGCCCTTAACTGCTTTCTGAGTCACGTAAACAATGTCGAACTTACTCAACAAGATTTGCCACTTGGCGAGCTTGCTAGTGGGCATGGGTTTCTGAAAGATATACTTCAACGGGTCCATCCTGGATATGAGATAGGTAGTGTAGGCACAGAAATAATGCCTCAATTTCTGAGCTACCCAAGTTAGAGCACAACAAGTGCGTTCTAATAAGGAATACACGGGCCTCGTACGGGGTAAAATTCTTAATGAGATAGTAGATGGCCTGCTCCTTTCTTCCCGTTTCATCATGTTGCCCTAGAACACAACCGAACGATTCATCCAAAACTGCAAGATAAAGCAATAGGGGCCTTCCTGGCTCGGGCGGAACCAAGACTGGTGGCGTTGACGGGTATTTCTTGATTCTGTCGAAGGCTTTCTGACAATCGTCGGTCCATCTAGTAGCAGCGTCTTTCTTTAGCAATTTAAAAATGGGTTCACAAATGACTGTGGACTGGGCTATGAACCGGCTGATATATTTGAGTCTTCCCAAACAACTCATCACGTCCTTCTTGTTCTTTGGCGGTGGCAATTCTTGGATGGCTTTGATCTTTGATGGGTCCAATTCTATTCCTCGACGGCTTACGATGAAACCCAGCAGTTTTCCGGCAGGAACCCCGAATGCACATTTGGCAGGATTCAATTTCAGATTGTACCTTCTCAGTCTGTTGAAGAATTTTCTCAGATCTTCCATATGATCAACGGCTTTCTTGGATTTGACGATGACTTCGTCCACATATACTTCGATCTCCTTGTGTATCATGTCGTGAAAGATAGTAGTCATGGCTCTCATGTAGGTGCCGCCAGCATTCTTCAACCCAAATGGCATCATTTTGTAGCAATACATTCCCCACGGCGTGATGAAAGCCGTTTTCTCTGCATCCTCCTCATCCATCCATATCTCATGATACCCGGCGAAACAATCAACAAAAGACTGCAACTCACGCTTGGCACAGTTGTCGATGAGAATGTGTATGTTTGGCAATGGGAAGTCGTCTTTGGGACTGGCCCGGTTGAGATCCCGGTAGTCGACACAGATTCTGACCTTCCCGTCCTTCTTTGGTACTGGCACGATATTGGCTAACCATGTCGGATATTCCACTACCCTGAGAACCTTGGCTTTGACCTGCTTAGTGACCTCTTCTTTGATTTTCAAACTCATGTCGGGTTTGAATTTCCTGAGCTTCTGCTTTACTGGCAGACAAGTCGGGTCTGTTGGCAGTTTATGAGCTACAATGGATGTGCTGAGGCCAGTCATATCATCATACGACCAGGCAAATATGTCCTCATACCCTTTCAAAAATTCCGTATATTCTTCCTTTTCTGATGGTGACAGGTGAACACTGATGCGAGTTTCTTTGACGTTCTCTGTATCTCCCAAATTAATGACCTCAGTTTCTTCCAGGTTGGACTTAGGTCTGTTCTCAAAATTCTCAACCTCTCTAACGACCTCTTCAGGTATTTCATCTTCTTCTGAATCTATGTCCTTTTGTTGCGTTGTTTCGTTGCAAGTCACAGTCGTTGGTTCATCAAGATAAGTAATAGTAATGTTGTGTAAATAAAGTAAATGATAGAGAAAAATAATAAGAGCGAGATTTATAAGAAACTGAAATACTTTGATAAATTCCATAATTGTTTTGAACATTGGAGCTCTTATTTTCGAAATTAAAAATGCGGAAAGAAGATCAACTAGCAGAAAATACAGATGATGCATGGTGCTTTGTTCAGCCTTGCTACCCCGAAGCCTTCCGGGCTCTGGTGATTCTGATAGTCCAGTTATTGAGATGTGCCCTTCTGCTTAAGATGATCATGCCAGAGTGCACGAACTAACCTTTGGGGAAGGGGAATAAAACAAAAAGTAAAAACAAAAAGGTAACAAGTTAGTAAAGATTATGAGGAGAAAACGTTGCGATATTTAAACACATAGTGCAAGAATATAAATCGTGTCCTAATTTGGGTGCCTCGTTGTGCCTGAGGTAGGCCTAGCGGCAAGTTGATTTGGAGAACTTATAATGCTAAAAGCCTCATTTTATTGATAAAAATAAGGCAAATCCCAAAATGACGCTAAAATTGCGGAAAATAAAATGTTACTAATGGTCGTGTGCCTTATTACATTAAAGCAAAAGAAAGAATCCTAACTACTTTGTCCCAGAAGGACCTTCCCCAGACTCGGCATCTTTAGCTCCATCGAACAGCTTCACCAGCTCACGCAGTCCCAGCAGCAAGTAAGCTCTAGCCAAGTGTCCCCCTTCGCTTCCCTCGGCATTCTGGCAGTGAAGGTCTTCCCACCAGCTTAGCAACCTTGGGTGAATGTTGGTTACCATGCCGAATCTGGGGACTTCGTGCCTCATTTTCTGCAAAACAAAGTGTTAGTCCCTCACCCCCGCCGGACTCGACTATTTAAATCAATAATTGGCATAAACAGCATTTAGTTCTCCAAATAAATACACAGAGTATGGTGTTGTCCGTTTGGGTCCCAGGGGAACCCAATGGACTTTGGGTAAGGCTATCTTAAAGAGTCATTATGTGGACAACATAACTGACTCGGCTAAATTTGACCATGATGCATGTACAATTTAATCAGAATGACGTTTCTATTGGGTATTAGACCGATACCCTTGAGCGGACAACTCAAGAGGGAAAGGCACGGAACCGTCGACTGCACCGCTGATCGACTAGTTTTACCGCAAATATGCCTTTGCCAAATTTAGGGCGTTATAATATTGGAAGAGCGCAACAACTCATCAAGCGTTGCTATGGTATTTGTTTGGCACGAGTGGAATATGATGTTGAAGATGCAATTACAAGAATGAAACAAATTGTCATGTATTTTGACGTTCATATAATAAAGTTTACAATGATTGCTCAAAATTACAACAACATTGACGGAAACAGTAAATTAAAGCGTTAAAGAAAAAGGAAACAAAAAGACAAGTCAGTTTCAGATAAAGGCATTAAACAAAAGCAGTAAAAGAAAGCAATAAAGTCACATATAGCATGTAATGGTAAAAGCCTAAAGAATCCCCAGCAGAGTCGCCATGCTGTCGACGCCCCCTTTTCTTCCAAAATGGAGTTCGGAATCGGGTATACGACATTCGGGAGGACAACTCTATTCCCTTGCGAGAATTGGGTTTTTTAGTTTGAAGAGTCGCCACCTAATGATTATAGTGCATTAGGACACTTTAAGGAAGAATTTGAGATGAAGAACCAGAGTTTGGGTAAGGGCTAGAAATTATCTCGAGGGGAAGGTGTTAGGCACCCCTCAAGATCCACTAGTGTGGTTCCCGGCCATGCTACAATTGTGACTTTGAATGCAAACAAACAAGTAAACAAGCAAGCATTGCAAATACGAGAAAACTATTACAAATAAGGAGCACAAAAGGTTAAAAAAAGTGCTGAATTTTAGGGAAGGAGCAGTTTAGTTAAAAGTGCAAGTAGGAAGAAGTCAAGTACTTAGTGCGAACAATCTGAAAATTATGTGAAAAACAGAAGTCGAAAGTGCAACAGCTTTTTAAGATTCAGAAAATTGTTAAACTAATAAAGAGGGAGGGGGGGGGGGTCCTAGGTTTATATATTACATGGATCATTCGCACAACACTGGTACTCAATTGTACGCATAGTGTTATCGTGTAATCATCATCTCCATGTCTACCCTTTCCCACCCCGTTAAGGTATTGGAGCGCGGAATGGTATCGTTTGCCTATTGCATGCTATTACCCGTCCCAAGCTATCAGTCCCGGGGCATTAGGACTTCTAATCCTAAAAGGGGAAGAAAGGGATGGGGGCCTTTATGGAGTTTAAAGGACAAAAATTCTAATCGACATTCAAAAACAAGTAACAAGTAGGGGGAATGAACAGACAAACAGGTAAGGCTCACATAAACCCCGTAAATCAGATAACATATAGTTTAGCATGCCTTTACACATACTGGTTTGGTCTTTAAAATTAAAAATTAAGCAGCGAGCGGACTGGTTCGATACATACGTTTAGACAGGAAGCCCACATTAGGCAACTTGGATCCAATTGTCAGAACTTAAGGTATTTTAAGCGAGTGATTTAGAAAGTACTGGTTCTAGAAAAGTAGTCTAATGCCGAAAAGTACAGACTGCAGTCAGTTTAGAAATAAGTTTTAAGAGAATCATGAGTATAAACCATAAAAGGAGTTCCAGAGTCAGAAATACTTAAGGAAAGAGTAAACTGCAGAACTGTTTTAAAGACAATTTCAGGAAGACCAAAACTTAGTTGGAAAATGTTTAGGCAGAATTTTAGAAAGAAACCATTTCAGAAGAGGTGCTGATTTGAAGAACTCAAATGTATACTGATTCAAAAGAGTTTTGTCAAAAGATTGAGGCTGAAAACATTAAGACATTAGAGACCAGTTAACAGATTGTTATTGCTTAAGAAGAATCGGACGAACTTGATGCGGAATCCTATGATATCTATATCTGATTTAAAAAGTCTGTTAAGAACTGGTAAGAAGAGGTAATTATTTAATTACCCTACAGTTTGCCTAATGCATATGCATTCCCTATAGGCATGATTTCTATATGCACTGATTACATGAACGTTAAGGTCCTATAGGCAGGATTTCTAGATGACTTATATCATAATTAAACGTTAAACCCTATAGGCATGGTATCTAGGTGACTTGAATCAGAAACATCGAACCATCTTATGTGCAGTATTTCTAGTGAAAAAATTAAAGTCCTAAAGTCATGATATCTACCCTTTATTGATGCAAGAAAGTAAAACCCCTCCCACACCCTTTACTAGATTCCCCGAGTTCTATACAAGTTATTACAACCCAATGAATCAACTGAAATAATAGAAATACATAAAAAACTAACAGCTAGATCCTAGCAGCCCAATTTAATCTTAATGTCCAATAATATGTATTTAACCAACTCCGGGGTCCAGATCTCCAAAGCCTTCTCATTATCCAGGGTGTTTCAAAGTTTCAAGGAACCTCAGGGATTCCAGGCATTGCTTACACCCAGGATGCCATTATGAACAGAATGGTGCAGTATGGAATAGCCAGCCCTCAGGCATCCAGTTCAGAGGGNTGCTATGAACCGGCTGATATAGTTGAGTCTTCTCAAGAAACTCATCACGTCCTTTTGTTCTTTGGCGGTGGCAATTCTTGGATGGCTTTGATCTTTGATGGGTCCAATTCTATTCCTCGACGGCTTACGATGAAACCCAGTAGTTTTCCGGCAGGAACCCCGAATGCACATTTGGCAGGATTCAATTTCAGATTGTACCTTCTCAGTCTGTTGAAGAATTTTCTCAGATCTTCCATATGATCAGCGGCTTTCTTGGATTTGACGATGACGTCGTCCACATATACTTCGATCTCCTTGTGTATCATGTCGTGAAAGATAGTAGTCATGGCTCTCATGTAGGTGGCGCCAGCATTCTTCAACCCAAATGGCATCATTTTGTAGCAATACATTCCCCACGGCGTGATGAAAGCCGTTTTCTCTGCATCCTCCTCATCCATCCATATCTGATGATACCCGGCGAAACAATCAACAAAAGACTGCAACTCATGCTTGGCACAGTTGTCGCTGAGAATGTGCATGTTTGGCAATGGGAAGTCATCTTTGGGGCAGGCCCTGTTGAGATCCCGATACTCGACACAGATTCTGACGTTCCCGTCCTTCTTTGGTACTGGCACGATGTTGGCTAACCATGTCGGATATTCCACTACCCTGAGAACCTTGGCTTTGACTTGCTTAGTGACCTCCTTTTTGATTTTCAAACTCATGTCGAGTTTGAATTTCCTGAGCTTCTGCTTTACTGGCGGACAAGTCGGGTTTGTTGGCAGTTTATGAGCTACAATGGATGTGTTGAGGCCAGTCATATCATCATACGACTAGGCAAATATGTCCTCATACCCTTTCAAAAATTTCGTATATTCTTGCTTTTCTGATGGTGACAGGTGAACACTGATGCGAGTTTCTTTGACGTTCTCTGTATCTCCCAAATTAATGACCTCCGTTTCTTCCAGGTTGGACTTAGATCTGTTCTCAAAATTCTCAACCTCTCTAACGACCTCTTCAGGTATTTCATCTTCTTCTGAATCTATGTCCTTTTGTTGCGTTGTTTCGTTGCAAGTCACAGTTGTTGGTTCATCGTCAAGATAAGTAATAGTAATGCTGTATAAAATAGAGTAAATGATGGAGAAAATAATATGCGAGATATATATGATAAAATGAAATGCTTTGATTGAATCTATAATTGTTTGAAACATCAGAGCTCTTTTAGGAAATAAAATACGATGCGGAAAGAAAATCAACTAGTAGAGTGAGCTAAAAATGAAATGCATGGTGCTTTTGTTTAGCCTTGCTACCCCGAAGCCTTCCGGGCCCTGACGGTCCTAATTGACCAATTGCTGAGGCGGTCTCCTTTGCTTGCGGCTTGTATGGAAGGGCCTCCCCCCCCCTCCTCAAAAATAACACAACAGTCCATATCATCATCCTCTAGGAACAGATTCTTCATGGCCGCCAATGTTTCATCTTCTTCGGACCCATATATAGTATTTGCTGGCTGGAAGGTTTGATCCAGCCTAGGTATCGGAAACTCCAATGGATAGTAGGGGCCGCGCCATGGTGGCGACCAGTTCTGGAATTCTTCCCAAGTATAGCCGTACCCTAAGCAAAAAGTAGTGCCATGATTTTTCAGTGTGATGGGCTCAGTGATCCCCTGGAGATTCTTGCCGAGTCCCTTTCCAGGTTCGTACCCACACCAATTTAAGACGCTTTCAATCTTGTTGTCCAACCATTTGTCTTTGTCCACAGTGTTGACCCTTTCGATGTGGTGGTATGTCTCTCCGCCTATTCTCCTTCTGCCCCCGATCATTGGGATGGTCTAGCGACTATATATGGGATTACTACCGTCGCCATGAATGATCACTTCCTGGTGATTCCATTCGAATTTTACCGCCTGATGCAGGGTCGATGCTACAGCTCCGGCAGCGTGGATCTAGGGGTGTCCTAACAGCAAGTTGTAGGAGGCCGGGACGTCTATTACTTGGAAGTCGACGTCGAACCACGTTGGCCCCATTTGCAAGCACAGGCTAATTTCTCCAATAGTAGATCTCTGGGATCCATCGAAGGCTTTGACATTGATGGCCCCGTCTTTGATCTCGTGTAGGCCTTTTCCCAGTGTTCTGAGAGTTACAAGTGGACATATGTTGAGGCTGGACCCTCCATCGATTAGGACTCTAGTGATGAAGTAATCTTCGCATTGCACGGTGATGTCCAGTGCCTTGTTGTGGCTCAAAACTTCTGGTGGCAACTCGTCTTCATGGAAGGTTATTTTTATGGCTTTCCAGCACTTGCCCTACCATATTCGCCATCTCACCCCCGATTATATTGCTGGGCACATAGGCTTCTCTCAGTATCTTCATTAGGGCATTCTTGTGAGCGCCTGAACTTTGCATCAAGGCCAGGATAGATATCTGTGTAGGCGTTTTGTTCAACTGTTCAGCGACCGAATATTCCTTAGCCTATATTTTCCTCCAAAGGTCGTCGGGCCCAGTCTCAATGGGACGTCCCGGAGCTTGCTTACTGGATTCGGCTAGGTGTTCTGGGGTGTAGACCCTCCCTGTTCTAGTCATTCCTTGTGCGGCAATCGCTTCTCCTGTCTTTGTCTTTCCTTTCCTCCTAGCTTCGGCAGTGTAATCCCAGGGTATGGCGTTTGAGTGGAACGGTGTTACGTCAGTCATTACTACCGGAATAGGCACCCTTGGTGGTAACACAACAACTTCAAAGGGTGTAGGTGTCTTCGGAACCCCAAATTCAACCTCGATCGGCCCAGACGCCTTTGCAGAAGGAGGCGCTTCAAATTCAAGTGGTACTGACATATTTACTTCGTCGTTCTTGGAGGGCTGATTCTATACAATAATTGGTTTGAGGGTAACTGCCGGCTTCTTTGGTTCATCCCCTTCAGCAATCAAACCTATCGACCCTTTAGGGTCCCAATCATCCTCGACCTCAATCATATGAACGTCTCCACCTTTGTGGTCAGGCAGAGGGTTGTTGCGGACATTAGGAGCAGGCTCCTTTGCTACGATGACCTTGTTGTCGATCAGGGTCTGAATCTTATCTTTCAATGAACG
>NC_031998.1:22009954-22129496 GCF_001879085.1 Nicotiana attenuata
TGTCTGAGAGAAATGAGGGTTAGGGTTAGGTCGTTTGGAATTAAAAAGGAAAGGGTTATTTGTGGCCGTTGATCAAAAGGATCAACGGCCTGGATTTAAAGGGATCCCGGGCGGGTTTAGTTTAATGGGTCAGGGGTTGGGTTAGATTGGAATTGGGCTGGCCCAATTGGGCATTAGGATTGGGGCCAATTGGGTTTAAGATTAAAATGAAATTGAGGCTATAATTGAAATGAAATCTGGCCAAAATTGAAATAGCCAGTTTTCCCCTGTTATTTTATAAAAATAGTGAAAATGATTTTAAAAGAAAATTGAAGATGCTGAACCAATTAATAATACATATGTATTAAGTTAAAAATATTAGAACTAATTTTACAATTATAAAACACTATTAATCGTAAAATAGGCTATAATTGCCTTTATATGCAATTAGCTTTAAAAATACCAAACAAATTTGTAAAAATATACAAAAAATTACCTTAATTATATTTGGTGTAAATATGAGAATAAAATAAGTTATTCACAAACAAATAATAATTTTGGAAATAATTATTGGATTTTGTACTGTTAAAACAGACAATAAATTGATTTAAAATAAGGAAAAATATCAAAACTCTTGGGAATGCTTATATATGCATGTATATGCTATTTTGAGGATATTTTGAGTACATAAAAATACTTAGGGAAAAATTGGGTATCAACAAGTCTCACTCAATCATGTACCTTACTAGCCTCACCATCATCAACAAATAAGGGGACACAGCCCATATCAAGTATCGCAACATATTAGAAAATAACAGAGACAGAGGTAAACATGTACAATAATTTCTATGACTGAGTATAATTAATGTGAGCATGAATAAAGCCTAAGCATGATCCCTAACATGAAGGCAGACAAGTTAAACAATAAGTAAATGCATAAACACAGATAATGGCCATTAGGCCTCACAACCTCACAGGACGGACCAAGTCTCAATCCCTCAAGGAGTACACCCACACGTCCGTCACCTAGCGTGGGTATCATCACCAAACCATCACATGATATCAATTTCTCCGGGTTTATACCCTCAAAGCCAGAGTTAAAACTGTTACTCACCTCAACAGGGTAAAATCCTACTCTGGGATGCCCTCGTCTCTGGACTCAGTCTCCAAAAGCTCCGAATCTAACCATAATCAGATTAATTCCATCAACATGGGCTAAAGAATCGAATTCCAACAGAAAAACTACATAAAGAGGCCAAAAATCCGAAATCGGCCAAAACCCGGCCCCCGAGCCCACGTCTCAAAACCAGTCAAAAATGGAAGAATCAAAACCCTTATCCTCTCCCTAGTCTAACCATATAAAATTTATCAAAATCGGACTCCGTTTGGTCCCTCAAATCCCTACCTAAAACTCTCCAAAACTCAAGCCATAACTCCCTCAATTTCACTTTGAAATCAAAAATCAAATCCCAAAAACGAAGATGGATTCATGAAATATAACCAATACCAAGTAAAGAGTACTTACCCCAATCCCTATGGTGACAATCGCCTCCAAAATCGCTCAAATCCGAGCTCCCCAACTCAAAATATGACCGAATGAACAAACCCTAGTTTTATATATTTTTCTGCCAGTTATTCTGCCTCGTTTCTTCTGCCAAACGATCCCGAAACTCGCTTTTTATGCCTCCAATGGATTCCTTGTAAAATTCTAGTCAAGTTAGGCTTTTGAATTACTCAATTTGACCTTATAATGAATGAGATATGTAGGTTTCAATATTTGCAAATAGTGCATATTTTTAATTACGCCGTCAGTGGCAATTCCGTAATTAATCTGAAAAATCTAGCAACCTAATTCTTAGTAAAATGACCCTAAAATCCTCATACGATGTTGAAATTCGACGATTCTTTTTACTACGGATCCGTAATTACGATACGGATCTAATGCTTCAATCAAAAAAGAAATCGAAGCTCATTTGTTCAATATGGTATCATTTATACTTGAAGAAACGACGTCGAAACATAAGAAAAACGAGCGCAACACAACCCAAACCTATTCAAAACTCACTCGAGGCCCTCGGGACCTCAACCAATAATTCCAACAAGTCATATATCACTACCCGAACTTAGTCGAACCTTCAGAACACCCAAAATAACACCAAAACACCAAATTAACCTCGAATTTAAGCCTAAGAACTTCTAAACTTCCAACTTTCGCCAATTCAAGCTTAATTCTACCACGGACCTCCAAATTACATTCTGGACATACTCCATAGTCTAATATCATCCAATTAAGCTAACCGAATCATAAAAATCCAAATTCGAATTCGATTATTCATAAGCCAACTTCCGGTTGACTTTTCTAACTTAGCTTTCTAACTAAGAGGCTAAGTGATCATTTCACTCCAAAATTACTCCGAACCCAAACCTACCAACTCGATACAACTCAACACAGCTGAACAACACATAAAGAAACAGAAAGGGGGAAACGGGGCTATAACTCTCAGAATGACTGACCGGGTCGTTACACATATTCCCTTAATAATTCCATACATGTAAGTCTAAGGGTGTAGGATTACCTTTTTGGAAGAAATCTTGCAAAACCCTGCTTTGAGTTCTTGAAGAAATCTCTTGAAGATCTAAGTATTTTATGTGTAGATTTCATCAATACTAGTGTATAAATGATGAAATTCACACCAAGATAATGAGGATTGCTTACCTTGAAGATGGGAGGGGTTGGAGGTCTTGAGAGAGTGGAGGAAAACCCTAAAATTTGTCCAAATAAAAATGGAAAAATAACCCCCGAAGGTTTTATATCAAAATAGGGTCGGGTTGAATAAAAACCAAGATTTGCACAGCCGCGACGCATGGGAGCGGCGTGGGGCGGTGCGGTAATGAAAAATGTGTCTAGAAACGAAATTTGGAAGTGTTCTGTATCTATATAGCCGTGCCGCATGGTGCGACGCATGGGGCGGCGCGGTAGTGTAAGATTCTGCCAGCTTTTTTGGTAATTTGGTCATAACTTCTGGTAGGAGTGTATAAATGATGAACGGTTTAAAGTGTTAGAAACTAGACTCCAAGATCTTTCATTTGATAGGTTGTGAATCACATAAAACCTTATATAAATGTAGATATGCTCATCCAAAGTGTGGTCTTGTGCGTACTCATTTGGAATTTTAGTCTATCATGTAATTTTCCAACTTGGCTTAGACCTAGGTCTCTCCTTGGACCCCAAATTACTCATGATATGCCTCTTACACTTATTATCATAGCCAACTGATAACCATCACATTAGTACTCATTTAATGCATCTACAACTGATTCAAATTTACGGGGTGTTACACTTGGCATCATATTCTTGTCGCACAAAATGTCGGATGCGAGCCTCCACTTCATCCACCCGGCTCCAATACCATGTGTGACATCCTCGTCAATTCCCCATTTTCATGAATTATAGACCCAATATACATAAAACTATCTCTCTTGGGTATAACTTGTGTGCCCAGCCTCACTTTAATATCAACCTCTGAGCCACTCCAAGTATTCTATTCTGGTCCTGCTCAACTTTGAAGCCTTTAGACTCTAGGATATGATTCTAGACCTCCAACCTAGCGTTAACACCACATCGTGTCTCGTTAATCAGTACTATATGTCTGCAAATAACACGCACCAAAGTAACTCCCCTTGAATGTGTCGTGTCAACTCATCCATCGCCAAGGCAAATAGAAACGAAATAAGCGATGATCCCTGATGCAACCCCACCTCTACCGGGAAGTTGCCCGATTCTCCTCTCATCATTCTCATCCGGGTCTTAGCTCCATCATACATATCCTTAATCGCTCTAGTGTATGCGACATGTACACCTCTAGCTTCCAAGTATCTCCACAGAACCTCCCTAGATACACCTCACAAGAAATAATACAATTTAATATTATAACTTTAATATATTAAAATGCACATAACACCAACACAATACTTTTGGAGTAACAACAAAGTTTAGAAACGATAAAAAGTTTCTCCCTTTTAAAGTATAACAAAAGATATATTTAAAAAAAAGAAAATACTACTATTAGACGATAGAGTAAAGATTAAAAGGAACAAATTCATCTCCTTATAATTTTGTCGATTATCATATGGGGCAAAAAGGATGTACGTACTGCCAAGTGTGCCAACACTGACGTACCGAACAAAAAGTGGAACTGTTTAAGTTCCATGCATAAGTAGCATAAAAATATTTTTAAGATTAAATTACTTATAAAATAATTACAAGTAATTTTTTAAATATATATTAATTAATAGTGACCTGCTATAAATGATACTCAAATTAACCTACAATTAGGGGTGTACATAGGCCGGGTTGGTTCGGATTTTGCAATTATCAAACCAAACCAATTGTGTCGGGTTATTAAATCTAAAGACCAAACCAAACCAATAAAACTCAGGTTTTTCACTCTCGATTTTTCTCGGGTTTTCGGGTTATTCGGTTTTTTCGGGGTTTTTTCCGGTAAATTCTTCATAGCACAAAACATATAATTTGTGCTCAAAATATTTCTTTAATCCTAAAAATATACAACTATATAAGGTATTTTCCAAGAAAATAATACAAAATATGAGTTGTGTCATGGGATTATCCTAAAATATTCAACAATAAAGATAATAAAATTATGTAATATAAATAATACTAATTAAAAAGTTATAATAAAAATAAACATAATCTACAAGTACTAAGTCATGCTAAAATAAGTAGACTAATAAGGGAGTATTAATTACATGGCTAAACGCTAAAGAAAAAATAAAAATAGATTATGCATTTTTATCTTAATTATTGCAAAATAAAAAATAGATATTCAATACATTAATGTTCGTAGTATTGAATTGGATGTCATTTGTTAGCATTAGTATTGGTTTGATTTTGATTTGAGCTTTTGTTAGCATTATTTAAGTTACTAATATTAATGGCTATAAAACTTATTGGAACATTCAAAAGTTCTAAGTCCAACATTGAAATAATACCTTAAAAGATAAAATTATAAAAAAAATTTATATTTAAAATTTCTATATATATGTAATGTCGGGTTGGTTTGGTTTCGGTTTGACTTTCTTTAGTTAAAACCAAACCAAATCAATTATGGTCGAGTTTTTTTTTCTAACACCAAACCAAATCATAGTCGGGTTTTTTTCTCGGTTTGACTCGGATTATCGGGTTGGTGCGATTTGTCGGGTTCCTTTGTATACCCTACCAATAATAATAAATTCCTACATCGATGTATAAAAAGCATTTTATATGACTTCAATCCAACCAAAAAAAAAAATGAGAGCTTTCGAGACAGATGGTCCTGCTCAACTTTGAAGCCTTTAGACTCTAGGATCTGCTTCTAGATCTCCAGCCTAGCATAACATCACCTCATGTCTCGTCAATCAGTACTATATACTCTGCAGATAACGTGCACCAAAGTAACTCCCCTTGAATGTGTTGTGTCAACTTATCCATCGCCAAGGAAAATAGAAACGAAATAAGCGAAGATCCCTGATGTGACCCCACCTCTACCGGAAGTGCCTTGATTCTCCTCCCACCGTTCTCATCCGGATCTTAGCTCCATCATACATGTCCTTAATCGCTCTAGTGTATGCAACATGTACACCACTAACCTCCAAGCATCTCCACGGAACCTCCCTAGATACACCTCACAAGAAATAATGTAATTTACTATTATATCTTTAATATATTAAAATGCACATAACACCAAAACAATATTTTTGGAGTAACAACAAAGTTTAGATACGATAAAAAGTTTCTCCCTTTTAAAGTGTAACAAAAGATATATTAAAAAAAAATACTACTATTAGACGATAGAGTAAAGATTAAAAAGAAACATATTCATCTCCTTATAATTTTGTCGATTATCATATGGGGCAAAAAGGATGTACGTACTGCCAACACTGACGTACCGAACAAAAAGTGGAAGAGTTTAAGTTCCATGCATAAATAGCATAAAAATATTTTTACGATTAAATTACTTATACAATAATTACAAGTAATTTTTTAAATATATATCAATTAATTAGTAACCTGCAAAAAATGATACTCAAATTAATCTACAATTAAGGGTGTACATAGGCCGGATTGGTTCGAATTTTGCAATTATCAAACCAAACCAATTGTGTCGGGTTATTAAATCTAAAGACCAAACCAAACCAATAAAACTCGGGTTTTTGTCAAATTTATCAAGCAATGAGAGATTGAAGAAGAAGAAGAACGAACAGAAGAAGAAATTTAGAGAGAAAGATAACCGCTTCTCATTTCTTCAGTTATTCAAACACTGTACAGAGTGAAGCATATATACAGTATTCCTAACTAACACTTCTAACTAACTAGCTTTACATAAATAGCAATAGCCACTTCATTAACTAACTAGTCACTTATCACATATACAACTACAATCAGCTTATACTTTCAACACTCCCCCTTAAGCTGATGCTCTGAATATATTCTTGACTCCAAGTTGATTCAACAGAGCTTCATGTTGTGTCTTTCCAAGGCTTTTAGTCAGTAGATCAGCCAGCTGATCTTTTGTTGAGAGATGATGAGTTTTGACTACTCCTTGACTTAGTTTTTCCCTTATAAAATGACAATCTATGTCTATATGCTTGGTTCTTTCATGGAATATTGGATTTGCTGCTATTTGAATGGCAGCTTTGCTATCACAGAACATATCAACAGGTTGTTGCACTTCAACTCCTAGTTCCTTAAATAGCCCTATTAGCCAAGTAACTTCAGCTACACATGATGCCATGCTTCTGAATTCAGCTTCAGCTGAACTTCTGGATACAGTTTCCTGCTTCTTAGATTTCCAAGACACCAAAGCCTCTCCAAATTTCACTAGGTAGCCAGTAACAGATCTTCTGGTCTTTAGACATGAGCCCCAATCAGAGTCACAGAAGGCTTGTAGCTATCTAGTCCTAGTTGATGGCATTAAAAGTCCCAGGCCTGGTGAAGCTTTCAGATACCTGACAATCCTTAGGGCAGCCTCCATGTGGGATTGTTTTGGAGCATGCATATACTGACTTAGCACCTGTACTCCAAATGAGATATCTGGCCTTGTCATGGTCAGATATAGAAGTCTCCCTACCAATCTTTGATACTTTCCAGCATCTTCTAGTATTGGATCTTCATGAGCTGCATCTTTGTTGAATGCATTATCAAACTCTATTGAAGTAAGTTTCTGATTACATTCAAGTGGAGTTCCAGTTGTTTTAGCTCCCCCTAGGCCAAGCTCAGTAATTAGCTCCAGGGAATACTTTCTTTGACACATATGTATACCCTTGCCTGATCTTGCAAATTCAATGCCTAAGAAGAACTTCAATTCACCTAGGTCTTTCATTTTGAATTTTTTCTAAAGATCACCCCTGGTTTTAATCAAGAGATCATTGTTACTTCCTGTGATGATCAGGTCATCTACATATATAAGGATCACAACTATGTCACTTCCTTGATGCTGTGTAAAAAGGGAATAGTCAAAATGACTTTGGAAAAATCCAAGTTGCTGCAAAGCTTCAGTAAGCTTTAGATTCCACTGTCTTGGTGCTTGTTTCAGGCCATACAATGATTTATGGAATTTGCAGACTTGATTAGACTCCCCGTGTCTAGCAAACCCTTCTGGAATAGTCATATAAACCTCCTCCAAAAGATCTCTTTGCAAGAAAGCATTGTGTACATCCATTTGATAGATGAACCAATGCCTTGAGGCTGCCACAACTATCACTGATCTAACAGTAACCATTTTTGCAACTGGTGAGAAAGTTTCTTTGTAGTCCAACCCAGCTTGTTGACTGTAACCCTTGGCTACTAGTCGTGCCTTGTACCTCTCCACTTCTCCTGATGACTTATACTTGACTTTGAATACCCATTTGCACCCAATAGCTTCTTTACCTTTAGGAAGATCAACAATAGTCCAGTTGTTGTTGTCTTCTAGTGCTGCAATCTCTAGTTTCGTGGCTTCAATCCACTTTGGATCTGCAGCTGCTTCCCTATAACTAGTAGGATCTACAATGGATGAATAGGAGTTTAAGGCAGTCTTATATGGTAAGGCTAGATGATTATAACTGATATAGGAAGAAAGAGGATAGGCACAGTTGGATTTTTTTGTGGTGATAAAGTCTTGAAACCACAGAGGTTGCTTTACATGCCTAGTGGATTTTTTGAGTGGTTCAAGCTGAGAGGAAGATTCAGTAGAAGGAGGTAAATTGGTTGGAAGTTCTTCTGAAATGACATTACTAGGTGAAGGTGATGTGCTGATGGAAGGTGGTGCAGGCAAATGAGTGTCTGGAAGCAGTTCTTCTTGTATGATTTGGGAAGTTGTTGTGCTATTGGGAGAGTTATTGGGACTGATCATTGAAGTGTGAGTGTCAGGAATGGGCTCTAGCACAGGAAATAAGGGAAGAGTAGAAGGAGTAAAGTGTTTAAAGGGGAATAAATCTTCTCTGAACACCACATTTCTACTTACAAAGAATGATCTATTATGTAGATCATAAAGTTTGTATCCTTTTTGAGTAGAAGAATACCCCATTAAAGCAGCAGAGATAGCTCTAGGTGACATTTTATCAGTGATGTCGGGATTTGATGCATAGGCAAGGCAACCAAAGGTTTTTAGATGATCAAGGTTAGGAGGGTGTGAGTGCAGCATTTGAAAAGGAGATTTATGATGCAGGGTGGTAGAAGGTAGCCTGTTAAGCAGATAGACTGCAGTATCAACACACTCTCCCTAGAACTTCAGAGGCATAGCACCTTGAAATCTTAAGGATCTGGCTACATTTAGAATAGATCTGTGTTTCCTCTCTACTACACCATTTTGCTGAGGTGTATAAACACAAGAACTTTGATGCAAAATGCCATATTCCTTGAGCAACTCATCAAACTGAGAATTAATAAACTCACAGCCATTGTCTGTTCTTAATGTTTGAACATTGGAATTAAACCTATTCTTCACTAAGGCAAGAAAGTGCTTCAAAGTGACAAAAGTTTCAGCTTTATTGTTCAACAAAAAATCCAAGTATACCTAGAGAAGTCATCCACCGGAGTTAGAAAGTATCTCTTCCCATCATGTGTAGGTACTCTGTAAAGCCCCCAAACATCCCCATGCACAAGCTAGAAAGACTTATTTGAACTAGTAGTGCTAATAGGAAATGGAAGTTTAGACTGTTTCCCTAGTGGACATATAGGGCAATGATGATTCTTATCTAGTTTACAGTGTTTCAAAAACTCTATTTTTTTGAGCATATCTAGAGGAGCATGATCTAGTCTATTATGCCATACAGACAGTAGTACATTAGTGGACACAGAATAACACTTTTCTTTACTGTCAAACTCTTGTAGCTGTGATTGAGTAGATGGTGCTGTGGGAGTTGGAGATGACTTCAGATAGTATAGTCCATAATCTTCTCTACCAATCCCCTCACCTGCCCACTGAAGAGGTCCTGGAATAGGCAAAAATCAGGAAAGAATGCCACACAATACTTCAGTTCCTTTGTCAGCTTTGATACAGACAAAAGGTTAAACTTGAAGTCAGGAATGTGTAACACATTTTGTATATCCTGATTTCTGAGTATGCTAGATGTTCCTGTATTTGATATTGGTACCACATTCCCATTTGGAAGATGTACATTACAACTTTTCAAGCCAGACTCCTTGTCTAATTTAGTCAACAGCTTAGAATTCCCTACCATATGGTTAGTAGCTCCAGTATCAATTATCCACCTATCATCGACTATACTGGATAGAAAAGCAAATATACCTGCTGCTGCTGGTTGAGCAGAGCTTGTTGCTTCTTCATTTACTTTACCAAGCATGTGTAGGATTTGTTGATACTGTTCTGGAGTAAAATATGGTGCTGAGTGAGGAGCTAAGTGAGGTGAAGTTGCTGAATGAGGCTGAGATTGACTCCTCTCCCCATGGTTTCCTCCACTGTTATTACCTGCAAAATTAGCTGCTGAAAATACATCATGACTTCCATTAGTAGGCATTAGTGTTCCTGAATCACCAGTGTTTCCTACAAAGTTAGCTGTAGGGAATGCATTTCCTTTCTTCTTATGTTTAAAATCAGCAGGGTACCCAACTAGTTTGAAGCAATTCTCTCTGGTATGCCCCTTGTACTTGCAGTAGTCACACACTAGGTTAAAATTCTTCTTAGGCCTTTGTTGAAAACCACCTCTAGCAGACACCAAAACAGTGAGATTAGAATTCTCTACAGGACTTGTATATGCAATTGCCCTCTGGCTTTCCCTCTCCATCATCATAGAGTAGGCCTTGTTCACAGAAGGAGCTGGTGTCATCATGAGCAATTGGCTTCTAGCTTGCTCATGAGATTCATTTAGCCCCATAAGAAACTGTAAGAGCTTCAGCCTTTCCATAAACACAACGAATTCACGCGATTTCTCACAGTCACATCCAGGAATTGGAGCTAGACTGTCAAACTCTGCCCGCAGTTGTCTCAATTTTGAGAAATAAGAAGAAATCGAGCTGGTACCTTGATTAATTGTGGCAATATTCTTATGAATCTGAAAAATTCTAGAGAAATCAGCTTTATCGAACCTCTCTTTTAGATCATTCCACACAGCACTCGCATTTGAGGAGTAAACAATTTCACTAAGCAACTCGAGCGATACACGATTCATTATCCATGACAGCACTATGGCGTTGCATCTGTCCCATAGATCTACTAGATTTGGACCAAACTTTCCTCGTCTACAGGTACCGTCGATGAACCCTAACTTGTTTCAACCTAAAATAGCAATTCGCATTGCCCGACTCCACACCGAGTAGTTTTCTGGACCTCGCAGTTGCAATGAGATTAGAATTGCACCGGAATTGTCATTTGAGTTTAAAAACAGAGGATGATTGTGCCCTAGTTTCTCAGGAGCTTCATTGTCAACTTCCGCCATTGTTGAGCTTCAACTATAGAGGCAGATCTTGTGTAATTGAAGCAATTGAGCTTGAATTCAGCAGTTACACTAATTTGGGATCTAGATTCGAGCAGATGGCTCTGATACCATGTCAAATTTATCAAGCAATGAGAGATTGAAGAAGAAGAAGAACGAACAGAAGAAGAAATTTATAGAGAAAGATAACCGCTTCTCATTTCTTCAGTCATACAAACACTATACAGAGTGAAGCATATATACAGTATTTCTAACTAACACTTCTAACTAACTAGCTTTACATAAATAGCCATAGCCACTTCATTGACTAACTAGCCACTTATCACATATACGGCTACAATCAGCTTATACTTTCAACACTATGTTTATATAGTAGATGATTTAGTGTATAGAGTATAGCTTATACACGGAAGATTAAATCATCGGTTCTTATAAGTATAAAGTTTGAGTTCACAATCTAATGATGGAATTGGACAAACCAACAGGAATGATTGTAGCACACGATTAAATATAATTTATCTTGATTATGGGAATGGTTTAATTCCAACTTGTTGTGCTAGTATATTTTGTATGTATTGAACGGACCAAGTAGAGATAAGTATTTTATACTGACTTAATAAAATAAACTCTCTAGCCATATACTTATACTCTTAATCTTGATATAATTATTATTAGCTGTGTACATTATTATTATTTTTATTTATTAAAAGGCGAGATTCTTTCGTGGGTCAATATGCCTGGTAAATTGGATAATAATAATGTACATTAGCGAAATAATAGTTAGTTGATCGAATCCATGTCTCGGTTTAGAGATTGATGATACACCTATATGAAAGCTTATAAGTTTTCATGTGTAAACCCGGTCGGTGGATTTTGTATCCGACACATGAAATAAGTTAAGCGAAAGTCTAATTTAATTGATTAGTATCTGAATCTTAACACGGGGAGTTAAATAAGATTTAATGGATGAATTTCGAAATTGAATAAGGAGTGCAATTATGAATTTTTAGTGGAATAATTCGTAATTAATTATGGTGGATATTATTTTCGAAAATTAGAAATTAATTCCATAATTGGAGCCTTGTTAATTAAATTTTGTGGTCCCTACTGTGCTAAATAATTGGAAATAAAGGAATCCTTTTTCTGGTGGAAAAGAAAACCCAACAGGTTTTGGAAAAGGGTTTTAACCCTTAAAACTTGTGCTATAAATACATAAGGTTTTCCACCTAGTAGAGCAGATGGTGGCCGAATTTCAGCCCTTTTTCCTTAGAAAATTTTGCGCACACGAAATTACTATTTTCGGGTATTATTTGGGTGACACAGTAGAAGACCGTGGAACGTCCGGAGATCGTGATCGTGCGGGTGGTGGAGAGTTCATTGAGTTGCTGTAGAATTGGAGGCTCATGTAATCAAGGAGCTTTGTTCACGCTTCAAGAGGTAACCCGTGAAATTCCGTTTATGCTAGTCGTCTAGATTACATGTGATTTTGATACTGGGATTGCTTCCGCTGCATATAACAATCCTTCAATTGGTATCAGATCCCACTCACATATAATTAGATAACTAAGTTTTTCATGAAACAAGAATATCGTGTTTATGTGCGTTTTTGAATTACATGTATATGTGTTTTTCTGAAAAAATTGGACTGCTGTTTTGTGAATTAACTGTGCAAAATTTTTGGATTATTCTTGTAATCATGAGATATCTGTTTTCATATTGATATTTGATTGAGATTATCTGGATTTTTTGGGATAAATCCTAGAAAAACGCAAAACCTGATTTTGACCGAATAGCCGGTATTTTCGGAGTTCGGCGAACTCGACGGCTCTGATTGAGCTAAAATTTGGTGGATCCATCGGAAACGACGTGGTGAGAAAAACACACTGCAATAGCAGTGAATCATGGTGTTTTTCGGCGTTTTGAGGTCGTTTGGACTGTGTTTTGGACGTTTTCTATTTTCTGGAAATTATTTTTTAATAATTTTAATTCGTTTTTAATTCAATGGTGGTGGGGGTACTCCCCATGGTCTCCATGATTAAATACTGGTGATATAATATGTTTACACATTGGCTTTTAGTAGATAGACATGTTGTTGAATTAAATTCAATAATAGAGGTGTACGATTTTATTGACTAGGTCTTACAAGGTATAATTGGTATTGTGTGATGATACAATTATTTTGTAAGAAAGTGAAATCCTCTTTTTGATATCCTGGATGACTAATGATTGGAGCGTTTGGCATATTTGTGCATAAAAAATTTCTGAAATTTTAGTTTATGTTTTCATGCCCTGCGTGATTACTAGTCTTGGATTTTCGATGAAAAATTTTTGTTCTCTGGTTGGAGGTTGTAATTAAGTAAAATATGACGGTATTTTGTATGGGTTTTTAAATTATTGGCATAGCTTTTAAGCTATGGTCCATAATCTGCCATGAAATAATTTTATGAGCTACATGTATCTTCACTCGTAAATTGAGAATTTTGTGGGTAATAAATAGTTACCACTAAAGTGGTTTATTTATTTGAACTCATGAAAAATTCTTAATAAATTTGTACATGTGAAATTATGTCTATTGTGACGACCCAGCCCGTCGTCACGCGAGTTGCCGCCCCGTTTCCCCCATTTTCTGCTTCCTTTATAAGAGTCTTGAGTGACTGAGTCGATTTGGATTGGTTTTGGATGGAAAGGAGACACATAGTCTCTTTAAGGAAGGTTTGCCTTGGAAAAGTCAACCGGATGTTGACTTATGAGTTAGAGGGCTCGGATGTGATTTCCGGTGATTCGGTTAGCTTGGGGGGATGATTTGTGACTTAGGAGTGTGATCGGAATTGATATTGGAGGTCCGGTGTAGAATTAGGCTTGAATTGGCGAAGTTAGTATTTTGGCGAATTCCGGTTGTTAGGTGAGATTTTGATCCGAGGGTCGGAATGGAATTCTGAGAGTTTCTGTAGCTTCGTTAGGTGATTTTGGATGTGTGTGCAAAATTTCAGATCATTCGGAGGTGTTTTGGTTGGGTTTTTGATCGAATGCGAGTTTCGGAAGATTTGGATGAACTTAGGCTTGAATTTGATGTAATTTGATGGTTTAGGTGTTATTTGTGGTGTTTTGATGATTCGAGCAAGTTTGAATAAGGTCTTGGATCATGTTTGTGCTTTTGGTTGAGGTACCGGGGGCCTCGGAGTGATTTCGGATGGCCATCGGGATGATTTTTGGACTTAGTAAGATTGCTGCAGGTCTGGTATCTGGTATTTCCGCACCTGCTGAAAAGGAACCGCAGGTGCGGGAGGAGTTTCGCAGGTGCGGTCTATGGCTTGACTGGAAGATTCCAGAGATGCGGAAGGGAAGCCGCATCTGCGAGGCCGCAGATGCGGTAGTTGTGTCGCGGAAGCGGAGGCAGGTGGATTTGGCATTTCCGTAGAAGCGAACACTAACCCGCAGGAGCGAGGTCCGCATATGCGGTAGAGGACCGCAGAAGCGGTCGTGGTCTTTAAGTGTGGATCCGCAGAAGCGGAAATTAACCGCAGAAGCGGCAGTCGCAGATGCGGTGGTGGGACCGCAGATGCGAAAATCCCTGTTATCAGAAGGGTTTTAAGGCTCATTTTATTCCGCGAGCTTAAGTCTAATTCCACCATTTTTAAGCGACCTTGAGAGCTCTTGGACGGAATTTGAAGGGGATTTCAACTAGGTGTGATTGGAAGTAAGTCCTTTGGCCTTAATACATGAATTAATGGTAGAATTTACATGGGAATTGTGGAAATTCATCAAAAGAGGGTAAAGCTAGGGCTTGGAAACTTGGTATTTCAAAGTGGAATTTGAGGGGCCAAATGGACTCCGATTTTGGTAAATTTGATATGTATAGACTCGTGGCGAGATAAAAAATCCGGTGATGTTAATTTTCTGATTTTTCGAGAAGTGGGCTCGGGGCTCGGGTTTTGCCAACTTCGTGAATTTCGATGTTTTTCGAGTCTTTTCGATTGGGTTATATTTCCTTAGCCTATTGTAACGTATTCGTTGTGGTTTTGGCCAGATTCGACGCGCGAGGAGGTTGATTTGCGAGGCAAGGGCATAGTGAGCTAGGACTTTGGCCGGCTTGAGGTGAGTAATGGTTATAAATGATGTCCTGAGGGTTTGAAACCCCGGATTTGCACAACGTAGTGCTATGTTGAGGTGAGACACACGCTGCCTGATGAGCGTGGGGTCCATTACTGCTGGGTATTTGGACTTGGTCCATCCCGATTGATGATTGTACTGTATTTTTGAATGAGACTTAAATTATATCATTATAGTTTGGGATAGTTGCCATGATTGGGGCCTTGTGCCGACCTGTAGAACCCTTAGGGGTAATTGTACATGATTGACCTCACTTTACTCGTTAAAATCATACCCTCAGTCATGTTTCTAACTGTTTAATCTAATATGAACCGGTTTTGGAATAACTAAACCAAAAGGAGAGCGATATGTGGGTTGGGATCCCTATCTTAACTTAGTATGCCCGAGAGGCTGAATTTATAGTGACTGAGAGGGGTTGAGAACCCCATAGTGTGGGTATTTGATATGTTATGGATCGGGCTGCATGCCGCAGCAGTATATATATTTATATGGATTGGGCTGTATGCCACAACAGTATATTATTGGATCGGGCTGCGCGCCGCAGCAGTACATTCATATGGATCGGACTGCACGCCGCAGTAGTATAGCTCTTAGGCTGTAGGAGCCCCTCCGGAGTCTGCACACCCCCAGTGAGCGCAGTCGACTATTATTATTGGATCGGGCTGCACGCCGCAGCAGTATATATATATATATATATGTATGTATATGAATCGGGTTGCATGCCGCAGCAGTATACTATATGGATCGGGCTGCACGCCACAGCGGTATAATTATGATTTCGGTTGTCGTNAGAGTCGCCACCTAATGATTATAGTGCATTAGGACACTTTACAGAAGAATTTGAGATGAAGAACCAGAGTTTGGGTAAGGGCTAGAAATTATCTCGAGGGGAAGGTGTTAGGCACCCCTCAAGATCCACTAGTGTGGTTCCGGCCATGCTACAATTGTGACTTTGAATGCAAACAAACAAGTAAACAAGCAAGCATTGCAATTACGAGAAAACTATTACAAATAAGGAGCACAAAAGGTTAAAAAAAGTGCTGAATTTTAGGGAAGGAGCAGTTTAGTTAAAAGTGCAAGTAGGAAGAAGTCAAGTACTTAGTGCGAACAATCTGAAAATTATGTGAAAAACAGAAGTCGAAAGTGCAACAACTTTTTAAGATTCAGAATATTGTTAAACTAATAAAGAGGGAGCGGGGTCCTAGGTTATATATTACATGGATCATTTGCACAACACTGGTACTCAATTGTACGCATAGTGTTATCGTGTAATCATCATCTCCATGTCTACCCTTTCCTACCCCGTTAAGGTATTGGAGCGCGGAATGGTATCGTTTGCCTATTGCATGCTATTACCCGTCCCAAGCTATCAGTCCCGGGGCATTAGGACTTCTAATCCTAAAAGGGGAAGAAAGGGATGGGGGCTTTTATGGAGTTTAAAGGACAAAAATTTTAATCGACATTCAAAAACAAGTAACAAGTAGGGGGAATGAACAGACAAACAGGTAAGGCTCACATAAACCCCGTAAATCAGATAACATATAGTTTAGCATGCCTTTACACATACTGGTTTGGTCTTTAAAATTAAAAATTAAGCAGCGAGCGGACTGGTTCGATACATACGTTTAGGCAGGAAGCCCACATTAGGCAACTTGGATCCAATTGTCAGAACTTAAGGTATTTTAAGCGAGTGATTTAGAAAGTACTGGTTCTAGAAAAGTAGTCTAATGCCGGAAAGTACAGACTGCACTCAGTTTAGAAATAAGTTTTAAGAGAATCATGAGT
The DNA here is from genome assembly GCF_001879085.1 of Nicotiana attenuata. Lineage (NCBI taxonomy): Eukaryota > Viridiplantae > Streptophyta > Magnoliopsida > Solanales > Solanaceae > Nicotiana > Nicotiana attenuata. Next base: position 22,026,761 of record NC_031998.1, read on the forward strand.
ATAAACCATAAAAGGAGTTCCAGAGTCAGAAATACTTAAGGAAAGAGTAAACTGCAGAACTGTTTTAAAGACAATTTCAGGAAGACCAAAACTTAGTTGGAAAATGTTGAGGCAGAATTTTAGAAAGAAACCATTTCAGAAGAGGTGTTGAATTGAAGAACTCAAATGTATACTGATTCAAAATAGTTTTGTCAAAAGATTGAGGCTGAAAACATTAAGACATTAGAGACCAGTTAACAGATTGTTATTGCTTAAGAAGAATTGGACGAACTTGACGCGGAATCCTATGATATCTATATCTGATTATAAAAAGTCTGTTAAGAACTGGTAAGAAGAGGTAATTATTTAATCACCCCACAGTTTGCCTAATGCATATGCATTCCCTATAGGCATGATTTCTATATGCACTGATTACATGAACGTTAAGGTCCTATAGGCAGGATTTCTAGATGACATATATCATAATTAAACTTTAAACCCTATAGGCATGGTATCTAAGTGACTTGAATCAGCAACATCGAACCATCTTATGTGCAGTATTTCTAGTGAAAAAATTAAAATCCTAAAGTCATGATATCTACCCTTTATTGATGCAAGAAAGTAAAACCCCTCCCACACATCAAAAACTAACAGCTAGATCCAAGCAGCCTAATTCAATCTAAATGTCCAATAATATGTATTTAACCAACTCCGGGGTCCAGATCTCCAAAGCCTTCTCATTATCCAGGGTGTTTCAAAGTTTCAAGGAACCTCAGGGATTCCAGGCATTGCTTACACCCAGGATGCCATTATGAACAGGATGGTGCAGTGTGGAATAGCCAGCCCTCAGGCATCCAAGATTAGAGGGAGCTCAGGGGTCCCAAAGCATGGCTTGCAAGAGAGGGGCAGAACTTATAGCTAGGAGTAAGTGCAAAGTGAAAGGGAATTAGGGGGCCATAACAGGTGGTGGTCATACCTAGCCATAAGGTAGGTTGGCACACCCCTGACTACTTGCTAGATGAACAAGTTAGGAGCAGACCTTTTGATGGTCAGACAAAGGTCTGGATAGTGATTAGGACACTATCATACCTAAGTCAAGGCTCAAGCACATAATGGGGAGAATGGGAAGTGGGAATTGATTGAGTTAAGGAGTTCAATGAACCCAGTTCAGGATCATAGACAGCAATATTGGGGTGCTGCTATGCCCTGAACAATAAACTCACATACAAAGGGGTAAAAGAGGTAAGGGAATTCATAAAGCATCATATTCACAACAAACAAACAACTACACAGATTATTTAAATGCTGTACTGTAAGAGAAGGGGAAACACGTTATAATATGCTAGAAAACATGTGGACAGAATTAAACACATTGTTCTTGGGGCGTATAAACTAATTGAAACATACCGGTATAGAAGTAAAGAATGCAGAAGAAAGCGAGCAAAGTCCACAGCAGTGTGAGTATCGGAAAGAGAGAGTGAAAGGGAATTGTGAACTCAGATGGTATTCTGTGTTCGTGTGTAAAAGTGTAGAAGGGTAGCCTCTTTTATAGTGTAGAGAAGCAAACAAGAAAGGTAAGAAAACCCTTTTAAAAAAAAATCAGTCTCAAATATTCTCCCTTTAGTCAAGGGATTTAATTTCAAAAGGAAAAGTGTAAACAAGGAAAGGAAATTTGAATAAAATCCTTCACAGTAGCATAAGAAGGGAAAATACACGAGGTATATTAAAGGAAAGGTTTCAATAGTACTTGATTTGTAAAGAGAAAGGAAAGAGAATCAATCAAACAATTAACAAAATCAAAGTACTAAGTTGAAATCGAATGAACCAAACCAGAAATAGGTAAAGAGGGCTTAACCAAAGAAAATCAGTGGCAATCAATCAAGACCCTATCAAAGGGATCCAAAATCAATCAAGCAATCACCAAAAACCTTGGAAGAGGAGCTTCTTGCATATAAAGCAAACAATTCATACAGAAGAGTTTAACATTGAAGTGTTTAGAATCGTAAACAAAAGAATACGAGTTCAACCAGAGACTCATAGTGAGTCTGAAGGTACAGGGTCCCCAAAGTGGAACCCTAATTCAATTTACCAAGAAAAACCCCCAAATTCTAAGGTTTCCCCATCGAATCAAACACAGAAACGAGAAGGCAAGTGAACAGACTCAAGGAGTCTCATGAGAATCGGGCAAATACAATGGCGGGCTCAAAACAATCAAAGAAAGGAAACCACTTTAAGGCATGAAGAACATGCTCAGAAAAACTTTGGCATTTAAGAAAATATGCTTAACAAGAACACGAACATAGTTCAGGAAAGCAAAACATCAAGAAACTCAGTAGTAAATATGCATGGTAGAAGAGTGAGAAAAATAGACTAATCATGTGAGCATACATATAAAAGTAGAAAGACAATACATGCGTAATAGAGGAGGAAAACATATGAGCATAATACAGACAAACATCTAAAAGAAAAGAACAAGAAGAATCGAAAGACTTTCAAAACCCCTAATTTTGAAAAACCAACGATTTTGAAAAGGAAATTTGGGGAAAACGCTCAAAACGTCAAATATAGCATAGGTTCAACACAGATCTAGGCAAATAAACAAAGAAAGAACCTCGAATAGTTTAGGGTTTCTGAGAAACCCTAGAAATGAGAAGGCGTGGAAAGGGTCTGGTCTCGAACAAATCTGAGCCATAGCTAGGCTCTTAAAGCTCGAACACACCGGGACATGGCCGGAGAAGCCATAGAACCACAGATCTACAATGGATCTGAACGGACTTTATCGAGGTCAGGCCTCGAAATCTCGAACAACCACGGTTTGGGGGAAAGGAAGGTAAGTAGAGGATGTCCATGGCCGGAGAAGCCATGGACTCCGATGAGATTGCTCGGAGAAGACGGCGGAGGCGATTAGGGTTTCTAGTGCTAGGGAGAGTTTGAGAGGAGGAGAGAGTTTGGGGGCGGCTGTCTGAGAGAAATGAGGGTTAGGGTTTGGTCATTTGGAATTAAAAAGGAAAGAGTTATTTGTGGCCGTTGATCAAAAGGATCAATGGCCTAGATTTAAAGGGATCCCGGGCGGGTTTAGTTTAATGGGTCAGGGGTTGGGTTAAATTGGAATTGGGCTGGCCCAATTGGGCATTAGGATTGGGGCCAATTGGGTTTAAGATTAAAATGAAATTGAGGCTATAATTGAAATGAAATGTGGCCAAAATTGAAATAGCCAGTTTTCCCCTGTTATTTTATAAAAATAGTGAAAATGATTTTAAAAGAAAATTGAAGATGCTGAACCGATTAATAATACATATGTATTAATTTAAAAATATTAGAACTAATGTTACAATTATAAAACACTATTAATCGTCAAATAGGCTATAATTGCCTTTATATGCAATTAGCTTTAAAAATACCAAACAAATTTGTAAAAATATACAAAAAATTACCTTAATTATATTTGGTGAAATATGAGAACAAAATAAGTTATTCACAAAAAATAATAATTTTGGGAATAATTATTGGATTTTGTACTGTTAAAATAGACAATAAATTGATTTAAAATAAGGAAAAATACCAAAACTCTTGGGAATGCTTATATATGCATGTATATGCTATTTTGAGGATATTTTGAGTACATAAAAATACTTAGGGAAAAATTGGGTATCAACAGCTGCCCCTCTTTACCCGGGAAGGATGAAAGAGTTGTCGGGTAAAGATATGATGGCCAATTTTGACCGGAATTGGCGATTTTCAAAGAATTTGACCGAGCTCTGGTTTTTGAGCTGCCTACATATCCCTAGTTTTACAGGAATCAGGCCGTATGTAGTTCAGGAACCATTGGCGGAACATGCCGATGGAGATTCGAAAGGACGGACGCGATGTTTAGATTGAGAAAGGTGGTGGAAGCCTGATAGACTGCGGGAACTGGAGCGGGAACTGGAGCGGGATCGCTCCTACTGAGACGGCTGTTGATAGCCGGGGTACCTGCAAGTGAGCAATATAGGCGTATATTGTGCATAAACTAAAACATGATGCAAGTTCCCGACGGACCATGAATGTTGTCCTCGGACGGTTAGGATGACGTCCTCGGACCATGATGTCCTGGGCCATGAAGCGCAAAATTAAAGGATTCGCAGGCTATGAAATGATGTTCTCGGGCCATGATGATGGTGCCTCCGAACCATGATGCCTTTGAATAATGATGTGCAAGATATAAAATGGGGTCCTCGGGCCATGACATGGTGTTCTCGGGCTATGAAGATGATGCCTCCGAACGATGACACCTTTGGACAATTTGGCGATATTCCAGCCCATGAAATGCAAGGTTTGGCGGTATTTCAGTCGATGCAAAAACATAAATGGCGATGTTTCAGCCGACAGAAGATTTAAACAAAACAGGCGATGTTTCAGCCGATGCAAAAAGTAAAATGGCGATATTTCAGCCGACAGAAATAAAATGGCGATATTTCAGCCGATGCAAAAAGTAAAATGGCGATATTTCAGCCGACAGAAATTTAAGTAAAGTTTGGCGATATTTCAGCCGATGCAAAAAGTAAAATGGCGATATTTCAGCCGACAGAAATAAAATGGCGATATTTCAACCGATGCAAAAAGTAAAATGGCGATATATCAGCCGACAGAAATTTAAGTAAAGTTTGGCGATATTTCAGCCGATTGCAAGACGTAAGGTGGCGACAACGCTTAGTCTCGGAAGGCAGAAAGGTAGCCTTATGCAATGCAGGAATGCAGATGGAGACAACGCTTAGTCTCGCAAGGCAGAAAGGTAGCCTTATGCAATGCAGCAATGCAGATGGAGACAACGCTTAGTCTCGAAATGCAGAAGGGTAGCCTTATGCAATTCAGGAATGCAGATGGAGACAACGCTTAGTCTCGGAAGGCAGAAAGGTAGCCTTATGCAATGAGATAAAAGCGGGTAGTAATAAAAGATTCTTAGCTGACAGATGGTAGCCGATTGTGATATTGCTGCTGCTGGGAGATATTGCGTGCGGATAGCAAAATGCGGGTAGCTGTGATGGCTCAATGCGACTGCGTAATATGTTTGTGACTCGGGCGCCTGCATCCAAAGAAAATTGTGAGTTTTGTCAAGGGTGAAAGGTTAGTTCGTTTTCCCTTGGCTTCCAGCATTGCGCATCGTTGGGGTAGCGTCGCTAAACAGTAGCAATTCGAACAATAATTATGCATGATTTAGTAAATATAACATAAGTAGAAAACGGTTTTGTTTAGATGAACCAACGACTGCAACGTGGTTCAAAACATTGCAACCTTTCTTGCTCCGGAATTTTGAGGGTCCTCCTCAAAATTCTGCCCCAGTTTACTAGGTTGGTACTTCTGACGGCTGCGCTGAATGACTGAAGAATCAACTTCGGAATTTTGAGGGTCCTCCTCAAAATTCTGCCCCAGTTTATTGAGGTGGAATCCCTGGCGATGAGTGGCTGAAGACTAACTTCGGAATTTTGAGGGCCCTCCTCAAAATTCTACCCCAGTTCCAATAGTAGGGGAAAATGAAATTTTTATTAAATTGTGACCGAACCCATAGGGCTGCCTACGTATCCCCTCTAAAACGGGAATCAGGTCAGGCGCAGTTCAAGTTACATCATAGAAAAATCATAGGTGATTACACATAATATCGTTTCACTGCATGTGAGTTGATTGGCTTTGGCCAGACTTCTCATCAATTTCTGCAAGAATAAGGGTTCCTCCAGTTAGAACCCGGTGAACCATGTACGGACCCTGCCAGTTGGGAGAGAATTTCTCCTTGGCTTTATCTTGATGTGGGAATATCTTTTCCATCACCAGCTGCCCCGGTGTAAACTTCCTTGGCTTAACTCTTTTGTTGAAGGCTCTGAACATTCTGTTCTGGTACAACTGACCGTGGCAAACTGCATTCATTCTTTTCCCATCTATAAGGGCTAGCTGCTCATAGCGACCTTTTACCCATTCTGCGTCGTCCAACTCTGCTTCTTGTATGATCCTCAGGGAGGGAATTTCTACCTCGACGGGGATGACCGCCTCTGTACCATAAACCAGCATGTAGGGAGTTGCTCCGGTCGATGTGCGGACTGTGGTGCGGTATCCTAGTAAGGCAGATGATAACTTCTCATGCCGCTGTTTGTGACTTTCGACCATCTTCCATGGTATTTTTTTGATGTTTTTATTGGCTGCTTCTACGACTCTATTCATCTGAGGTCTATAAGCTGTAGAATTCTTGTGTTTAATCTTGAATGCCTCACACATTGCTTTCATTAAGTCGCTGTTGAGATTGGAACCATTATCAGTGATGATTGATTCTGGAATCCCGAATCGGCAAACAATACGATCACGGACGAAATCTGCCACAACTTTCTTAGTCACTGCCTTGTATGATGCTGCTTCAACCCATTTAGTAAAGTAATCAATCGCCACCGGGATAAATCTGTGCCCGTTTGATGCGGCAGGCTCGATAGGTCCGATAACATCCATTCCCCAGGCGGCAAATGACCACGGTGAGCTAGTCGCAGTAAGCTCGTTTGGAGGCACCTTTATCATGTCTGCATGTATCTGACAGCGATGGCATTTGCGAACATATTGGATACAGTCTGTTTCCATAGTCATCCAAAAATACCCTGCTCGGAGTATCTTCTTTGCTAAGACAAAACCATTCATGTGTGGTCCGCATGTCCCTGCGTGCACTTCATCTAATAGTCTGGATGCTTCCTTTGCTTCGACACACCTTAGCAAACCTAAATCGGGAGTCCTCTTGTACAAGATTCCTCCGCTGTGAAAAAAGTTGTTGGATAATCTCCGAAGTGTGAACTTCTGAGTGGCGTTGGCGAGTTCTGGATACTCCCCTGTTGTTAAGTACCTTTTGATGTCGTGGAACCATGGCTTTCCGTCCGCTTCTTCCTCAACGTTGGCACAATAAGCTGGCTAATCATAAATCCTTACTGGGATGGGATCAATGAAATTTGCTTCTGGATGTTGGATCATGGATGATAGGGTAGCTAGTGCGTCAACGAACTCATTCTGAAACCTGGGGACATGCTGAAATTCGGTCTTTGTGAATCTTTTCTTTAACTCCTGTATGTGGTGCAAATAGGGAAGTATCTTAGAATTTTTGGTGGCCCATTCTTCTCGGACTTGATGTATGAGCATGTCTGAGTCCCCGATCACTAGTAACTCTTGAATGTTCATGTCAATGGCCATCTTGAGTCCCAGGATGCAAGCTTCGTATTCGGCCATATTATTTGTGTAAGGGAACCTGAGATTGGCGGATACCGGGTAATGCTAGCCGGTTTCTGATAATAGGACTGCCCTTATGCCAACTCCTTTAAAATTGGCGGCCCCGTTGAAAAACAACCTCCAACCCTCGTAGGATTCTGCAATATCTTCTCCTAGAAAGGACACTTCTTCATCAGGAAAATACATTTTCAGGGGTTCGTATTCTCCGCCGATAGGGTTCTCGGCGAGGTGATCTGGTATGGCCTGGCCCTTAACTGCTTTCTGAGTCACGTAAACAATGTCGAACTTACTCAACAAGATTTGCCACTTGGCGAGCTTGCTAGTGGGCATGGGTTTCTGAAAGATATACTTCAACGGGTCCATCCTGGATATGAGATAGGTAGTGTAGGCACAGAAATAATGCCTCAATTTCTGAGCTACCCAAGTTAGAGCACAACAAGTGCGTTCTAATAAGGAATACCGGGCCTCGTACGGGGTAAACTTCTTACTGAGATAGTAGATGGCCTGCTCCTTTCTTCCCGTTTCATCATGTTGCCCTAGAACACAACCGAACGCTTCATCCAAAACTGCAAGATAAAGCAATAGGGGCCTTCCTGGCTCGGGCGGAACCAAGACTGGTGGCGTTGACAGGTATTCCTTAATTCTGTTGAAGGCTTTCTGACAATCGTCGGTCCATCTAGTNAACCTTGGTCACTATTCCATTAAAAAAAAAATAGTTTCTGGAAATACACGACCAACTTTGGTCGCTTATATTTAAAAAAAAAATTAAATTCTTGAAATTAGCGACCAAAGTTGGTCGCTTATTTTTAAAAAAAATTAAAAAATAAAAAATAAAAAAGCGACCAACCTTGGTCTNAAAGCGACCAACCTTGGTCGCTATTCCATTAAAAAAAAAATAATTTCTGGAAATACAGCGACCAACTTTGGTCGCTTATTTTTAAAAAAAAAAATTAAATTCTTGAAATTAGCGACCAAAGTTGGTCGCTTATTTTTAAAAAAAATTAAAAAAATTAATAAAAAAGCGACCAACCTTGGTCTATATTTTCCAGATTTTAAAATATAATATTTGGATTAGAGACCAAAGTTGGTCGCTTTTTCATGATTAATAATAAATAACGTATTTTACATTTAGAGACCAACTTTGGTCGCCAAAATTATATTATTAAAATAATAAAGCGACCAAAGCTGGTCGCTATAGTCTTTACCCGGAATATTTGGTCCTTTACCTTAGAGACCAAAGTTGGTCGCTAATTAGCGACCAACTTTGGTCCCTAAAATAAAGAGACCAGCTATATTGCGACCAGGCATGTTTGGTCGCTTTTTGGTCGCTTTTAGGCCTATAAGCGACCAACTTTGGTCGCTTTTTGTGGTCGCTTTTTATCGGATTTCTAGTAGTGGCTTGAAGGCCAAAATGACTTCAGTTGAGAGCTCTACCGGAAAAAAAAACTGTATTCAAAGGTGGGGAGGAAAGCTTCTATGCGGCTGTGCACTTGATGCACTTCACAATATTATAGTTTCTAACTTTGAAGTAATATTGATATTCATCTCTCCACAAGTGTCAGAGATATGCAAACTAATCGATCAATAGAAAGCAATTGCTCAAATAATTAACTGTTCTTAGTCTTGTGTAATACAAAACAACAAGTCCCTTCATCATGAAACGACTTGTTTGAAAATATGAAACTTAGAGAAAGAACTTCAAAGTGAGACTAGCAAAAAATCAGAAACAAAACAAAACTAAGTGCACCAAACAATAAAGAAGAGTAACAATTCAAAAGGTTATCAAAGGCATCAAATGTTTCATGTGACAGACAAGAATTTTTGCTACGATTCCGATGAAGCTCTTCACAACCTTTACAACAATTAAATCATCATTAGCGCACCACACATATGAATCACTTTTCATCAACACACATTTTCCCTCTAAACTATGGTTAAGACCACATCCAAACTGCTATTGGTGAATTCTTCTGGCCACAAGCTCATAAAAGTTAGATATAGACTGATACTTTTTGAAGATAGACCTGGGCAATGAGGTAATTTATGTGTATTCGTTGAAGTAGATTCTTTTTCTTCTTTTTGATGTCTAAGTCATGAAGCCAGGAAAGCAAGTATAATACTTGCGATCAACATATGTTTCTATGAGACACTTAGTTAGGAAAGTCGGTGCATTGGTGGACCTCAGCATCTAAGACTACACTACGTTTTCTAGAATGTTAGCAAACCACAGACATTAGCACATATGCAGCATACTCTTTTCAATAGCTACTACTGTTCACGTTCCGAGAAGAAAAAAATAACAGGACAATTGAAATCTCAAATGCACACCTTCGTTGAAGAACCAAGGGTCGATCCCAACAATAAGCTCTATAGTCATAAAATCAAGACCTGGCGACCACACAAAATCTAGCAGCTAACTCAAATATCAAATCCTCAAATTTGTAATTAACAGACAAAACCTCACACACATTCAACTATTTAACTACGGATACAAACACGAGTTGTCACTCGTTGCTCTTTGATGGAACTTCCCTAGCATCACTCATCTCAATAATGTATCATTTGCCACTGTGATGTTTGCAACGGTCTTAAGGACTTTTCTTGATTCTCTGCCATCCTCTTTCTTTTTCTCCAAAAATTCTTTACTCCCCTTTTAACCCCATATCCTATTATCAAGACCGAATGCAATACGATTTTATCCTTTCTTACTTCCTCATTAGCATTTGGCCCTGAATATATATCCTACAATGGAAACAATTCACCTCAATAACAAGATATATAATAGCTATAATTCTAAAACTTCGCCAGAGACTTTGGTTTTAACCGATGTTATTTGAAGTTTGTTTTAGAGTGAAAAGCTAGTCTTTTTCACGACATTGTGTGAAAAGAATAGCACAAGAAGAATATTATTTGGAGACCTTCTGCTAGCCCAAGATCGTTAACTAAGATTGGAGGATTCAACTAAAGAAGAGGAAGCTTGAAAAGAGAAGATAGATTTTAGATAGGAGAACTTGTTTTGGAAAGAAGGCTTTCTTGATTTTGGCTTGGTTACAAATGCCTAAGACCACCCCTATTTATACTTCTCTAAGGATGGTTCTAGATAATATTCTAGAACATGTACAAGAAAAATCTAGTGAACCTTATATTTCCATAATACTTTAGAATATCTATATGCCTCTAATAGATAACCTTATCTTTCCACAACATTCTAGAACATCTAGATATGTCCTAGATAAATATCAAGGCCACTACACTAGGACATTCTAGAGAATTCTATATTTTTCCAAAAAATCAACTTTATTTTTTTTCACACTCCCCCTTAAAGTGATTTTTTGGAAACTACTCCAAGCTTGTCACGGAAGACCTCGAACGAACCTTTAGCAAGTGACTTGGTGAAGATATCAGCGATATTCTCCTCACTTTGCACTTCCAAAGTATTGATAGTTCCATCAAGAACCTTTTCCCGAATAAAGTGATGTTCCGCCTCAATGTGTTTAGTTCTTGCATGAAATACTGGATTGTTTGCAAGCTTGATGGCACTTTGATTATCTCCATCGATCACAGTTGGCTTTGATATAGGTAAATGCAAGTCTTCAGCAAGTCTTTGTAGCCATACACATTCTTGAGCAGTGAGAGCAGCTACTTTATACTTCGCCTCCGTGGTTGACAAGGAAACTGAGTCTTGCTTTTAGCTACACCAAGAAACACTTGTTCCACCACAGAGGAAAATATAGCCCGATGTTGATCTTCGGTCATCCAAATCACCACCAAATTCAGCATCCGTATAACCAGCTAACACCAAATCATTCTTCTTCTGGAAGAACAAGCCCATGTCTGATGTTGAGTTGGTATACTTTAGAATTCTCTTTGTAGCTTCTAAGTGAGGCTTTCTTTGCCTCTGCATAAATCTGCTGACATATCCCACCGAGAACGCAATGTCCGACCTTGTAATAGTCAAATACAGGGGACTTCCAACAAGAGCTCGAAAAGGCTTGGGATCTGCAAGAAGTGAGTCTTCGTCCCGCCTTAACCTTGTACTTATCTCAAGAGGAGTAGAATATGTTTTACTTTGCTTCAATCCAAACCTGTCAACAAGTTTCTCGGCATATCCTTCTTGAGTGACAAAGATCTCTTTGTTCATGTTTGTCACCTCTAAGCTAAGAAAATGGTGTAGCTCTCCTAACTTCTTGATGTCAAATCTTATGGAAAGCTCATCTTGAAGCCTAGAAACTTCATCCTCATTGTTTCCTGTTATTATCATATCATCCACGTACAAAAGAACAACCATATTCAAGTCTCCTTGTTTTTTAACAAATAAGCTAGGATCTGAGTGTGATGCAACATAGCCACAGAAATGTAGATACTGAGCAATTTTACCATACCATGCTCATGGAGCTTGCTTGAGGCCATAAAGGTCCTTCTTAAGTTTGCAGACATAATCAGGATGTAAGTTAGAGACATACCTGGGTGGTTGCTCCATATAAATATCTTTGTCAAGCTCTCTATATAAGAAAGCATTCTTCACGTCAAGTTGCCATAACTTCCAATTATGCGAGGCTGCCAAGGCTAACACAACTCGGACAGAGTTCATCTAAGCCACCGGACTGAAGGTTTCTTCATAATCTTCAACGTACTTTTCAGAAAATCCCCGAGCAACCAGCCTTGCTTTATATCTATCTATGATGCCATCTGCTCTTCTTTTGATTTTGTAAACCCATTTATAAGAAATGGGTTGTACATCCTTCGGCTTTGGTAAAAACCCATTCTTTGACTCCTTTAGCTTCTTCAAATGAGGAAGGTTCTTCATCATCAATTGGTCCTGCAAAGAAACAGGAATACGTACTGACAAAATTTTCATCTCTAAAGCGAACTGGCTTGATAATAGTTCTTTTTGGCCTTCCCGAACCACTTGAATCATCTTCTTGTTGAGTTTCATGTTGTTGAGGTCCAGGACTCCCCCTTTCTCTTAACTCCTTGGCAGATGTATTATCTAGAGAAGCACCTGCAATGGGCAAGCTTGAATCTCCATTATTTAAGGTTTTTGAACTTGCTCCATCCAATGCAGCTCCACAATACAAAGACACTTCATCGAATATGACATCCCTTGAGACAATAAAGAGATAAGTTTTAGGATCCATGCACTTCCATCCCTTTTTCGTTTCATCATATCGACAAAGATGCATTTTCTTGCCTTGACATCTAACTTGCTCCGTTGAGAATCCGGAATGTGAACATAACAAATAGAGCCAAAAACCCTGAGGTGTTTCACGCTAGGCTTTTCTCCAAACATTAATTCATAGGGAGACTTCATATTATTTGGAGAAAGCGGCATCCTGTTAATCACGTACGCTGCACATTTAATACCTTCAGCCCACAAGGCTCTAGGTAAATTCTTGGCATGAAGCCAACTCTTACATGTCTCAGTTAAGTGTCGGATCTTCCTTTCAGCCACTTCATTTTGTTGTGGCGTATCCGCGCATGTCAGCTCTCTTTTAATGCCATGCTGACGACAAAAGGAAAGAAACTTATCTAATGTGAACTCACCGCCATTATCAGTTCCCAGCTGCCTTATTCTGGAATCGAGTTCACCTTCAACTGTTTCTTTGAACTCCACAAACTTACTGAAAACTTCTGACTTATGCTTCACAAAATAAATCCAAGTGAATCTAGTAAAATCATCAATGAAAATTAGCATATAAGAGTAGCCTGAAAATGAAAGAGTTCTCGTTGGCCCCATCAAGTCACTGTGAATAAGTTCTAGTGGGGCATTGCACCTTTGACAAGGATCTGTCAAATGGAAGACGATGTGCCTTTCCATATTGATATCATTCACAAACCTCTCTTCCACCAAAATTTCTTAAGTTAGGCAAACCTTTTACTAGATTCAACTTTACCATGGCTTTTAATTTATCCATGCTTAGATGTCCAAGTCTAGCATGCCAAAGATGTGTATTATCATTGCTACTCATCTTCTCAATATATGAATTAGAGGTAGATAAGACATATAAATTGTTAACTCTCTTACCTGAGTGAACGATATCTGCCTTGAGCACCTTGATATTTCGGAGGAACTTCACATCACGTGGGCCAAATAGCAAATAGTTTCCAGCATCCATAATATTTGCAACTGAAAATAGATTTTTCTTCATTCCTGGAACATGAAAGACACTATTGAGGGTGATAGTATCTTTTTGCTTCTCGTTGATCACAACAATGCCTTCCTTCTCAACATTATGGATTGTATTATCTGCTGTAACAATGACATCATGTCCGCTGTATTCGCGAAAGGTGGAGAATTTGGATTGATCTCCAGTGAGATGGTGCCCACATCCTGAATCCACGATCCAGTCTCTTTCAAAATTTATGGAAGCCATGGCATTTATTGCTCGAGTTTTCGCTGCGAAGCACTTTCCCCAGTCTTCTTCTTTTTCTTCTTCTTCAACAATTTTCTTGGTTTGAACCATATTGCTTTATTTGGCTGGACAATATCTTTTTATATGCCCGACTTTGCCACAACGGTAACATTTTAAAAGCTTTTTACCGTTACTGGAAAACTCCCCCTTCTTTTCTGGCGAGCTTGAACCACTTAAGGATTGAAAGTGCATGCTATCTCTTGATTTCCCTTTATAGTTTCTCTTATCGGCGACAAGAGCATTTTCTTCCCCTTCTTTGATAGATACACAAGCCATCTGTTTGGCTAGTAGCTCTTGTGACGACAGCAAATTCTCAAATTCTTCTAAAGATGGTTGTTGAACCCATCCTTGAATCGATGTAATAAATGGAATATATTCTGGCTTTAAACCACGAATAATGTTCTTCTTATTCGTGCTTCAGAGATAGCCTCGTCCGAATTCAATAGAGAAATTTCGGAACACAAATTTTTAACCTTCAAGAAATACTCAGCGATAGAGAGATTACCTTGAGTGGTGTTAGCTAACTCATTCTCCAAAATCTGTAGCCGAGCTTCATCCTTCTTGTTGAACAGTCGATCGAAGGTCCTCCATATTTCATGAGCTGATTTACACCTTATAATATGATCAAATAAATTAGGAGAGATAGACCTCTTTAGGATAAACTCCGCCTCAGCATTAATCTGCTTCCACTTCTTACGCGCATTGCTATTTTCCGGTGCGTCAGTAGGAGGATTTGTGTTACTCCCATTGACAACTTTCCACAAATCCTCACCAACAAAGTATGACTCCATACAAGTCTTCCATACCTTGTAGTTGGACTGGTTCAATAACTCCATCCCAGTCCATTAGCACGACCACCCAAATCCATTTAGAGAAACCAGTTGAATCAATCACTAATCCGACCTTGAAATCCAGAAGCCGACTTATGGCTCTGATACCATGAAAAGAATAGCAGAAGAAGAATATTATTCGGAGACCTTCTACTAGCCCAAGATCGTTAACTAAGATTGGAGGATTTAACTAAAGAATGGGAAGCTTGAAAAGAGAAGATAGACTTTAGATAGGAGAACTTGTTTTGGAAAATAGATTTTAGATAGGAGAACTTGTTTTGGAAAGAAGGCTTTCTTGATTTTGGCTTGGTCACAAATGCCTAAGACCACCCCTATTTATACTTTTCTAAGGATGATTCTAGATAATATTCTAGAACATGTACAAGAAAAATCTAGTGAACCTTATCTTTCCATAATACTTTAGAATATCTAGATGTTTCTAATAGATAACCTTATCTTCCCACAACATTCTAGAACATCTAGATATGTTTAGTAGATAAATATCAAGGACACTACACTAGGACATTCTGGAGAATTCTATATTTTTTCCAAAAAATCAACTTTATCTTTTTTCACATTGTGTTGTTGTTAGTTCGATATAAACATGAGGAACTTAAAAGTACATACCTCTCCCTTGAAGTTGGCAAAATTTCTATATATTCGGATAGCACCAAATTCTAAGATTTCATTAATTTCTTCTTCGGACACTACTTCCTCATACGATTTACGCAGCTCTGGAGGCCTTCCCTTCTCATATACACACCTGAAGCCTAGAATGTTGAATTTTGGTACCTAACACATATCACCCAAAAAAAAAAAGATAAGAGTAAGATAAATGAAAAACTTGAACAAGATAGTAAAGAATCTTGTAAAAAATAGTGAAATGATACGATACATTAGGCACGGGTTGTATATCATCGTCATCTCTGTTTTTTTTTGACATAGTCATCATCCTTGCACAACCCGACATCGCTGCATATTGTAGGACATGCTTATGTGTGCTATAGTAACAACCAACATAATCTGGATTCTTTCTTAAGCCTTTATAATTGAACATAACTGATACATGTTCCACAATCTGTTGTGTCGACAACTCAAAAGGTTTAACTTGGTATATGCGAGCATATATAGCAGAAATGGCTTCTCCCACACTATACGCGTAACAAGCATCTTTAGGGAAAAACAAAAACAAAACAAGAACCAATAAATTTTTTGTTAGAAGTACAAAATAAAATATTGCTACCACACAATTATGATAATTTCGTTAACTTACTCATCTTTCCCTGGTCTCTTATGAAGGGAAGAAGTATGTCATCGTATAGCAGGTTGAAATCCTATATAATAATTGTTAACGCGAGTAGTATTATTCAGGTATGCCAATATATACTACATTCACTAGAAACTTATGCACTAGTGAATTGAAATGAAACAACAAACCATGTCAACAACTTCTTCGTCTTCTGCTGCATGCCATAGTATGTGTGCTTCAGGAAACAAGAAAACAAGAAAAGGAGAAGAAGAAAAATAATTAGCTGAATAACCAAATCAACGTACATTACAAAATTATTTTCTTTATGATCTTTCTTTTGCATTTTGTTAGGGAGGAGTGAATTCATTGTAGTCCTGTCTAGGCGAAAATCTTCTACTTACTAAAAAAATTGCAGCTTTCACAGCAGAACGTGAAATAGGACAAAAAAAAATTCATCTTTTCATACAAAGAAACTAAAATTTCTAAATAGAGTTAAATACTCAAATGATATCAAAATAATCAGTCTTTCTTGAAAGACAAGAGCCTTCCAAGAAGAAGAAAAAGAAAGAAATATGGGTACCTGGTGGAGAGTTATAGCTTGTTTGGCCAAGCTTTTTCTTTTGTCCAAAAGTGCTTTTTTTTTTTGCCAAAAGCACTTTTGGCAAAAAATTGAGGTGTTTGGCCAAGCTTTTGGAAGGAAAAAAAGTATTTTCGAGGAGAAGCAGAAGCAATTTTTGAGAATCAGAAAAAAGTAACTTCTCTCCAAAAGCACTTTTGAGAAAAATACAATTAGAAGCAGTTTTCAAAAGCTTGGCCAAACACTAATTACTGCTCCAAAGTACTTTTCAAATTAATTAGCCAAACACAGACTGCTTCTCATCAAAAGCACTTTTTTTTAAAAGTAATTTTGAGAAAAATACTTCTCAAAATAAGCTGATTTTAGAAGCTTAGCCCTCTACTCGGTAGCGCTGTGGTTCTGAAGCTAAGAGAAAAGCTTTATGGGGTGGTAATATATAAGCTCCTCTTGTAGTACGGACGTTTATACATTTTAAAATAGAAATCACTAAAATTTTACTTCTTTTTACTGATAATTAGAATAATGTTGGAAAATAAAGTTCAAATTTAATTACCCTCCGTTTATCTTTAATTTGATCCATGAAACTGTTAATTTCGTCCTATATTTATTTTTCTCTCAAATGATTTTCTAGCTTGGCTCTTGAAATTTGTTGGCTGGAGCCATATCAGTAAATAAAATATTTAAATTTATGCTATAATAACATCGTTCTTCCAATATTTTTAGGCTTTTATAGTGAATAGTTGTTCTACGCCTATAACAACATTTGACGTTTAAATATTTTTTGGCTGTTATAGACAAAAGTTATCAAAAAATCGATCTTTTCCCCCCTTTTTAGTGTTACTTATAAAAGATAAGAAAATATTCAAATCTAAATCTCAAAATATATGCATATTTCACTAATTAATTATTAAAGACAACTACTACATTACTAACAAATTCATAACTAAATATTAAAAAATTTAAACTCTAAAAGGCACACATCTTAAAGCTATTAAAAAAATTATATTCTTTCAAGATTGATGAAAGAACTGTGAAAAAGACATGTACAAATCTTAAGCATCATACAAGACGGAAACTTTATTCAATGAAAGAGATATATGTGCAGAACTTCAAATGTTAGACATTGTGCATGATATAATCTTTTGTGCAATGGAATGAGATCGAATTAAATGGAATCTTTAATTATAGAAGTATGTACTAACATAAGATTTTTTATTTTAAGTGGTGCATTGAAATTTTATAAAATATGATCAGATATAATCTTTAGGAGTATTATTGGTAATCTTAAAAATTCTACGTGGCTGTTATGGACGGGTAATTTTACAAAGAACGTACTACTATATATAAAGATGAATGTTGCTGTTATAGGTAAAAACCTATTATAGAGAGGTAAAATATAACATAAAAACTCGGTTCCGAGAAAAATATAGGTTTTAATGTTTTGTTTAAAGTACTTTCTTTTTCTTTTTAATTCCATAGTTAGAGAAATGAGCATATGAGCTAAAAGAGGGATCACGATCTCTATGGGTGCATATAAATTGTAATAATCCGGCTCCAATTCAAAAGGACTTCTTATGGAAACGTGAGCCAATACTTTATTTTTGAGGATATTTTCCATTAGTACTTACTATGTTTTACTAGAAAGAATGAGCTATACCTAGCAATAAATAAACCCTCTTATATACGGTTAAAATCGGGTGCCCACCCGAATTTATATTTGACCGAGACCAGGAAGTTGCATCGAAGGTCGGCCTCGTAACGAAATGGACTAAATCACGAGGATAAGGTACCGAGTTCAGAATCGAGGTACCTGTCGTGATCGAGGCTAGTAGCGATCGAAGCCAAATGAGACAGACATCGAGCAAGATCGAAGATAGCACAATAACAGAAAGGCGAGATATCCGTGACTGGTCGAGGATCATGGCGTAAATCTCGGAACGGATCAAATCATAAACGGTTAATTAGCTAATCATGGGATTTCTTTCTGTAATTAGAGTTATACCATAAGTAAAATTCCTCTACTATATAAAGGGGGGTTCTAATAATTTGTAAGATACATTGTTCACAGATATCAAAGCAATAATTCCCTTTCTCATTTATACTATTGTTCATCAACTTGTTATATTTTAATTGTTCTTGCATCAACCAGTCCGAGGGTGTCCAAAATCGAGGGCTGAGTTCCATTCTAACATTTTTGTTTTACTTTATTGTTCATTTATGTTATTAATCTTCATATTTATCAATTGGTATTGAGTGAAATCACGTGTCTTTAAAATTACATTATAAGTTTAATTGTTATCCAATTTAAGGGTAAAGACGAGGAAGCAGAGGGGATTTCACAATCCCACAATGATGCATTGGTAATATCTATCCTTATGAACAAAATTCAGGTTAAATGTGTTTTAATTGATCCAGGGAGCTCTGCCAACATTACTCGATCGAGGGTCGTGGAGCAGCTCGACCTACAGGATCAGATCGTGCCAGCAGCTCGAGTTCTCAATGGTTTCAACATGGCAAGTGAAACAACCAAAGGTGAAATCATCTTACCTGTGAATGTAGCTGGAACTATTCAAGAAACAAAGTTCCATGTGATCGAGGGCGATATGAGATACAACGCCCTGCTCGGAAGACCCTGGATTCACAACATGAGGGCGGTCCCCTAAACCCTTCACCAAATGCTGAAGTTCCCAACGCCGGAAGGAGTAAAAATGGTATATGGGGAACAACATGCTGCCAAAGAGATGTTCGCGGTCGACGAAGTAATACCGGTATCGGTGCTTTCATCGACAAAGGGATCGGAGTCTAAAGGAAAATAGGAGGCTAAATAGCAACTACCGCCACCAACCTCAACTCAGTCGGAGAAGCAGGGAACAGACGAGGACCATGAATGCTGGATCCCTCGATCCTTCATAATCCCCGAGGATTCCGATGCCACCAAATCTAAGGGTGGGCATAATACGGACCGAACCGAAAACACCGATCAAACAGAAAATTTCAGTTTATTCGGTTTCCGTTTTTCGGCTTATTCGGTCGGTTTGCGGTTTATAATTTTAAAAAGCTCGGTGTTCGGTTCAGTGATCGGTTTTACTGGTTCGATTTTCGATTAAACCAAAAAACCGAATTGCGGTAGAGGTATGCTTGAGATGTTGCTTCTGTTGTAGTTTGTTTTTTAATTAGTTTATTTTGTGGTTTCTTTTGTTCTTAGCTTGTAGGATTGGAAGGAATTCTTTTACATATGATTTATGTAAAGATTGATTCATTCATTTATTTATTTCTTTAGCACTTCAGTTTAATTTATTTGCTGGAATGGATATGCAAGTGCACAAACTTTTCTACCTGCAGAAAGTTGCTAAGCTAGTGTTAACTTATTTAATAATCCTTGTTGCTCTGCATTCGGGTAATTAATATTGGTAAAAGTTCAACTCTTGTAGCTATTGATGTTGTTTAAATCGGATACTGCCAACTAGAAACAGAAAATGTTTGCTGCAATTAAAGATCCATAGTCTACATCGGATATTAAAATCTTGAACCGTTAATAACCGAAAAACTAAACCGGCAATAACCGAACCGAACCTTGAAAAAACCGCACCGAACCGTAAATATTTTGGTTTGGTTTGGTTATTAATATTACAAAATCGAAAATCGAAAACCGATAAACCGAACCGTACTTTCATAATAACCGACCGAACTGACCGACGCCCACCCCTAATCAAATCGATAGTTGAAGAGCTGGAGCAAATTGTACTGATCGAGCATCTACCCGATCGAAAGGTATGCCTGGGTACGGGGTTAACCCCCGAGCTCAGGGAAAAACTCATTAAATTTCTCATTGATAATATGGATTATTTTGCTTGGTCCCACCTAGATATGGCAGGGATCCCACTGGAGATCACTACACATCGACTGAGCTTGGACCCGAAGTTCCGCCCGGTAAAACAAAAGAGAAGGCCACAGTCCAAGGTAAAACATGCATTCATCAAGGACGAGGTAACAAAACTTCTCAAAATAGGATTCATTAGGGAGGTAAAATATCCCGAATGGTTAGCAAACGTAGTCGTAGTCCCTAAAAAGGGAAACAAACTTAGAATGTGCGTAGATTATAAAAATTTAAACAAAGCATGTCCTAAGACTCTTTTCCTCTGCCGAATATCGATCGCATGATCGATGCCACGGCCGGCCACGAGATCCTTAGTTTTCTCGATGCCTACTCCGGGTACAATCAAATACAAATGAACCCGAAGGATTAGGAAAAGACTTCGTTCATCACTAAGTACGACACCTATTATTATAATGTTATGCCGTTTGGACTAAAAAATGTTGGGGCCACTTACCAGCGCTTAGTAAATCGAATGTTTGAAGAACAAGTAGGTAAATCAATGGAGGTTTATATTGATGATATGCTAGTTAAGTCCCTGCGAGCAGAGGACCATTTGACACATTTGCATGAGATACTAAGGAAGTACAACATGAAGCTCAACCCGGAGAAATGTGCATTCGGGTTCGGCTCGGGCAAGTTCCTCGGCTTTATGGTATCAAATCGGGGGATCGAGATCAACCCCGCTAAAATCAAGGCAATCGAACACATCACATTCGTGGACAATGTTAAGGCCGTTCAAAGATTGACAAGGCGCATAGTCGCCCTAGGCTGATTCATCTCGAGGTCTTCAGATAGAAGTCACCAGTTCTTCTCACTGCTCAAAAAGAAGAACAATTTTGCATGGACCCCAAAATGCCAACAAGCGTTGGAAGAATTGAAGCGGTACCTCTCGAGCCGCCATTGCTTCATACTTCAAAAGCGGACGAGCAACTCTACTTGTACTTAGCAGTCTCGGAAATCGCGGTAATTGGGGTCCTAGTTCGAGAAGAGCAATGTACGCAATTTCCTATTTACTATGTTAGTCGAACCTTAGGTGAGGCCGAGACTCGGTACGCACACTCAGAAAAATTAGCACTTGCCCTAATAAGTGCCTCTAGGAAATTAAAACCATATTTTCGTTGTCACCCGATCTGTGTGGTGACTACTTATCCTCTTCGCAATGTTTTGCATAAGCCCGAACTCTCGGGCCGATTGGCCAAATGGGCCATCGAGATCAGTGGGTTCGATATCGAGTATCAACCCCGAACGGCCATCAAGTCTCAAATCTTAGCAGACTACGTGGCCGACTTTACACCAGCCCTCGTACCCCAGGTCAAAAAGGAACTATTATTAAAATCGGGTACATCATCGGGGGTGTGGACCCTCTTCACCGACGGCGCTTCGAACGTGAAGGGGTCTGGGCTAGGCATCGTTTTGAAGCCACCCACGGGTAATACAATTAGACAATCTATCAAAACTTCCAAGTTAGCTAACAATGAGGCCGAGTATGAAGCCATGATTGCAGGTCTTGAGCTAGCTAAGAGTTTGGGAGCAGAAGTGATCGAGGCCAAATGTGACTCCCTACTTGTGATAAACCAACTCAACAGAACCTTCGAGGTTTAAGAAGATCGAATGTAGATGTACTTGGACAAACTATAGGTGACTCTACATCGGTTTAAAGAATGGACCCTACATCATGTGCCTCGAGAACAAAACAGCGAGGCCGATGCCTTTGCCAAGTTGAGGTCATCAGTCGAAGACGATGAGATTAGCTCGGGGACTGTCGTACAACTTTCAAGGTCAGTAATCGAAGAAGGCCATGCCAAAATAAACTCCACAAGTCTGACCTGGGATTGGAGGAATAAATATATCGAGTATCTAAAGAACGGGAAGCTTCCGTCGGATCCTAAGGAATCGAGGACTTTACGTACGAAAATCGCACGATTCATATTGGCCGAAGATGGAACACTATATAGAAGGATATTCGATGGACCATTAGCAATATGTTTGGGATCAGGAGATACCGGCTACGTCCTATGAGAAATCCACGAGGGCACTTGCGGGAATCATTCCCGTGCCGAATCATTGGTTCACAAACTCATCAGAGCAGGATACTATTGGGCCAATATGGAAAATAATACTAAAGAATCCGTTCGAAAATGCGACAAGTGTCAAAGATATGCGCCAATGATCCACCAGCCCGGAGAGCAATTCCATTAAGTCCTATCCACATGGCCGTTCATGAAGTGGGGAATGGATATCATCGGCCTTCTACTATCGGCCCCAGGTAAAGCTAAATTTATTTTGTTTACAACGGACTATTTCTCTAAGTGGATTGAAGCACAGGCTTTCGAGAAAGTCCGAGAAAAAGAAGTCATAGACTTCATCTGGGACCATATTATATGCCGATTCGAGATACCTGCCGAGATCGTATGCGACAATGGGAAGCAATTCGTCGGCAGCAAAGTGACAAAGTTTCTCGAAGACTACAAAATATAAAGGATCATGTCAACGCCATATCACCTTAGTGGGAACGGACAGGCTAAATCAACGAACAAGACCATCATTCAAAATCTAAAGAAAAGACTGAATGACGGTAAGGGAAAATGGAGATAATATTGCCCGAGGTCCTTTGGGCGTATCGAACAACGTCAAAATCCAGTATGGGGGCAACACCGTTCTCTTTAGTATACAACGCCGAAGCTCTGATCCAGGTCGAATTCGGGGAACCTAGCGTCTGGTTTCGATATGCAGCGGAAGAGTCAAATCACGAGGCTATGAAAACAAGCCTTGAATTGCTAGATGAAAAATGGGAAGCCGCCCTCGTTCAAATGGCCGAACAGAAGCAGCGGATCGAAAGGTACTACAACCGAAGAACCAATCTTCGACACTTTAGAATCGGGGACTTAGTTCTCAGAAAAGTCACCCTCAATACTCGAGACCCAAATGAAGGAAAACTTGGCCCAAATTGGGAAGGCCCGTATCAGGTCCTCGATATCGTCGGAAAAGGATCCTACAAGCTTGGCATGACGAGCGGAGAGCAATTGCCAAACAATTGGAACATATCACTTCTCAAACGATAGTACTGCTAAGGTATGAGCTTCTCCATTTTTCACTTACATTTTATACTAACCTATCACAGGTGTTCCATCGAAGACATCGAAGGATTCTTCAAACACAGAATCTTTAGGTCTGAAAGCATGCATCGCACTCTTTTTCCCTTAGACGGTTTTTTGTCCCAAATAGGTTTTTCCGGTGAGATTTTTAACGAGGCAACCATTGTTCGTGCTAACTTAGAGCAATTCAACAGTAATCGAGGCTTCTTTACAATCAACCTTGAATACTGGGGGCATCACCCTCGAATGATTACAAGGAAAGTACTTCGTGTCAACAGGGTCTCGATAGGTAAATTTTGTAAAGGGCCAAACGATCGAATGAATCGTGTCCATATAGATTACTCGAGCCCTAATGGAAAAACATGTACGCATGTATAATCTATTGAAAGAAGTATTTTTCCTTGCCAGATATTCTTTGCCTTAGAGAAATTTCTACTTTAAAATTTCGTACTTGTGATCTATTGTGGAAACTGGCTCAAGGGCCAATCGCAACTAAAGTTCGAGCAATTGACCCCGCACTCGGGGACTGCCATACAAAAAATCGACATGGTCGAATTATTAAAACCTCGAGATCGTAAGACCTTAAAAAGGAAACCCTCGATTGTATAGGCCATGGCCACACCACTCGGGGACCGACACTTCGAACAAGTTCGAAGTATAATCGGAAAACAAGCTCAAGAGGCAAATCCCAAGGCTACGGCCAAGCTAACACGGTTCGGAGACGTCCGAATTTCATAATAAAAATAGGCCTTCGAATACTTTTATAAACCGGTTAAAAGGATACCCTCGGCAAAATGACAAAATGATTTCGACAACGTCAACCCTCGAAAAAACCTAAGGGGTATCAAATTGTTCGAAGCCTCGAACAATTTGTGCTAAGGCATAACAAAGAAAAAAGTTTCGATAACACTAAACCCCGAAAAACCTAATGGGTACAGATTTATCTCGTGCTAAGGAACGATAAATTTTTATATGATTAACTCTTTTAAGCCGAAAAAGGGGAAAGAGCCATTCTTTTGAGGCCGTATCGACCTAATTCAAGAGCCTAAGGGCCATTTTATTTTTAGAGTTTGAGAAATCGTCCTCACTCAACTAAAACCTAAGGGTCACTCTACTTTGAGTTCGAGCATGCACTCACTTGATTAAAAAGACTACACTGGTTCGACTTCGGTCTAAATGCCTAAGTCTCAAACTTGTGAGCGAAATCTTGATAAGGCATGAAGGCATGAATGAAATAGAATTTTCACGAGGCAGGAAATAGAATAAAGAAAAGTCAAAGAGAAAAAAGATCTTATATATATACGAAGATATTTACAAGGACCGATCAGGGTCCCAGGCAAAAAAAAAAGAGTCTAAGGTTCGTAATTTTCCTCGGGGGCTGTTTCTTCCCCATCGAGGACCTCCCCATTCTCGGACCCAATCTTGCTGCCATCATCATCATCATCGTCATCGTCATCATCATCATCATCATCATCATCGGAAGAGTCCAGCGCTCTAGCATCGGCTTCATGCTCTTTAGCTTTTATTATCTTGTCGGTAAGATCGAAACCTCGAGCATGCATCTCCTCGAGGGTTTCCCTTCGAGATTGGCATTTGGCGAGTTCAACAATCCAGTGTGCTCTAGTTTGAGCGGTCTCGGCAGCATCTCTCGCTTGGACTTGAGCAGCTTCAGCATCAGCCCGGTAGACGGCCACGATCGCCTCTGCCTCGGCCTTTGCCTTTTCGGCCTTAGATTTGGCCTTTGCAAGTTCGGAATCCAACCGAGCCTCAAGCTCCTCTATTTTCTTTGCCTGAGCTGAGATTTTATCCTTCATGCTTCGAAGCTGACTTTGGACCGATGACAATTGGGCTCGAGCAGCCTTTTTTTCTGCAGCAAAGCGGTCAATACTTTCTTTCCACCCCAAGGTCTCCGCCCTAATAGTATCGACCTCCTTCCGGAACTGCTCGATCCTCTCGACCTTCTGCTACAGCTGTGAGATTGAAGTGTTAGCCACCGTTCCCGAATCAAGCTCATGAGCTTTTAAGATTATAATTACCCGTTCGATCAGGTCGGTCTGATCTTGGTGAGCCTTGGCCAATTCGGCTCGGAGGTCCTTGATCTTTTCCTCTTTTTGCCCACTGAGAAGTTTGAGGGCATTTCTCTCCTCCGTGAGCCCTCAGAGGTCGGCCTCACATCGGCTCAGCTCTGCTCATGACTTGGAAAATGCCTCTTGATGGAGTGCCAAAGCCTATACGAAAAAAAAGAAGGAAATTAGACAGGAAGAAAAGAAATAAACTAAGTATGATATCGATAAATGGAGTTAAGACTCACCCGATTTAGGGCTTGTTGAGCCTCATCGAAGAGACTCGATGCTTCACTCAGGTCGGTAGCATCTTCGACTCTAATAAAGTAACCACGAAAAGGGTCCTCCCCTCTATGGGCCCCGTCTACCTCGGGAGTCCTCATAGCTTGGGCCTCCCGAATTGCCTCATCGGAAAACGCAGGGAGAATTGGTGAGTATCCAACATCTATTGCCCCAAGTGGGCCACTTGGGGTGTTCTCTTCGCTGCGAAGGGCCTCGGAGCCGGCCCCTTCAGACATACCCGCCATTTTGCTCATCTCGCGGGAGGCATCTTCGATCTTCGACGACTCGGGGACTTTGCCCGAGTCCATTTCCAAGACCCCCTCAGCTCGAGGTGGAATTTCATCAGCCACCACCGACTCAGCGGCCTTTGGGGCCTCGATGGTCTTCTACACTCAGGCCACCAATTCCGAGCCATCGTCTTCATATTCTTCTTCTTCCTCCCTTAGCCGTTGAATCACATCCGCAAGTAGGGAAACGGTGTCTTTCTTCGGCTTACGAGCCGGATTCTTCTTAGGCTTTGGATCCTCGGAGATTGATGTCCTTTGCCTATTCTTATCCTACGCCGGCTTCGGAATCGAGGTCGAAGTTTCCTCCTCAACAGACGGGGGCCTCATGACCGCATCTTTGCCCAGGCCTGTACACGAGAAAATTGAATAAGTACAAGATGAATATCTTAATCAAATCGTCAAATACATAAAAGGGGGCTTACCATGATTCTTGGCCTCCATCGGCCCTTTGCTAAATCGCGCCATGAGCACTCGGCGTATGTAGAGGTCGAGGCCAGGCTCCGAACCCAGCTCTCGAGGTCAGGAATCGCACGGGGCATCCAAGCGACTGCTACATCATGGAAAAAGACATCAATGAGATAAAAGCAAAGGAACAAAATAATACATGGAAGCTAACAGTGAGACGGTACTTACGGTTCATGTTCCATATCTCAAGAAATGGCATCTTCTCGGCCGGGATTAGGTCGGAAATCCTTAATTGAATGAACCGTCCCATTCATTCTCGATCCTTGTCCTCGTCTATGCTCCAGAACAATGCTTTGGTAGCCCGACGTTGGAGTTTTATTAACCCGCCTCGATAGAGACGGGGGCTATACAATCTTATGAGGTGATCGAGGGTGAAAGAGAGCCCCTCGACTTTGCTCACGAAGAATCGGAGCAGAATAACAACTCACCAAAAGGAAGAATGGATTTGGCCTAGGGTTATTTGATATTTACGGCGAAAATCGACGATGACGGGGTCGAGGGGGCCCAACGTGAAAAGATAAGTGTAAACACTTAGAAACCCTTCCACATAGGTAGTGATGTCTTCTTCGGGGGCCGGGATCACCACCTCTTTGCCCTCCCAGTTGTAGTCTTTCTTTACCTGCTTAAGGTAGCCCTCAGTTATCGAGCATATGTATCTCGACACCGGCTCGCAACGATCGGGAACCGACGAGACCTTATCGGTCTTGAAATCAGAGTTTAGCGCGCACCCCCCAGGAATACATTCCTCTAGACGGGGTTCGTCCGGCGCTTTCCCGCCGGCAGGTTGATAAGATGAAGCAACTTTTTTTTGTGGTACCGTTTTCGAGGTTTTTGCCATTTTTGTGTGAGTTTGAAGAAGGAAGAGAATAATAGGACTTGATGTTTGAGAGGGGATTCACAGCAAAACCTGAAGATTTGTAGAAAGGAAGAGTTTAAAAAATGTAAAAGCTTTGGAGATTAGAAGAAAATGAAAGTAAAGTTTGAATCAACGAGAGAGGGGACTATTTATGGGATTCACAGCGACGATTCAAAGGCACTAGTGGCCGACCACCAGCTGACACTCATTAATGACTTGGGGAAGTGTACCGATGGGATGTTTTGGTCACTCTATCGCTTAAGTCACGGGGATGACGTCATGACAGGTCGAGGTAAAAAATCGAAGGCTCAATTAGTTTCTTGTCATTACACTCCAAAAGACGAGGGGACTATCTGTATATGGTTAAAACCGGCCCCACCCGATTTTACTATTTGACCGAGACCGGGAGGTTGCATCGAGGGTCGATCTCATAAAGAAACAAACTAAATCACGAGGATAAGGTACTGAGTTCAGAATTGAGGTACCTATCGAGATCGAGGCTAGCAGCGATCGAAGCCAAATGAGACATACATCGAGCAAGATCGAAGATAGCACAATAATAGAAAGGCAAGATATCCGTGATTGGTCGAGGATCATGGCGTAAATCTCGGAACGGATCAAATCAGAAATGGTTAATCAGCTAATCATGGGATTTCCTTCTGATATGCATCCCGATGTGGTTGTTTGACCAAGAAGTGTTGAGCCTTTTAGTTAAACCAATTAATGATGAAATGGAGGGTAAATCTTATCCAAACATAATTAACTCTAGATCTAAGCATATTGAATTTTGGCATCGAAAGGGATTGAGCTTATATAACATTCCTTAAGATGATTAACAGACATCAAATGTAAATGATAATCTTACATCTTTGATATATTGTTCTGTACTTGTAAAAGCAAAGAAGGAAAAGCGGGACAGTTGTCAATAACTATGAAATCTATCTTTATTGATTCAACAATGGTGATTACAAAGGGTTGTAACCAAAATTGGGCTTTTGGTTTGCTGTTGGAAGTCACCTCCTGTTGAGAACCAAGATCTGAGAATTGTGAAATCTGGGATTGGAACCCCCTTTCTTGCTTTCTTCCCTCACATATATTACCATTTTTCCCCTTTATCCAATGGTCTTTAACCAGCGTACCCTCTCATGACTGTACTCTTCCTTACTCGCCCAAGTGTTACGATATATGTTCGGTTGTGTAAGCCTTGGCCCGATCTCGGCAGTGGCCGAGATACTCGTTGCTATTACGCCTCGTGGGCACGACTATGGCTTGGTCGACCCCTTACCATTCCTTTTAATGATAACCATCTTGTGGTTAGATTTTGACCCATACAGTTAGTCCTTCCGCCCGTTGGGGTCACTTTTTGGCGAGCTCGATGGGCGGATTTTGTTGATTCAAAAGTTAGGAGAAATCTGGACATTGTGCGAGGAACGGGGTCCTTATGGCGAGGTGGTGACGTGACGCTTCAAGGATTTTATTGGACCGTTACGTCAGTTCAGAGTTGGATCGTCACAACGATTCAGAGTACCATGAATACCTATTATGCGTTATTATGGTGCTCGTTTCCCAAGCACCGTATCATTTCCAGTGCCCTTTCAGTTTTTTGATTGGCGGCTCTTGAGTTTCCTGCTCAGGACATTTGTGTCCCAATAAATAGGGGGAATCGCTCATTTGATTGTTGTGCTTTTCAATTTACCTGAGAAAGAACTTTGCAAACTCCCTCCTTCTTTAGTCTTTCATACTTCTGCTTTCACAAGAATTCGACGTGACCATTCTCTCTTTTCCTTCACCGTTCTTGTTTATTTCGATCAAGACAGACGAATGGCTAGTACTTCTTCCCAATCCGATAGAGTTGTTGGTGCTCCGGCGCCGAAAAGTGATGTATCCCTCTTCGAAGAGGGAGTGGAGATGGTGGAAGATGAGGGATTTTCGATGGTGGATGAGATAGTTCCTCATCCGGGGAAGGCGAGGGCTGATTTTTACAGTGCTTCCGGAAATGAACCGGAACCCGTTCCTTCCACTATGGATGGGCGGCAATCACGACGCTCAAAGCTAAGTGGGGAATCCCTGCTCATATCGAAATGGTGCCGGCGAGGAAGGATATTGTGCATTTGCACCGCCTGGGATATTGTGTGTTTTACGCATACCCATCCGTCATCGGATACACACTCCCCCTTCCTTCCCTAGTGGTGGATTTCTGCCGCTTCTATGAAGTGTGCCCAGCTCAACTCTCTCCGTAAGCGTACAAGCTCTTTCTTATGCTCATCAAGTACGCGGAGCCGACCGGTCGAGGAATTTCCCTAGGGAACATGCTCCACATCTTCGCCCCTCATTTTCTTCGGGGTACGATGATTCATATACGCCATCGAGGAACCAAAAGCTTGGTAGTGAAGATGGACGATAAGTCCAATCGCCATTTTTGGGAAAGCTACTTCTATGTGCGGACAGAGCACCTTGTGGCGAACTCGGCGGGGTTTCCAGAGACGTGGAACTTTGGTCGTAAGTTTTCCCTTTTTTACCTTTGTGATTTTTTCTTAAGATGGTTGTCGGTCGTCTTCCTTTTAGCGACTTTGCTGAGGACTTGTTTTTTGCTTTTGCAGCCGAGAGGCTGCCTCCCCCGCTAGTTGCCTATATTCGTGAGTGGGTGAGTGCAATTCTCCCCCACACGATGGGGATTTGTGAGTGAGCGCCCTTCCATGAGAAGTTTGGGCACAAGCCTCTTACTGGTGAGTTGGCTTGGTGTAGTTTTGGTTTGTTACCTTCTTCATAGTTTTTTTTTAATAAAAAACCTTGTCGTTGTATGATCTAATCCCTCCTTATTGACAGGTCGGAGAGGGGTGAGGAGGACAAGGGCTCCTCCGCTCGCATTCCGTCAATCGGTGACCTCTGCCCGTCCCGCGCCGAGGGCTACTGCCCGGCCTGCACCGAACTACTGTCCAGCATGCACCTGCGGCCGAAGCCGTGTGCTTGGAGGTTACTCAGCCGGAGATTCCGGCTCCTGCAGTCCATTTAACGGGTGAATCTTCCCGCGCTGGTAGTGGGGAGGCCCCGTCGAAGAGACGAAGGGTCGTGTTGGAAGAGGTTTCTCTGGCCAAAACTTCTTCGAGGGACGTCCTTGCCCCGTCGGTGACCGAGGTCGGATGTGGTGCCAACCCAGCCGAGGTCGGTGAATCAATGGGCTAATATGGCGGAGACACGGAGTTCAGAGGCCGCCGCTGCTGTTTCGGGCAGCCCTTCAACATCTCTACAGAACCGTGCCCCCTCTTCGGCCAATGAGAGGGGGAAGAGTGTCATGATTGAGGATTATGAATCCAAGTCTGACATTGACCCTGAGGACATGAGGATGTTCGAGGAGGGCTTCACCCGAACTGTAGTAGAAGCGGGAGGCCCTTCCGAATACTCAAAATTTCGTCCGACCTCAACTTGCTGCAAGATACGGTGGACTTTGTGCCGCAGTTCGATCTTCTATGCTCTGCCGCTAAAAGCGGAGCTCTTTAGGATGTTAGCGACTCCGAGTTGTCACGCGGTGTGGCTGCGATGGGCCTAAGGGTGAGTTCCTTTTTGTTTCCTTTGCTTAGCGACCTTCGTTTTTACTAACTCCTTCCTTCCCTCTCTTCTTCTTTCTTTTAGACTTAAATGCTGGAGGTCGAGAGCGCTCGTAGGGTCGAGACGCGTGCCGTGATTTTTGTGAAGATGGCCGAGAGGTATCGTGGTACCGTGACAGATGCCGTGAGATACACGAGCATCTCAGAGCGGGCGCCAGTACCCAGTCTACCAGGGAGGAATTGGAGAAAAGAGATGAGAAACTGATGCGGTCTATCTGAGGGTGTAGTGAGCTTGGAGAGCTGCTCCATGCCAAGGACGAGGAGCTGAAGGTGGGAAAGGGGGTTGCCGCGGAGTGTGAGGACCTTCAAGCGAAGGTGTTATCTTTACGAGCTAAGCTCGAGCAAAATGATATTAAGGTCGACGCTCTGAGTGCTGAATGGTCGGAGAAGGTGATCGAGCTGGAAAAGAAAGTGGCCGAGATGGAGAGAGCTGAGAATGCTCGAGTGTCAGCTCTGGTGAGGGCGGTGGCACTAAAGGATACCATTCGCGTCCTCAAGTTCGAGCAGGAGTCTGAGAGGGCGACAACCACGCTAAGGGAGGCACGACTTGAGGAGCGAATTGGTGAACTTGATCGGGACGCCTCGATCTTGGAAGACCGAGTTGCTGCTCTTGAAGATGAGAAGGCGCAATTGTTGACCCAAGCTCCCCCACAAGAGTCCGCTTCAGCCATTGTTCCCCGCCGCCTGTATGATCTATGGGTCCATGCCGAGGCCCAACGTGATATATACAAGGGTTTATGGGAGGCGGGGAATGTTCTAAAGCCCGCCTTTGAAGATGATCGGGCGAAGGCACGCGAGGCTCGTGCCTAATGCGGTTACGACCCTGCAACGCCGAAGGCTGGCAAGGGCGTCGATGTTGAGGACGGGCTTCTTTCTGACGATGATGACGTTAGGGAGAACGGCGATGGGGATGATGCCGAGTGAAATTTTTGTTGCAACCTGTGTACTTAGTTTTTTTTGTTTTTTTTCATCTTCTTCATGATGACCTGTTTTGGCCTTTTGTAAGGTGAGGTTGTTGCACACGTATATTTGTATGAAATATCTGCTTCGCCTTCGTTGGTGTATCTTTTGATTTTCCTTTTCCCTTTCTCCCGTTTGTCGTATATATTTTTTTTGCGTAGACCTTCGATCTTTTTTTTATGAGTCCTTGATCTTTTTAATTGTGAATCCAACCTTGCCCTGATCGGGTAGGATCTCGTCATGTGGGTCCGAATGAAGTCGTTTTGGATTTGCAAGTTCGAGCGAGATTGACTTCTAATTTGCCAACTCGGGCGGAGTCAATCTCAATTCAAACGAGGTCGAATTAAGACTCGCCATCTTGGGCAAGGTCAATATCGACTTATATGTTCGAACAAGGTCAAACTTGGAGTCGCCATCTTTGGGCGAAGTCAAAGTCTCACTTATATATTCGAACGAGGTCGAACTTGGAGTCGCCGTCTCGGGCGAAGTCATTTATGACTTATATACTCGAACGAGGTCGAACTTGGAGTAGCCGTGTCGGGCGAGGCCAGTTTCTGACTTATAATTTGAACGAGTCCAAACTTGGAGTCGCCATCTAAGGCGAAGTCAATTTCTGACTTATAATTTGAACGAGTTCGAACTTGGAGTCGCCGTCTCGGGCAAAGTCAGTTTCTGACTTATATACTTGAACGAGGTCGAACTTGGAGTCACCGTCTCGAGCGAAGCTAGTTTCTGACTTATAATTTGAAAGAGTCCAAACTTGGAGTCGCCGTCTTGGGCGAAGTCAATTTCTGACTTATAATTTGAACGAGTTCGAACTTGGAGTCGCCGTTTTGGGCGAAGTCAGTTTCTGACTTATATACTCGAACGAGGTCGAACTTGGAGTCGCCGTCTCGGGCGAAGTTAGTTTCTGACTTATAATTTGAACGAGTTCGAACTTGGAATCGCCGTCTTGGGCGAAGTCAGTTTCTGACTTATATCTGAACGAGTTCGAACTTGGAGTCGTCGTCTTGGGCAAAGTCAGTTTCTGACTTATATATTTGAACGAGGCCGAATTTTAATCTATTGATTCGGGTGGACAAATTTTTACTTTTACTTGGCGATGGCCGGTGGTCGTAAAGATGTTAATTCGAGCGAGGCCGAATTGTAACCCATTTGACGATGGCTAGTGGCCGTAGAGGTGTTAATTCAAGTGAGGTCGGATTGTAACCATTTGACGATGGCCAGTGGCCGTAGAGGTGTTAATTCGATCGAGGTCGGATTGTAACCCATTTGACGATGGCCAGTGGCCGTAGAGGTGTTAATTCGAGCAAGGTCGGATTGTAACCCATTTGACGATGGCCAATGGCCGTAGAGGTGTTAATTCGAGCGAGGTCGGATTGTAACCCATTGTATCATTTCTATTGGAGAGCATTACACGTCACCGTACTGTTTATGCGTGCGTCGGGATGAGTCCCTGTGTGCTTGGTTTTGCTTTTACTGGAGAATACTGGCCATTTTGTGGGTGAGTCCTAGTTCGCTTAACCTTGCTTTCATTGGAGATTTCCTTGCATTTTACTCGAGATTACTGCGCCTTTCATGGAGATTACTGTGCGTTTCATGGGTGAGTCCCCTGTTCTGGAGATTTTCTTAATAGTCGAACTGTGCTGAACCGTTTCAGTTATTTGTAATTCGGTACGGCTTAGAGGGCTTTGCTCGATCACTGCTTGCGAGGTGGTATGGTACGGAACCTTTTCATGGGGTGTTTTGGTGGCGCCTGTTCCTTGTTCGCATACTTGTGAGAGCGCTCATGTTCCTGTTCTGAACCAACAAGAGATCGTGGTAAGTGAAAACCAAACAAAATTGCATGTTACCTTGGCCTGGTAAGTTGGTGAAAGGAGGAATGGCGCTGTAGGGTCGCTCGCTTCGCCTCGTACTAGAATGATGATTTCAGGTTTGGCGGCCGTGTTTGGCTCCATAGATAACCGCGTCTAGGCTTCTTGTGGGTTGGACTTGCCTCGCCCGTCGAGATGTCGAAACCGAGTCCCGGTCTGACCCCGTCCGATATGCACAAACAACAAGGGAAACTTGTCATACTTTGTTCGTAAATCGTCCAGTGTGTGTGGGTACGAAAATAGGGCAGGATATGCCCGTTGTTTCAAAGGATCACACAGTAGGCTATCGTCCCTTCCAAGAGGTGGGAGTATTGGTCGGTATACAAGGTGAATATGCCAAATGGGGTTGCGGTCACGCCAAACGCATAGTGACCGCAGTTCTACTTTAAACATGCATATGGCATGCTAAACCCATCGTTACAGGTGAGGCGTGGGTTTTGCATAGGCACCGGTCACAATTTCTATTTTATGTAGAGATCTGACCTAGATTGGTACGGTTATCTCAAAGGCTTACCTACCATTTTTTTGAGTTGGTGTTTATGCCGAGATGGTGAGGCCATGACAGCCTGGTAGTGATACTTGGTTGGTTCTAGATTTAAAGGAAACTAAAAAATTTGGCTAAGAAATTCCCACAGATGGCGCCAAATTGTTTGACCAAAAAGTGTTGAGCCTTTTAGTTAAACCAATTAATGATAAAATGGAGGGTAAATCTTAGCCAAACATAATTAACTCTAGATCTAAGCATATTGAATATGGGCATCGAAAGGGACTGAGCTTATATAACATTCCTTAAGATGATTAACAGGCATCAAATGTAAATGATAAGCTTACATCTTTGATATATTGTTTTGTACTTGTAAAAGCAAAGAAGGAAAAGCGGGACAGCTGTCGATAACTATGAAATCTGTCTTTATTGATTCAGCAATGATGATTACAAAGGGTTGTAACCAAAATCTGGGCTTTTGGTTTGCTGTTGGAAGTCACCTCCTGTTGAGAACCAAGATCTGAGAATTGTGAAATCTGGGATTGGAACCCCTTTTCTTGCTTTCTTCCCTCACATATATTACCAATTTTCCCCTTTATCCAACGGTCTTTAACCAGCGTACCCTCTCATGACTGTACTCTTCCTTACTCGCCCAAGTGTTACGACATATGTTCTGCTGTGTAAGCCTTATGATGGCCCGATCTCGGCAGTGGCCGAGATAATCGTTGCTATTACGTCTCGTGGGCACGACTATGGCTTGGTCGACCCCTTACCATTCCTTTTAATGATTACCATCTTGTGGTCAGATTTTGACCCATAAAGTAAGTATATCATGTTAATGTTACAATGTTCACATCCATTTGATAATGTTATTTCTGTACAATATATATGGACTTGAGCAATTGAAGAGAGTAAAGTCCCGGTCATTGATAGGATCATCAATAGTTCTAGCCGGGGCAGGGGATTAATGCACATGGAGTCAAATTATCAGGACCATTTTCTTCAGTCATGCATATTGGTCAAATATCATGCAAATGTCCCCATACATGTGAAATTAATTAAAAGGATTAATTTGCTATTTGGGTCTTTGGATGCTCAGTGGATAAAAGAGAGTTCCATGTTTGGTTAGCTTCTGGGGACAGGAATTATAATACCCTTTTATGGTGAGAGGCGGGATAAATGGTTATTTGAGCAACATTAGCCCACGTCTAAACTTGATTCAAATGCATGTCTTGTCGATATTGTATATGTTGCACAACTAAATATACAACCTGATCCACTATTCAAGATATACATGGAAAGAGTATACCAATACTATTAGGACTAAGCAATCTGCGCTTTCCATTAATGCCTCAATTTGCGTTACAGCACTAAGATTACCTTAGGTGAAAACAGGCATGCTTCCGTCAATTGTCATAGTCTGAAGGAATTCCCGGTACAAGGTACAAAATACTTCTTTCTGCTTTTGAAATGTTGACGATGTTAACTATGGTGCTATCAAATGCTTGAAGACAGCCTTGGTGGTTGACCCTGTTATGGTATCCACAAGTGGACATACGTTAGCTGGTCCCTCGCATAACGACACCAAATACTCATGGAACTGGCTGCACTTTGGCTTCTTCTATCGCAGCTGAGCTAGCAAAGGGTTCTCAAATGCTTTCTGCTGTTAAGGTAATTGACTTAGTATGGCAGCTGGATCTACAAAAGATCTATACATTGCTGCAAAATAGATTGTATGTTGGCACAAGGTCAGGATTTTGTGTAAAGGAACTTGATGTGTAGTGGATAGTGTAACAATGGCTGACCTTTGACAATTATCAGCTCTCTTATGAGGTGGCCATAGACTAGACACTTAAGGGTCATCTGGTTGACCGCATAAGAAAAAAAAATCCAAGCATATTAATACAACATTTATTTTTCAGCATAAAACTCTGCATTAATAGTATACTCTGCATAACTAATACAATTTTCTCTCTTAGTATAAAATTCTGCATGATAGATGCAGCTACTTTGCATATTAAACTCTGCATGCTAATGCCCGCATAACGTATGCAGGATTCTTTGTATTATTTTATGCATCAATATTCTGATGCAGTAGATTTCATGCTTAGGTTGCAGTAGCTTAGGTAATCTTGGGTTACATTCACTAAAGCCTCAGTCGTATTGTGTTGGACAGAAAGGGAGAGCTTTTAACAGACGTGAGAGAATTGACATCTTAACGGTGTTATATAGCATATAATTTTGTCTTCCATTTAAATCTTCATACACGAAAAAACCATGCATTTTCGAGCTCATAGAATTTCATCAGAAAATTGCTTCGAACAAAAATGCCTCATGCACAATAAATTTAAAATTCCACCGTAATCATACTGCAGAATAACTGTTTCTAGTTGTGAAGAAATGTGTTAAAAATAGTACTCCCTTCGTTCCAGTTTATGTGAACCTGTTTCCTTTTTGGTCCGTTCCAAAAATAATGATTCATTTCTAAATTTGGAAACAATTTAGCTTAAACTTACAATTCTACCCTTAATGAGAAGTTTTTATAACCACACAAATAATCTGGGCCTTTTTTTAACTTGTTTAGGAACACAAATTCCAAAAGTCTTTATTTTTTCTTAACATCCGTGCCCAGTCAAACAGGTTCACATAAATTGGAATGAAGGGAGTAATAAACTTGTTTCCATTTGTCCACATTTGTTTAGATTTGCTTACATTAATTTAATATTTTCATACATATAGTTAGAAAAGAGTGAGGTGTGGACATGTGTGAATTTGTGTGAACTAGTGTAGGCATGTATGGACTAGTGTGTACATGTGTGGACTTAATTAATATGTACACATGAAATTTAGGCTAGATACATGTAGGAGTTCTACTATAAATACCCATGTATGCTAGCCATTTGGAGCAAGGGAAGTTAAATAGAAATCATCTTTTCCTCCACTTCTCTAATAGTGAGTTTTGAGTGTTTGTTTAGTTGTCTTGTTCTCCCAAAAATTTCTAACATTTGGTATCAGAGCGCGTGTGTTGAGAGACAACCAAACTTGGAGAAAAGATGACAAACACTAATGGAACACCATTCCAAGTTCCTATGCTCACAAAAGAGAACTATGGGAATTGGTGTATTCGACTGAAGGCCTTGATTGGTGCCTATGATGTTTGGGAACCGGTAGAGTCTGGAGTTGATGGAGCGGAAGATGCCGCTGCCACAAATAAGAAAGATCAAAAGGCACTCACTCTCATCCAGGGGCGGATTTAGGGGGGCGCAAGGGTGTTCACCCGAACACCCTTCGCCGAAAAATTACACTGTATATATAAGGCAAAATCTATTTTTTACCTCTATATATTAAGTTTTGAACACCCTTAATACAATCCAAAAGTGTAGTTTATTGGTCAAGGGGGTTCAAAATCTACATAAGGTCATGGGTTCAATTCCCACTAGCTACAAAAAAAAAATTTTGAACCCCCCTCACGGAGATCCTGCCTCCGCCAGTGCTCTCATCCATCAAGGTTTGGGTGACAAGATGTTCGAGAAGGTTGCAAATGCGACAACCTCCAAGGAAGCATGGGACATTCTTCAAACTTCCTTTAAAGGTTTGGACAGAGTGAAAAAGGTTCGTCTCCAGACCTTAAGAGAAGAGTTTGAATCATTGCATATGAAAGAAAATGAGTCTATTTCAGATTACATTTCAAGAGTTTTGGCTATTGTCAATCAAATGAAAAGATATGGTGAAGAGTTGAAGGATGATAGGGTCGTTGCAAAAATACTACGATCCCTAGATTCAAAATTTGATTATATTGTTGTTGCTATTGAAGAGTCCAAAGACTTGGACACCATGACCATAGATGAACTTTCGAGTTCTTTGCACCCATGAAGAAAAATTGAAGAAACCGAAAGAAGATTCGGTTGAAAAAGCGTTGCAAGCAAAACTTTCCTTCAAGGAGAAAGATGAAAGGCGTGGTTCGCAGCAAAGAGGTCGTGGAAATGGAAGAGGTCGTGGTAGAGGAGGAAGAGGTGGTAGTCAACCCCCAAATAGAGACAATAAAAGCCAAGACTATAGTCAAATAAGAGGTCGTGGAAGAGGCAAAGGATGGAGACAAAATCAAGGAAGGTATAACAAGTCGAATGTTTAATGTTATACTTGTCATAAATTTGGACATTTTTCCTGGGAATGTAAAGATAATTCGGAGAAGAAAAATAACTTTGTGGAGAGCAAAAATGAAGATGAAGATGCCACTCTACTTCTTGCATGCAAAGGAGAAGAAAGTGTGGAAAAGAACAAATGGTACATTGACTCCGGTGCAAGTAGTCATATTTGTGGAAAGAAAAATTTATTTGTGGAGCTTAAGGAGCTGAATGGTGGCCCAATCACTTTTGGAGACTTTTAGCGAGTTCAAATCAAAGGAAAAGGTACGATTTTAATTCGCTTAAAAGATGGAAGTCATCAATTAATCTCCAATATTTTGTATGTGCCGGAGATGAAAAGTAATATTTAAGTTTGGGACAACTTTTGGAGAAAAATTATGACATTCATTTGAAAGACAAAAAGTTGTATATGAGAGATGAAAAGGGAAGATTGTTAGCCAAAGTACCTATGGCTAATAATAAAATGTTCATCTTATATCTTTAAAATGATGTTCCGAGGTGCTTGGTTTCATGTGCCAAAGATTCATCTTGGCTTTGGCATATGAGATTTAGTCACTTGAATTTTGATATCCTAAGGTTGATGAAGAAGGAAAGCATGGTGATGGATTGCCAACAATTGATCATCCCAACCAACTTGGTGAAGGATGTCTCTTTGGAAAGCAAGCAAGGAAAAGCTTTCCTAAAGAGTCTTTAACAAGAGCAAGATGCCCTCTCGAGTTAATTCACATGGATGTGTGCGGACCTATCAAGCCATCTTCACTTGGTAAAAGTAATTATTTTTTACTTTTCATTGATAATTTTTCTCGAAAAACTTGGGTTTATTTTTTGAAGGCAAAATCGGAGGTGTTTGAAACCTTCAAAAAGTTTAAGAGCATGGTGGAGAAGCAAAGTGGCTATCAAATTAAGCCACTTAGGTCCGAATGGTGGAGAATTCACTTCAAATGAATTCAAGATTTTATGTGAGAAAAATGAAATTCGTTATTACTTGACAGTTCCGAGATCACCACAGCAAAATGGCATCGTGGAGAGAAAGAATCGAACTATTCTCAACATGGCGAGGAGTATGTTGAACAGCAAAAATATGCCAAAAGAGTTCTGGGCTGAAGTTGTTGCTTGTGCGGTGTTCTTATCAAATCGGTGTCACACCAAAAGTGTTCGTGGAAAAACACCACAAGAGGCATGGAGCGGTTTCAAGCCAAAAGTTGCTCATTTGCGAGTTTTTGGGAGCATCGCATATGCACATGTGTCAGATGAGAAGAGGTCTAAGCTTGATGACAAAAGTGAGAGGTATGTCTTCATTGGCTATGATCAAAGTTCTAAAGGTTATAAATTGTATAACCCCAAAAATGGCAAGGTCACCATAAGTAGAGATGTTGAGTTTGATGAAGATAATGCTTGGGATGGAAATCTAAAGAGCAAGATTACTCTTTTAGTCCATTCTTTGAAGATGATGAAGAAGAAGATAGGGAGCAGGCTATCACACCACCTTCAACACCTCCGCCACAAGATCAAGAAGTTGGGGAATCAAGCTCAAGTTCAAGTGAAGCACCTCACAAGAGTAGAAGTCTCTGTGACTTGTATGAAAATACGGAAGTGGTGAGAAATGACTTATATATTTTACTCATTTTTGTTAGCTGGTGGACAGTGAGCCTCTAAGCTTTGAAGATGGTTGCCAAAATTCCAAATGGAGGGATGCAATGGATGAAGAATCAAAGCTATAAAAAAGATGATACATAGGGATTAGGGTCACACTTCCAAAAAGGCAAAAGCACCGATTGGAGTCNAATTTCAGCTCTAGAGCTGAAGTTTTTTTTTTATAACTGTCGAACTTCAGCTCTAGAGCTTTAAAGCGTTTTTTTTTTTATAACTGTCGAACTTCAGCTCCAGTAGCTGTGAAGTTTTTTTAGATAAGTGTTGAAGTTTTTTTTGTGATTGGCTAACTTTAGCCTTGTTAGAGTTGAAGTTTTAATTATTTTTTTTTATAATATCCTGTAGTGAAATTTTCACTACATGTATAAAAAATTTTTGTGTTTTATATATAGAAAAATTACTTGATGTATTCCCCCTCTTTTATGAATATGCAGTGGAAGTTGAAACTAGTTGTGGTTCAATTGCCACAACTCAAAAACTCTGTGATGATGCTCATTTGAATGAAGGTAAAGTTGAGAAAACCCTTTCAGAGAATACTGCAATGATTGTCGACGTTGATTCAGAGTTGAATGATGCTGGAAATGCTGATATTGAGAAAGGCATGCAGCCTGGGGAAAGCACAGCGGAAGACAAACGTGATGGTATTCTATAGATCATGAATTTATTATATTTGATCGAAGTATATTTTCTACATTTTTTAATTTTACATATTTTATTTTCTTTTTTATATTTTTGAATGATTTTTCAGAATTATTGGATGCTGGTCGAAAAGAATTCGGTGAGATTCTGAAGCAATATGAAAAAGGAGAAATACATATATTCACACCTGTTGAGTCACAGACAGGTGTGAAGTGTGTTGGTATTATTTTATAAAATTTAGTGAGTATTATTTATTAAATTTTTTTTTTTTGCATGAAGATACAGGATCTGTTGGAATGAAAACACCATCTGTGTCACAACACTTAGACCAGGTAATTAATTTCTGCAATTCGATTACTGTCTTTTTTTTTTGCCTAATGTGTATTCTGTATCAGTTTTATTTATATTTATATTTTCCTTGCTTTTGCAGATCTCATCTGATGCATCAGAACTGCTTCCAAAATCTAAGCGAAGGAAGATTTCTAGTTCTCCTATGTGTGATACCAGTGATATCCCTAACTTCAATATATGTTCATTTTCACTTGGTAGTACACAAAGGGCTGATTCAGAAGGTAATTCAGCTGCTGTTGGTGTTCGTAAAGAGACAGAAGAACGTCGTGAACAGCAGGGAATTGATCAAGCATCCCCCACGATGGCTGTAGTTCCCCACCCTGCTGCTGTAGAGCACCATTTAGTTGTGACGGATCAGCAGGAAGAGCAATCAAAAGGAAAAGAAGATAAAAAAGGGAAAAGGATGCGTATGGAGAGTATTTGGTTGAGATCTCCTTATGTAGTTTATAGGAAAAAGCCAAGGGGGCAAGATTGGATAGTAGGAAAGAATAGAAGAAGGTGTCCCTTCCATTATGTTTCTCAAGACAGCGCATTGATCCAAAGATTTAAAAAGTGGTTGGAGATGGATGCCGGTGAATATGATTCCAATCCATTGAGATTAGCTGGACTTCATATTCAAAAATCATTCTATACCGAGCTTATGGATCCTGACTCTAATCTTGCGGATGAAGTAAGTTATTAACTTTGTTTTTTGAATTAGTTTTCAACTATATTTCCCAAAACTTCAGTTTATTTTTTGTAGTATAGCTTTATTCATAGTAATCTGCTGAAGTTTTTTAGCTTATTTGCTAAAACTGAATATGCTTAAGTTTTTTTCATGCTGTTTTGTAGTTGTGTAGTGTGTTTTTTGTAGACTTCATAGTGGTAATTTCACATGTTATCATTTGTCGTTGTCCATTTGTAGCATATTGACGTGGGCGCATATTACTTGCGCAAAAAATATTGCTATCACCTTCCACATTATACAAAAGCAAAATGTGCAGTAACAGATTTACTTTTCGATCAATATATGACTATCCTGGATAGTGTTCATCCTTCAGAAGAAAAGTTGAAGATAATTGAGAAAAGGAAGCAAAAGAGAATGCAGATTCTTAAGAGCAAATCAAAGAAAAAGATAATATCCAAAGAACAGTTGAAAATAGAAGAAGAAAAAGAAGCGGTTATTAAGCCACATACGGACTTTTGTTGGTATGAGGAAGAATCAACGAATGAAAAGGTGTCCACTACGTAAAAGGCCTTGACCTTTCCTGTGGTATCTCATGGGCATCTTGCAAAAAAGTATTCTTTCCATTTCGACTTAAGCCAAGGGAGGGCCAGATATCTACGCACTACTTTTTTGGATATCTCGACTTTGAAGATAAAATTATATATGTGTACGATTCCATGGGCAGTGTAACATACAAGCGTTCGATTGAACATGTCAAAATTTATGCCCGATTGATTCCACATTGTCTCAAATGCTTAAATTTTGGGGAACTTAATAAATATTATGTGGACAGTCCTGTGGAAGAATTTAAAATTAAGTGGATGCACACACCGAAACAGATTAACAGGTATGTGTTTCACATATGTTTTACGATGTATCTTATGTTTATTATATTTTGCCCTTGTCTTAACTATTCTTTAATTTCTTTTTGATGTGTTTTTTGCAGTGTTGATTGTGGTATATTTGCTCTTAAGTTTATGGATATGCGGTTGATGAGAGAAGATGTCTTCAATTTTAATCAAAGTCAAACATTGGAATTCAGGACAGAATTGGCTGCCAATCTTTGGGCTCATGGAAATCGGAAAAAAGATAGCGGCTATGAAACTCCAGAAGAACGAGAAGGACATGATTATGGAGATTTTGAAGAGTCTTTGTGTGAACTTTTTGATTAGAGGATTGGTTGGTTTTACATAATTTGGATTAAAGAATATATATTAATTATTTTTTTAGTTCACTTTTGTGTCATTTACCAACTACTAGTATTTACTATTTTTTTTTATTGCATTTACCACTTACATCTTTTGCCAAGTGCTTATGTTCTTACATTCAATTTCTCTGAACAAAAAACAGGTAACAATCTCTTCAGCATTTATAGATATTAAATTGAGTAGGTGCATTCTTTGGCTATATTAACAATCTCTTCACTTGAAAATTTCATAGTCATCCATAGACTTCTATCAGATTTCTTTAAATTTGTTTTCAAAGAAAAACAAGGAAATGTTGGCTAAGACATGCTTATTGGGTGTAGCAGGGAGTTCGTGTGAAGCAAAGATAGTGAAGGAGAAGTTGAAATACTTCATATGTGAAGGGGATTGGCCATATCAAATACTCGAGCACCAGGAAAATTTGCTCTTTTAGGAAAATGAGCAAATTTCCTGGTGCTCGAGTTTTTGATGTGGCCAGTCTCCGTCACATATGAAGTACTTTGGACTTCTCCTTCACTATCTTTGCTTCCCACGAATTCCCAGATGCATACCAGTAAGCATGTCTTGGCCAACATTTTCTTATTTTTTTCTTATGAAAGTAGATGGTAGTTGCTAAAAAACCAAGAAAACTCTTTGGTGGAAGACATAGTGAAGTTTCATGTAATGTGGTGAAGAAAACCAAGAAGAGCAACTATCACATTACTATGGAGAATATGAAGACACTCTGTGAACTTTTTGAATAGAGAATAACTTGTAAACAAAGAACTAAGTTTTTCTTTTTTTCCAAGGATGTAAGTGAAAAGAAAATTGTATTTTGTGAATATACATNTTTGAGTGTTTGTTTATAGTTATCTTGCTCTCCCAAAAATTTCTAACACCGTGGCCCTAACTCAGCTAATAAAGTTTTCCGGTTCTATGCATTCAAAAGCGACATCAAATGAGAGAAGGATAATGAAAGATCTTTTATTGACTCTGATCTCTGTGTTCTTGGCTCAAATAAGAAAGAAGTATACCCTTGTTACACGTTTGCCTCAACTTGGGCATTTTATTCTTAGATATCTTACCGCCATTTTCAGTAGAATCATTGGATATATATAATGATGAGACTTTATATATTACAATTGCAGGGAAAAGGAGGTTGAAACTAGTGATTTTCTGGAAGCAGCAAAAGCTTGTTTAAAAATCTGCAGAGTTCATGGTGTTCCTCTGCTGATCAATGACAGGATTGATGTAGCTCTTGCTAGTGATGCTGATGGTGTTCATATTGGGCAGTCCGACATGCCTGCTCATGTT
Source organism: Nicotiana attenuata (assembly GCF_001879085.1). NCBI lineage: Eukaryota > Viridiplantae > Streptophyta > Magnoliopsida > Solanales > Solanaceae > Nicotiana > Nicotiana attenuata. Next base: position 22,070,873 of record NC_031998.1, read on the forward strand.
GCACGGGCTCTTCTTGGGCCTGACAAAATCATTGGTGTATCATGCAAAACACCGGAGCACGCCCTGCAAGCATGGATAGATGGGGCTGATTACATTGGCTCTGGGGGTGTATATCCAACCAATACCAAAGAGAACAATAAGACGATTGAAGAAATGCTGGAGATCGCCAAGGAGTCAACCAAATGGGCAAATTGAAGAAATGCTGGAGATCGCCACACACTTCCAGTTCCAGGCAAAGCAACCTCAACTTTTATTTCTTGATTAAACTTATGAAAGTAAACACTTGTGTGTAGAGAAGTAAATGCAGGCACTAGGTTTCGATATCGTTTCATTGATGCTGGTACAGTAGGAGATTGAAACTAAACATATTCTTGAAGTTCAGTACGTGTTCATTGCCAAGGTTGATGTTTTACTTTGCCTTTCAAGTTTTTTTTTTGGAAGTCATATGCCTCTCAGAGACATCTGATCTTAGTCTGTTATATACTCCCTTGCCATTTCAGGTGGATTTTTGTGTTGGTATTGGTGGATCTCTTGTTAGTTCAATACTTCAGCCGGAGTCCTGGAGATATGTATCGATGGACAATAATTGCGAAATCTAGTTAATCAGTTGTTTTAGCGATGAAAATAAATTCAAATTTTATGTAGTAGATATAGAGGAAATATTTAATATTTTGTTTGGGATGTTCATCTACTACTTACAAGTAGGGGTGGCAAACGGACGGGTCGGGTCGTATATGGTTTGGGTCAAAAACGGGTAATAAAAAACAGGATAAATTATCCGATCCGACCCATATTTAAAATGGATAAAAAACAAGTTAACCGGCGGATAATATAACCATAAATCATAATATCCATGACTTCTTGCATATGATTACTTTTGGGAGAAAATTCTTCCTAACTTGAGAACCCCCAAGTTGAGGCTTCACAAATGTAAAAGTTAAACCCCTTGGTTATCCATTAGTTACCCATTTTCTAAATGGATAATATGGTTCATATCCATATTTGATCCATTTTTTAAAAGTTCATTATCCAACCCATTAGTGAATAATATGGGTATTAACTGTTTTCTTTTAACCGTTTTGCCACCCCTACTTACAAGTAAACCTAGTATAAATTAATATACCTTGTGTTCTAATAGTTGGACGTTTAATAGCAAATAGTGATAAAATGAAGGATTGTATTTGGGATAAATCCCCCTGCCACCCCCACCCCCAAGAAAAAGTAAAGATAGAAAAGAAAAGAAAAGAAAAGAATGACATGGTGTAAATGATTATAATGTAGCGAAGAATTCGCCATACTTCCAACTTGCACATGTTCTATCCAGACACATTTGCTTGATATAGTTCTAAAATGATTGTTTCATGCCTTTGAGCTAGACTTTTGGTCATACCTCGTGAACAATTTGCTTGTTACGTATAGCAACGGAACTCCCTTTCTTTGTTTGGATAGACAAGTGTCACAGGATTAAAAGTTTAATTGCCATTTTCGTGACTCACGTACCAACAATTAATTTGTATCCTCTTACGTTTTATGCTAGCTTTTAAAAATTGAAAAAGACAGTTCTCGTTTTATGGGCAAAAAGAATTCTACGTTGTCATAATGCACTTTCAGTCAGTTGAGTTTTGATATAATAAACTGCAATCACCCAAAACAAGAAAACATTTAAAAAAAAAGAATAGTGATAGGTTTAGGCCTTTGCCCCTCTACTCCTAGTGGAATCTTTGAACAATAGTAAACCAATAAGAATCCAAGACAGCAACTATAGTTTTTTACTTTCGTTATATTCACGGCTCATCTTTTTAAAGGAATTGCTTTTCAATTGAAAAGTACAGATGTGACTGCTCTTGCAAGTGTAAATGGAGCTATCAAAGTGTCTCAACTTTTGCTTTCCCTCTTGTTCTTTTTTCTTAGCAAAAGAACAGTCCACTTTATTTCATTCTCCCAAAAAGGACACCTTAAGATAAAGGGTAGAGCTGTATCATTCAAGAAAAATGTTACTCCAATACTTTAAAAGACCCAAAATTCTAATCCTTCTTATGTTTAAACTTTTTATAAATAATACAATATATAATAGTATTTACTAGTATATTAAATATAGGTACAGATCAGTACTTTTTCAATTTTAAATATAAACCAATCCTGATTACTCAGTATCACTATAAGCTTACAATAAATCTAGTCTTAAAAATAAAAATAAAAACAGTCAGTTTATTTGGTATAGTTATAAGCTTTACACTTGCACATAAACCTATTTTTAAGATCGACAGATCACCAAGACCATATATGCAAAATCTTATAGAAAGTGTCCAAGATGCATAGAACAAAACTCACCAAAATCTCCTGTTAATTGAACTAAGGCTCATTGCAAAATGTAGGCTGCAACTTAAGCTCATTCGAGTTTCAACTTCAGTGCACCATTTCCTTTGTCTCATGGTAACATAATTCACAAGCATCCTTACCAAAAAACTCAAAATTTTTACAGACTTCTTGAATTCCACACAGCAGGAAAGAAACAAATTTTACACAACCATGAAATGCCCCACACTTAAAAGAAAGTGCAACTTTCCACAAGCAAAAAAAGATAATGTAAGGCCTAGGTGAAACAACTTCTACACAACCATGAAATGCCAAAAGCTATAGTCTTTCACAAGCCAAAAAAAGATAATTTAGGCCTAGGGGTTTGTCCACAGTTCTTTATGAGAAAATATGATAATGTACACTTAGGTGAGACGAACTTCTCCGCTTTCATGTGCCTGCTTCACTTGCTTTTCATATTCGTCTTCTTCTTCTTCACCCTCTTCCTCTTCTTCTACATCTCCTTCCTTCTCCTCTTCTTCTTCTTCTCCTCCCCAGCCAAAACCTGAGACTGAACGGGAAGCTGGAGCGGGAGTCTTGGCCTCTTCCACAATTTTCATGATCTCCTCAACACTCTGAAGTGAAAATGTTGGGTTCTCTCTTCTGTAATAAGCTGCCTGTGCTGCTTCTGTTAATTCTCTCGGCAAATTCTTCAAAAACCATGGGTGAGACTTGATTTCTTTGATTGTGATCCTCTGCAAAAACAAACCTATTCATTAGACATGCCATGATCTCCTACTTCAAATCTGTTCTAATTTTTCATTTTTCATTTTTCTACAATATGGGTAGAAAATAGGGCGCACAAAGATGAAAGGTGATAATTCATAGTTGGTGCATATATTTTCTGATTTATCATATCAAACATTCTTTAAGATGTTGAAAACTTGAACAGATGACCAAGCAGATGCGGATTTTCAGTTTTCTTCGAGGGTAAGATCGCAAATACAAACTGCCAATATAATCATAGAAACACTACAGAAAATACAAATAACCATTAAATTGAGATGTCACAGTATTTCCCCTGTAACGATTCTGATGCTCTCCCCTTTTGAAAGAGAAGCCAAGATACTTACAAGTAGTACTTAGTACTGTAGAAGTATCTGGATTAAGAAAAAAGAATCTATCCCAAAAAAAAAAGGAATAAAAACTACCCCGAAGCTTCCATTTGATTTCTAGGTGGACAAGGGAAAACAGAACGTACAAGAATAAGGCAGGTAGGTAAGTACCAAGAGGATCTAATAGGCTAAACAACAATGCTTAAATTATGGTACTTTAGGACATTAACTCAATCATAGTGGAGGGGTACTGAGACTAGGGATGAAGCTTAGATCCAGCAGAAAAAAAGTCTTGGAAGGTTGAAGTGATTCTCCATCATGTTGAAGATCAGCGATTTGGTTCAGGTAAGGCAATTCAGGAAATCTTATTTGATAAATGGACAATTCAAGATATGTAATTTCATCTTATAAATTGTAACATCGGTGACCTAATTGGAATATAATCTATCGAATGGAAATGGCAGAAATAAGATGATAGGGAGCAAAAAGCCAAGTATAGATCCGCATTGGGTGAAAACAAATTATGCATTAAATAGGTAACATCTGTATCAGATTGTTAGCTCATTAAGAATTCAAGTAAACTTCCAATAGAACACACCCAACAAGGACAGAAGAGAGCATACCCTTGCTGGATTAGCAACAAATATCCGAGAGAGAAGGTGCCTACAATCTTGTGATATGTGAACATAGTCGGGAATCTTGTACTGTACCGCCATTATTCGCTGGAAAGAGAAACATCAAAGCCAAATTAAAAGGACAAACATCACGTGAAGTTCTTTGGATATGTGAAGCCTTCAAGAACTCACTTGAATAGTTTTCCTAAAATTCTTTGGATCCTCCTGATCTTCAAAAGGATATGCCCCAACCAGCATTACATAAAGTGTCACCCCGCATGACCAAACATCAGCCAGCTGAAATAATCACAAACAGAACTTCAAGGCCTAAGAATAAAATTAGTAAAAAAAGCTTCACTCTTTAAGGAAAGAATGTGGGAGGGGTAAATAAGATGTAATTTATGCAACTGTGGGAGCATCACCTGTAAATTCAACAAGTCGTAGAACAACTAGTTATAGTGGTTTCTTAACTACTCATAAGAGGAAAAGAAATAAAGCCCATATATTGCAGATTGTTCCATAAGGATGCAAATGCAGCTCCACACAGATGGATGCCAGACAAAAATCATTTGCATAATGCCCCTCCACCAAATGTAAGAGATCACATAAGTAATTACACAGATACCTTGCCATCATATTCTCTTCTGGATAGGACCTCAGGAGCAATATAAGCTGGAGTCCCAACAGTTGATTTTGGCCTCGAATGCAACAGGGACGACTGCGATTGCATAACAAAAACTATGAGCCTTTCCTAGGGGGATAATAAGTCTATGTATATAAATCACCAGAACATCATCAACCTTTGAGTATCCAAAATCACATATCTTCAAGCGTGGAGCTGGACTTCCATCAAGAAGGGTATTCTCCAGCTTCAAATCTCTATGGCATATTTGCTGCAGAGGCAATGGAAGTTTGAAGAAGATTAAGCTCCTTCAAACTAAAAAGATGGCATTTGCAATAAAACTTATACACATAACTCCAGGCCTAAGATGTATCTAAATTTCTGATCATATGTTCACACATAAAGTTTTTTTTTTTTTTTGGGTAAATTTTTGTGAGTTTCTTACCATGTTGTGACAGTAGTGGACTCCTGAAATAAGCTGCTGGAAAAAGTACCTAGCCTGAAATGACAGCAGCAAGAAACCAGATGAGAGAAGCATTGAAGATATGCTCTTAAAATCACAGAAATGTGACCTTTTAAAATCACAGACTTCATTACCATTTCTTTATCCTTCAGAATCCTTCTATATGGTAGTCTATGTGAGACTGATTATTGACACCGTTAAAATTTTAAAATATACCTCATCTTCACTAAACCTTCCTGCATTGCAAATGCGCTCAAACAGTTCTCCACCAGCTGCATATTCCATAACAATGGCAAGATGAGTGGGAGTCACTAACACCTGTATCTCATAAAACAAATGCACAACAATTAGGCCAGCTATTCCTTAGCTTTTCTTGCCATTTTCAAAACAAACCAATATTATCAATAGAGCATTGCAAAATAATAAAATATAAGCACACAAACATGCCTCCTTGAATCGAATTATGTTTGGATGTCGAAGTGATCTATGATTAATGATCTCCCTTGCTACATTCTCATCAATCTACAACAAAATGTGACATCTCAACATTAAGAACCTTGGATGATAGTGCTAATTACATGTTTAACCGATAATTAGGGAAAAAAATTAATTGATTTGATGATAAAAGACAGTAATGATGCAAACCTTATGTCCTCTCTCAATGTATTTCATAGCCACAAGCTCTTTGGTTTCCTTGTGCCTCATCAGCCTTGCCACACCAAAATTCCCTGACCCTATATCTTTCACAAGCTCGTATTTATCCATTTTCTTATCCTTCACAAACTAAGCAAACCCAAAAAGGATACCAAATTTGGAAATTAAGGTTTTAAATTTAACACAAAGAGGATCAATTTTTAAAGAAATTTATAAAATTCCCAGATTTTCCCAAAATTCCAACTCCACAAACAACCTAAATTCAACACCTTTAAGCTGAATCACAATATGGTATTTGAAAATCCGTGAATTTTAGAAGAATTAGGGTTTCTTGAGACCAAAAAAGATTGGGAAACTGAGGGAAGATGACGAAAACGAAATTGAGGTGGAGAAAAAAGGAAAGCAAAAGATTAATTAGCAGAAATTTGAAGCTAAAGCAAGGAATCCACTAGTGTGTGTATGTGTTTTTTTGTGTGCCTGAGACAGAGAGAGAGATTCTAGGGAATAACAGGGACAGAAGTGCATAGAAGTGTGAAATAATAGTGAGAGAGAAAAAGTGAAGGGGAATGAAGAATATATTATTAAAATTGAAAGCTCAAGTGTCAAAGTCTATTTTATGGAAGTATCTCTGTGACTCTGTCTATTTATAGTAGTAAGAACATATTTTATTTTTATTTTCCTTAAATAATGGATTTATTGAAGTGCTAGTATTGATTTATTTAAAAACTGTGGGCAAAATTTAAGGTTTCAAGGATATGAATTTGTCGGCCGATTTCGGACAAAATTTCTATATACCATATGTGTATTTCATAAGTTATTCAGTGGATCTAAGTTTTCAATAGCATGACAATCATACTTTTCTTCAAAATTAACCTATATGCAATGGAAGATCAATTTTAACTTAGTCTATTATATGTATGTGGTGGTACTAACATAAGTAAGAAATAATAAACTTAACAACAAATATGTACGGTAAAAGGTCATTTGGTATTAAAGTATTTAAGTATTCTTCTTGGTAATAATTGTTGGTATCATCTTCTGTTGAGTCAAAACTGAAGAATATTTTAGTTTTACCATACAACTTAGCAATCAACCTTTTATTTAGTTGATCAATATATTCATTTCTGCTAGCTAAGATAGCTCTTTAATTTCTATAATGCAAATTGCGTTTTAATCAAACGACAGAAATATTTTCTTTATTAAATGCATTACTATTACTATTGGGGTTGATAACCAAGTGTTCTAGAAAAACTAAATCATCTTTTATTGGATGTTCTTCTTCGTTTCCGAAACGAAGTAAGAATCCACTAAATGTTGGATCTGTTCTTACTTTTATATTTCTCGTCATCTGAATATTTTTTACAGTTTCTGCTTTCGTCAATTTTAGAACTACTTATAGTACTTGACAGAAATCACCTCCAAACTATTATCACTTTTAGTTTCCTTATAAATTTAGCACTATTGCTATGCGTTGATATATTTGTGATGGTTATTTCAGTTATTTGTAGAGGTATATCAAATCTAAAATGAGTTGCACGACCTCATAAAAAATCATTGATGGTACTCCACTTGTTCTTATTGCTAACAATAGCATGCCTCTTAATATGACTAATGCAAGTAATGCATGACATAGGAATATTATTTCGATTCCGCCGGAGGGATCTACAAAGGATAATCTCGTTATACCTGAGTTGACTTTTATAATATAGTCTTAAAAGCTTATTCTTGTTCAGGATTTAGCTTTATTGTGCTTGTGATGACCCAAAGGATCATATTTTATTTTAAAATCCGAATCCAAGTTCCGAGGCCTTGAAAACCACATTTTTTTCTTCTCGATTTGCATGTACAGTCCAGGCGCGTTTTCGGAAAGCCTTTATGTGAAATTTAAGAAAAATATTGAAATTTACCTTTAAAATTGATTAAAGTTGACTTCGATTAATGTTTTTGGTAAACGGACCCGGACCGTGATTTGATGATCCCGTAGGGTCCGTAGTAAAATAAGTGTAACGACCCGATCGTTCGTTCTGAGAGTTATAGCCACATTTCCCCCATCTATGCTTATTTATATGTTGTTCAGCTGTGTTGAGTTGTACCGAGTTAGTAGGTTTGGATTCGGAGTAGTTTTGGAGTGAAATGAACACTTAGTCTCTTAGTTAGAAAGCTAAGTTAGAAAAGTCAACCGGAAGTTGACTTATGAGTAAAAGAATTCGAATTTGGATTTTTATGATTCAATTAGCTTTGTTGGGTGATTTTAGACTTAGGAGCGTGTCCGGAATATAATTTGGAGGTCTGTGGTAGAACTAGACTTGAATTGGCGAAAGTTGGAAGTTTAGAAGTTCTTAGGCTTGAATTCGAGGTTTATTTGGTATTTTGGTGTTGTTTTGGATGTTTCGGAGGTTCGACTAAGTTCGGGTAGTGATATATGACTTATTGGAATTATTGGTTGAGGTCGCGAGTGCCTCGGGTGAGTTTCGGATAAGTTTGGGTTGTGTTGCGCTCGTTTTTCTTATGTTTCGACGCCGTTTCTTCAAGCATAAATGATATCATATTGAACAAATGAGTTACAATTTTTTTTGATTGAAGCATTAGATCTGTATTGTAATAACGGCCCTGTAGCAAAAAGAATCGTCGAATTTGGACATTGTATGAGGATTTTATGGTCATTTTACTAAGAATTAGGTTGTCAGATTTTTCAGATTAATTACGAAATTGCCACTGACGACGTATTTAAAAATCTGCACTATTTGCAAATATTAAAACCTACATATCTCCTTCGTTATAAGGTCAAATTTAGTGATTCAAAAGCCTAACTTGACTAGAATTTCACAAGGAATCCATTGGAGGCATAAAATACGAGTTTCGAGATTGTTTGACATGAGAAACGAGGCAGAATAGCTGGTAGAAAAATATACAAAACTAGGGTTTGTTCATTCGGTCATATTTTGAGTTGGGGAGCTCGGATTTGGGCGATTTTGGAGGCGATTTTCACCATATGGATTGGGTTAAGTGTTCTCTATTCGATTTTGATTATAATTTATGAATCCATCTCCATTTTTGGGATTTGATTGATGATTTCAAAGTGAAATTGAGGGAGTTAGGGTTTGAGTTTTGGAGAGTTTTAAGTGAGGATTTGAGGGACCAAACGGAGTCCGATTTTGACAAATTTTATATGGTTAGACTCGGGAGAGGACGAGGATTATTATTCTGCCATTTTTGACTGATTTCGAGATGTGGGCCCGGGGGCCGGGTTTTGGCCGATTTCGGATTTTTTGCATGTTTATGTAGTTTTTATTGTGTAATTCGATTCTTTACACTATGTTGATAGTAGTATTCTGATTATGGTTAGATTCGAAGCTTTTGGAGACCGAGTCGAGGGACGAGGACATCCCGGAGTAGGATTTTACGCTATTGAGGTAAGTAACAGTTTTAACTCTGGCTTTGAGGGTATAAACCCAGAGAAAGTGATATCATGTGATTGTTTGGTGATGATACCCATGCTAGGTGACGGGCGTGTGGGTGTGCACCGCGAGAGATTGAGACTTGGTCCGTCCCGTAAGGCCTAATGGTTGTTATCTGTGGTTATGTATTTACTTGTTGTTGAACTTGTTTGCCTTCATGTTAGAGATCATGTTTACCCTTTATTCATGCTCACATTATTTGTACTAAGTCATAGAAATTATTGTACATGTCTACCTCAATCTATATGCTGTGATACTTGATGTGGGTTGTGTTCCCTTATTTGTTGATGATGGTGAGGCTAGTAAGGTACATGACTGAGTGAGGCCGAGGGCCTGGTTGTGAGGATATTAATACCATAGCGCGTGAGTTGTCCGCATAGCACATGAGTTGACCGTGCGGGTCCAGGTATTGATACCATAGCACGTGAGTTGTCTGCGTAGCACGTGAGTTGACCGTGCGAATCCAGGTATTAATATGGTAGCACGTGAGTTGTCCGTGCTTAGCGCTTGGGCTTTAGGAGCCCCTCCGGAGTCTGTACACACCCCAAGTGAGCGTAGAGTGTTGAGTGTATTGAGTGTTGAGTGTTGAGTGCTGAGTGCTGAGTGCTGAGTGATGGAGTGGCATTGCTGTGAGATTGCATTAACTTTTGCTGTTGCTGCATTTATCTGTTAAATTTCTTTTTGGCATTTACTGAGTTATGAAATTTACCTGTTTATTCCTGTTATTTTTAAAATTGTGAAAAATAAATAGTTGGACTATTTTGCTCAGCTCGTCACTACTGCTCAGTTCCTTAGTTATTTCTGTTACTACTGAGGTGGTTGTACTCATACTATACCCTGCACTTTATGTGCAGATCCAGGTGAGTTCGTTGATTTCAGCGCGCTTTAATTGGAGACTTTAAGGTAGCTGCCAGCGTCCATAGGACCTTGTTACTCCTTTTATCATTTCTTCTTTAGACATTTAGACAGTTTATATATCTTAGTTTATAGTTTTAGACGCTCATGACTTAGTGACACCTTGATGTTTGGGACTCGTTTTCGTATTTTATATTATTTATATTTAGAGTTGGTTTAGTTTATCAGGAATTAAATTATTGGAAATGTTTTATTAAATTCTTATAATCAAATTAGTAGTAATATTTTGGGAATAGGCTTGCCTTGTAACACGATAGGCGCCATCACGACCACGATTAGATTTTGGGTCGTGACAATAAGGGACTTGGGCGTATGCCCAGAATCGAATTCCGAGGTCCCTAGCCCGAGAAATTAATTTTTGAAGAAAATTGTTTGCTGGAAAATATAAGGATTTTTAGAAATGGAATAGTGTGTGATCTCGTTGGTATCGGCACGTATTTTGGTTCCGGAGCCCGGTACAGGTCCGTTATGGTATTTAGACCTTATCTATGAAATTTGGTGAAAAACGGAAGAGATTTGATGTAATTCGGACCCTTGGTCGAGAAGATAGAAATTTTGAACTATCTTGGGACTTTCATGAGTTTTGGTGTTAAATTCGTTGTTTAAGATGTTATTTTGGCGATTTGATCGCACGAGCAAGTCCGTATGATGTTTTTAGACTTGTGTGCATGTTTTGTTTGGAGTCCCGAGGGCTCGGGTGAGTTTTGAATAGGCCACGGGGTGTTTTGGACTTAGGAAAAATATTGTTGGTATGCTTCAGCTGTGGCAGGCCTCTAATCTCGCAATTGCGAGATCAGGCTTCGCAATTGCGAGCTCCACAGACTTGGAAATTGTGAGCCTTTCATCGCAAATGTGATCAAAAGGTTGGGCCAGCATAGTTTGCAAATGCGAACAAACCTTCGCAAATGCGAAAGGAGTCTGGGAAGGGAAAGGATCGCAAATGCGATTATTTGATCGCAATTGCGAGGTCTGTGATCGCAAATGCAACACCTTCCTCGCATTTGCGAAGGCAACAGGGATTGTGATGGCTTCGCAATTGCAATAGCCCTTTCGCAATTGCGAGCTTCGCATTTGCGAAGCTCTGGTCGTAATTGCGACATCTGCAGCTGAGTAAAAGGGTCTTGGACGGGATTTTTCATTCATTCTTCAAATTTTCAAAACCTAAACTCCAAGAGATAATTTTCCTAGAGAAAGTTCTTCGCCAAATCATAGGTAAATGATTCTTAACTTATTTCTTCCAATCTATTTCATCTTTTTTACAAGATTCCATCTTAGAATCTAGGGTTTTTCATGGGAAATTGGGTGTCTTTTGGTAGAATTTAGGAATTTCAAAATTTTGGGATTTAGACCTCAAATTGAGATCCGATTTCAAAACCAATTGCATATTTGGGCTCGTGGGTGAATGGGTAATCGAGTTTTGGTCCGAACTTCAAATTTTGACCAAGCGATCCCGGGGGTCAGTTTTTGACTTCTTGGAAAAATGTTGGGAAATCTATAATTAAGCATGGGAATTGAGTTCTTTAGCATTTATTGATGTTATTAAGTTACTTATGACTACTTACAAGCTGATTGAAAGTGGAGCCGAGAGGTAAAGCAGTAATTGAGGCTTGATTTTTGACCGTTGAATCGAGGTAAGTGTTTGGTCTAACCTTAGCTTGAGGGAATAGGTGTTATTGTCTTAATTGCTACGTATTTAGTTGTTGAGTACGACGTATAGGTGTGGTGACCAGTATCTATACGTTGTTGTTGGGTCATAGCATGCAAATGAGTCTTATACTTGTAACCATTGTGTCTCTTATCACGTATTGTTCATGCTTAAGCTGGTTACTCTTCATGTTGAACAAGTTTGGTTATATTTTCTTGTTATTGGGTAATTGTTGAGTATTGACTCAAGTTGAGACTTACATTTTGAATTTAACTGCTGAAACGAGATTGGTTATAGCTGATTCCCTTGCCGGGATATTGTTATTTCTATTGTTTGGGCGTGAAGAGTGTAAAGCACGAAGGTGATGCCGTGCACGATATTGTGAGAGAGTGTTAATGCACGAAGGGTGATGCCGTGCCATATTCAGTGAGTGTTAATGCACGAAGGGTGATGCCATGCCATGATTATAAGAGAGTTAATGCATGAAGGGTGATGCCGTGCCGTTTATGTTAATTTTTATGGTGAGGACGAGAGTAAAAGCACAAAGGGTGATGCCGTGCACGTGTTTATGTGTTATCGTTTCTGTTGGTTCAAAGTTTGATATTTACCTTGCTTATTTACTTTATTACTGTCAGAATTTGATATTCCCCTCAGCATGTTTCCCTTTCTCGTCTTTATCTGTTAAATTTCTATTATTATCGTTTCTCGTATATGATTTAACTGCACGGGTTTATTTTGTTGTCGTGTCCTAGCCTCGTCACTACTTTGCTGAGGTTAGGCTCAACACTTACCAGTATATGGGGTCGGTTGTACTGATACTGCACTCTGCACTTTTTGTGCAGATTTCAGTGCCAAGCCACGTGAGTAGTATTGAGGTTGCTGCCTTCAGTCCATGGGAGACCCAAGGTAGATCTGCCGGCGTTGGCAGAGCCTGGAGTCCCCCTTTCCTCTATTTTAGTTTTTCCTGTCTCTTTCTATTTTGAGAACAGGCGTATTCCTTTTAAACCAATGTTTGTAGAATTCCTTAGACGTTCGTAGATTGTGACACCAGATCACTGGGGTAGTCATGTATTAGAATTGTTGAACTGTTATAACACTTTCGCACTTTATCTCTGTTCGACTTTAGCTATTATTTAATTCTGTTGTGGTTAGTAATTAATGTGATAAAACTGTATTTGTCGGCTTGCCTAGCTTTCACGAGTAGGCGTCATCACGATTCAGACGGTGGGATATTATACTAATCTTTTTTACTTTGTGATCTAATTTTTTTAATCTCTAACATCTTTTTATGGAATAAATTTACGTAGCCCTAACATATTTTTTTTAACTTGAATATAATTTTACTCATATGATGATTTAAAAAATAATTTAATTGGATTCTCTTGCTAAATAATTAATTGAAAGATTTGATTATTTAGTTTTAACATAAAAAAATAATTTATTTTTTGTTGATTCTGATTCTTAATATTAGTTCATCTCTTGTTTGAGTATTTAACCACAATTATAATTTTATCCATCATAAATTTTATTTCCAAAGAGTAAAAAGATCGATCTGACATTCCACTTTTGGATCTTTATGTTTGCAAAATCATTAGTGTTATTGAATCTTGCCAACTTTTTTTTTTTCTATTTGTCATATATTCTTAAAAAATTTCTTAGTTGTTCTTTAATAAATAGGTATATTTTTTAATATTACACGAAAAAATAATAATAAAAGATATTATTTGAGTAGGAAGCAGTTCAAATATAATATAATAATATATTAGCATGGGAATTTTTTTCTTAATTTCAACGCTTTATGCAGTCCTTTTAACATTACTTTTATTTTTTCTTGCTATTGAATATTATAGAGTGGTAATGTATTAGCAATATGGAGGATTCTTATGAAATTAATTTCATTAAACCTTCCAATATATTTTTAATAAGAATTTAATTGACAAGATTGTATTAATTTAAAATCTTAAATATTAAAAAAATTAACATAGAAGTTATTGTAGTCCAAAAAAATTAAGTAATTACAGTTATATCCTATGAGTTCTTCTATTTAATATTTTAAGGCTATTTTGATCTATCAAAATTGTATTCGTGCTTTTATAATAACTAGTCCTTGGGCACGCGCGTTGCGCGTCTATCCCATATCGTTTTGTTGTAAGGAAAAAAATTGCACTTAGAAATCACAACAATCTGAATATTTTAAGCTAAAAATAAAATAAAAGGAGAATATAAATATATGAACCGTAAATGTTAGCTCAAAAATATTATTATATGACAGAAGTTAAAGAGCTTAACTTTGTAAAGTGAAGAATTCAGATACATGTACATTACTAAATTCTTTGATAAACCCAAGTCAAATTTAATGCTATAAAACTAACTTTTGTTGTTAATATTGAAGTATTATTAATACAAATTTAAAGGGTTTAAAAATCCAATAATATTATAGTGTCATTTTGTTCTTTTACAATCAACTTTTGATTTTCATAATATAATATAGTATGATATAGGCTCTCTTGTTTCTAAATGGATTTGGACAATATAATACATTTTTAAATTAAATTAGTAATGTAATTTTTATTTTAAAGTATGTCCTAAAAGTAATAGGATTGCATGGCTAAAAATATGTCCATATGCTTTTTGTTTCTCTTAGACTTATTTTTTCTCTATAAAAATTAGTTTGGGTCCATCACGACATTTATGGCCAGTGGATCAATTTAGTTGTGAAAACATGTCTTTGGATATATTGGCAAATTATTGTTTTATAAGTATTTTATATTTGTTGTTTTACAGATACCCATCCTTGCTACCTTTTTTTTTTGGTCAACCGAAGAGACTTATATTATAAATACGAAACATTACAGGGAGCGAAGTGCGTAGTCGGCATTGTGGTACAAAAAGAGTGGTGCGCCGTGGTGACCGGTTGGACTGGGTTACCAAACGGTGCTTGGTTCATATTACAATTATTTGCCAACATATCTAAGCAAAAAGAGGGTGGCTCCAAAGGTGCGGGTATAGATGTTGTGCGCCTGTGCAGCTTTCCCTGTTGATTTGCTAGCAAATCTTGTAAAACAAAATTTGGTGGATGCCATATGATTGTTGTTGGAGCATCATCATCTATAGTTGCTCCATATTTTGCTAGTTTGTCTGCTATGCGATTTTGCTCCCTGTATGTGTGTATCATGCGATGCCTATTCAGCTGGTGTAACAGATACCTGCATTCATGTAGTATTGATAAATATTGTAGATTATGGTATTGAAGTAGAGAAATTACCTCCGTTGAATCAACATTGACTTCCAGTAGTGTTAGTTGGTGATGTAGAGCAATTTGTAATTCTTCAAGTAGTGCATTGAGTTCCATATAAGTATGGTTCCCTATTCTTTTTTTGCCTATATACCCAGTATCCAATGACTTGTTGAGTCTCTGAATACACCTCCAAGATCATTTTTTTGCTTTCTTACATGCTCCATCAGTATTTATCTTAAAACATCCCCAATTTAGAGGGTCCATTTGACGTGCATGTAGGGTTGAGTGTGGCAAGCATGGGTGTTTGCAATTGGAAAATGATACTCAGATGCTTGTCCTATAATATTTGGAAGGTTTGGATAGTGTTGTGTTCCTTCGAAAATATTACTATTCTTACTTTTCCATATGTGCCATAGAGATCTTGAATAAGATTTTATTTTTCATGTGAACTAATTTGGTACTTAACGAAACTTTTATTTTTTTAACATGCTAACATGTAATATTATATATTTATGTCCAAAAATAATTATACTAATAGAATTTCTAAAGATAATCATGTAGGATTTCTGACGTATAGTATTATGTCCCAAAACTATAGGATTATAAGACTAATGTTTAGAATTCTAGTAATGCCCTTTTATTGTGAGTTAATATTGTTTAACCAAAAAATAGAATTTCGGTTAAAACTAGAAATTAAGAGAAAAAATCGGGTTACTGATAATCAGGAGACGAAAAGAATAAGGAATTTTTGAGAATAATAAAGCAGTAAATAAGTTTGTATTTCAATGTAATCTCAATGATCTTTCGTGTCCTTACAAATGCTGAGATCTCCTCCTTTTATAGTTGATTTTTCTCGGAAAAGGTATAATGTCTCAGTCTTAAAGAGGCAGTTATGAGCATTAAATGACATTAAATGAAACGTTACACAATCATTCTTATTCAATGCTGATTCGCTAACGTATTTGACATTTAATACTGAATTTAGACTCCTTTATGCTATCAGATTCATATCTTCAATTCCTTCTGACCTCCTAGCTTTAATTAAGTTAAATAGATACGAGACTCGTATCATTTGAATAGCATCTCGTGCCTATTTAACTCTCTTCTTTTCGTATCTGATGTCGCCCGTGCCCCTCAATTGATCATCATGTTTTGACCATTTGACCAGTCCACGTGTCATGCCACGTCACCTTCAATATAAATTCAGTTTTTTCCCAATACAGATAGTCCCCCCACTTTCCATTTATTTATCAATTAAATATTTGGGAAGTGGATCTTCATTAAAAAGGGAATTTTTGCCATAATCAATGCTATGACAGTGTCGACGCTTCAATTGTCTCTTCTATTTAATGCACCATATACGTGTCACCTTCTCATTAGTTCTGCGATTTTGCAGCCTTTTTCTAAGGCTTTTTTAACTCCACTATTCACGAAGTGATAGTTGCCTTTATTATAGGCTTTCCGTCATTACATTTCTTAATTATCGACGGTTGAGTTTATATATAAACTTGCCCCCTCTTTCCTTTGTCTTGTTCTTCACAAGCTTTTTACCAAATTTCTTGCTATTTACTTTACCAAATTTCTTGCTATTTACTCTTGTTCACTTCTTCTTCAGTTCATACCTTCTGTTTATATCTTCTCACTATGTCGTCTTCGGATCCTAACCCTAAAAGAGTCCCAATTCTTGATAGTTTCCCCAATGCTCCTGCTAGATATAGAAGANCACAAAAACGCTTTTGAATGTTACCGGACAGCAACCGCTACTCCCACACACTGTGAATGCACCAAACATGGCTAAATCTCCTCGAGCTGCCAGCTTCTCAAAAGAGTGGAGGCGGAATTTGGAGATAGTGCGGAGCTACCTTGTCAAAGCCCAAAAGCGGATGAAGAGGCATGCTGATCAGAATCGTCGCTTTGTTGAATATCAAGTAGGAGACAAAGTGATGGTCAAAATTCCAAATCGGTACTTATTTGCAGGGGTCCATGACCCTCGCCTATTGCAAAAATACATTGGACCCTTGTCCATTGAAAAGCGTATTGGGAAGGTTGCATACCGGGTGGATCTTGGTGGAAAATTCATCCTGTCTTCCATGTCAGTCTCCTGAAACCTTTTCGGGAAGACACGGAGGATCCTTCAAGGAGCCAGCTCACAATACCCAGTATTCGAGGTCCCAATTCAACCGGGAAAAGGCGTGTTGAAGCTATCCTTGATGACAGAGTGATTCATGCCTCAAGGAAAGATCACCAAGAGTTTTTGGTGAAATGGCAGGGCTGTGATGCAGAAGAGAATACTTGGGAGAGGGGAACAAACCTCAAAGCCTACAAGAGCCTCATTGAAGATTATTTTGCAAGTAAGGCGCCGAGGACGTCGCCAACTCAGGTGGGGGAGAATGTCATGGGCGGCTTACCAGCCATGCCCCATGACCCCTTGGGCGCGCCCCGTGGCGTCCTAGCGAACCTCCCAATGCCTAGCGCCACGGACGGCCCCGTGGTCTTGGCCGCGCCAAGTGACAAGCGCGCAGGTGCCTCTGTCGCCCCACCGATATCCCTCGCGAGCGCCAAGCCGCAGGCAGAAGCCAACAGCGCCACGCACGCAGACAACGCCGCGCGCGCAGACCGTGATGCCAAAGACACTGCTGCTGACAACGGACCTGCTGCTGCCTTATAGAAAACTAAGTCATTTTCATTGTAAATATAGAGTAGTTTATTTCATGTACTTCCATTATGTTTCTCTAGCTTAGTCAAGTCTAGTCTTGTAACTTTGGATTATTTTTTTTAAGTTCTATTAGGGGGGATCAAGCAATCAAAACTTTCTAGCAAGCAAGCAATTCTCTGTACTGGTGTCTCTCCCCCTCGACACCGCGTTGCTTTTCTGTAATAGCTTTCATTAATGCAATCAAGCTTTCTTTCATTCTGAATTCTCACTTCTGTTCTCTCAATTGCTCTTGACATTGGTTTTCCCGTACGGCACTGACAATCTCGTCTAGCGTACGGAGGGGACCTCAGTTGGCGGACAGCAACTGCACTGACATCAGTTGCCTAGCCTTACGTCGCTTCCAAGGAATCTCAGGAAGGCGCCGCGTAACAATAATAGTGTATAAGAGGTGTCTGTATACCCATATACACAATTATACATTATTATAAAGTGTCGATACAACCTGCTACATAGTTATGATTTTCCAGAACTTCAAACTTCAGAATATTCCAAAATTACCAGAACTTCAAACTTCAAAATCCTCCAAAATTAGTAGTTGTTTGTTGGTGCAAATCAAGTTTGAGAGCTATTTATTTTCAGATCTGTGTGTATTTTCATGTTTCTTTCAAAAATCTTCTTCGTTCTTCTGCTTGCCACCATGGACGACGGAGTCTTTCTTCGAGCCTTCTTCGAGCCATTAATGGCAAAACTGTGTAGGGGGTAAAGGAGGGGAATAGCGGGGGCTAGGTTAAGAGAGGATGAGGGATCTATGTGGGTTAGAGAGAAAGAAGTGAGAGGCGGTAAGAGAGAGAAGGGAATGAAGAAAGAAGAAAATAATAAAAACCCTAAAAGTATGTCTTTAATAGTGGGCTAAAGGCTGAAAAATTTCTTTTAAGTTATGTACAACATGGGCTATATAGGGTAAGAGTTTAAATGTGGGTCATTTTCTGTTGGGCTATTAGGCCAAATGATATGGGCTGTAATTCTTTCTTTTAATTACCATGTTATTTTACGCTCCATAAGAATTCATAAATAAGAGGTACTTTTGATTAGTTATTTTATATCTCTTTAATATATACTCTTACTAATAGTATTTACTTTCAAGAATAATCAATATTAAGGGAAAATATGAAAAAAAATATTTTATTTTATTTTAATTTTGTAAAATGACAAGTATTTTGAGCCAAATATTTTTGGTAACCTTGACAACTAAAAAGGGACAAAGGAAGTAATGTATCACATACCTTAATACCTACCGTCAACTCTTTCTATAACTGTCTCGTTTGTTCAAATGTTTTTTGACTTTTATAGTTTATTGATGTTATACACATTGACGTTTAAATATTTTTTGACAATTATAGATAAACATTATTCAAAGATCAATTATTTTTCCTTTTTTAATGTTACATATAAAAGATAAAAAAATTTATTCAAAATTAAAATCCCAAAAGATATGCATATTTCACTAGTTAAATATTTAAGAAAGCTAATACATAATTAATAAATTTATAACTAAAAATACAAAGATTTAAACTCTAAGAAAAATATTTTAAAGCTACCTAAAAAAAAATTCAAGATTGATGGAAGAACTTTGTAGTTGCAACTTGAATTGGCGAAAATTCGTGTCTAAATTGTCAACAAAAAAGTATCCAATAGCTTTCCCTTGAAGATAATCTAAGAGCTTAACAATATAATTTTCTATCTAAATATTTTTCTTAGAATTTGCCTAATAAAAAAGATATCATGTGCAAATCTTCACGATAATCTTCAAGATTGACGTGGTTAATTTTACAATTATATCATGATACTCTCCAAAAGGAATAAGAAGGATGGTTAAATGCATTTTTTAATGTTTTGTACAGAGGGTGCACCTTATTTTTCTTTAAATATCAATCAAAGACTACCAACACGTGAATAATTCTATACTATTTTATCTTATTTTTCCAAGATCGAGGTCGATATCACTTACCGAGGTCATAAAAGGGCACACTTCGAGATGATACCGGTAAAGTTCAGTAACTGAAAGAGTGAGATACCCGCAACAGACCGAAGATCATGGCGTGAATTTCGGAATGGATTGATCCTCGACGGTTAATAGTTGTCGAATATGATTTCCTACTATAATAAGAAGTGTACCTTATTTAGGACTCTCCTATTATATAAAGAGGGATCCCATTCATTTGTAAGGATCATTGTTCACTGATAAGAAATATACGTTCATTACTTTCTTGCTATTTCACTTACTGTTCATCAGAGTTGCTTTATCATTTGCTATTCCTATTATCACACCTCGAGACTACTATAGGTCGAGGTCGAGATTTGTCTTGCATATCGGTTTGATCTATTTTATTCTCTAATTTATCTATTAATTCATTGTTTGTCAATTAATATTGAATTAAATCACATATCCTTAAAATCACAATATAAGTTTAATTGTCAGTCGAATTTTAGGGTAACAATTTGGCGCTCGCCGTGGGGCTAAGGATAATAGTGATTGTTTCAGTGCTGATTCTGATAACACACGTTATTTCACACTTGTTCTTGTCAAGTATTTTTTCTCTCAGGTTTAAACATGTCAAACTCACAAAACGCACCCGTACATGGTGATGATGCTCTCGGATTTCACGGGGAAAACGACAATGTAATTGTTCCAGGAGCCGGGTGCCACCGGCTAATCTCGGAGGAGCACCGGTTGCCGCTCCAGTCAATATCAGTTCACACATTGCTCTAAATGCGGACCTAGGTGCGGACCCTGAAGGGAGTGTACGCAGAGAAGGCCGATCTGGTGGTCAAGGTACACAGAGCAGAGGAGACGGAGGAGTTAGTCTCCAGGTGATATTCGAGATGCTATAGGTTCAGCAGGCCACTATCGCTCAGTTGCAAAATCAACGTAGGACTCCAAGTGGGGTCGAGTTAGAAATCACTCCTCGTACCGAGCCAGTGTCAGAAAGGTCGAATGGTAAAGAATCAGGGACTGATCCTGCAATGATAAAAATGCTCGAGGAGCTCACCAAAATAATTGAGTCAGGAGAGAAGAAAATCGAAGATAATGATAAAAAAGTGGAAACATACAACTCCCGAGTTGATCAGATATCAGGGGCACCTCCGATCCTAAAGGGTTTGGATTCGAAAAAGTTTGTGCAAAAGCCTTTTCCTCAGAGTGCGGCTCCGAAGCGCATTCCTAAGAGGTTTCGTATGCCGGATATACCTAAATACAATGGGACCACCGATCCTAATGAACACATCACTTCGTACACGTGCGGAATAAAGGGTTATGACTTTGAAGATTATGAGATTGAGTCCGTTTTGTTGAAAAAATTTGGGGAAACTTTATCAAAGGGAGCAATGATTTGGTATCCAAAATCGCAGATGGGAAACTTTACTTGTACTTAGCAGTATCGAAAATTGAGGTAAGTGTTGTCCTGGTTCGAGAAGAGCAAGGTACGCAATTTCCCTTTTATTATGTAAGTCGAACCTTAGGAGAAGCAGAAACTAGATATCCACACTTAGAGAAATTGGCACTTGCACTGATAAGCGCCTCTAGAAAATTAAAATCGTACTTTCAATGTCACCCCATATGCGTGTTAACCACTTATCCACTTCGTAATATTAGCCCAAACTACCGGGCCGATTGGCCAAATGGGCCATCGAACTCAGTGGGTACGATATCAAGTATCAACCTCGAACGACCATCAAGTTTCAAATTTTGGCGGGCTTCGTGGCCGATTTCACGCCAACCCTCGTACCCGAAGTTAAAAAAGAACTCTTGAAAAAATTGGGCACATCATCGGGGGTATGAACCCTTTTCATAGACGGTGCTCCGAATGTGAAGGGGTCCAGGCTAGGCATCGTTTTGAAGTCGCCCACAGGTAGAACTATTAGACAATCTATCAAAACTTCTAGGTTGACTAACAATGAGGTCAAGTACGAGGCCATGATTACAAGTCTCGAGCTAGCTAAAAGCTTGGGAGCAGAAGTCATTGAAGCCAAGTGTGACTCTTTACTGGTGGTGAACCAAGTAAACAAAACCTTCGAAGTTTGAGAGGATAGAATGCAAAGGTATTTAGACAAGCTACAGGTAACTTTGCACCGTTTCAAGGAACGGACTTTACAGCATGTACCTTGAGAACAAAATAGTGAGGCCGATGCACTTGCAAATCTAGGGTCATCGGTCGAGGAAGATGAGATCAGCTCGGGGACTGTCGTTCAACTATCGAGATCCGTAATCGAGGAAGGTCATGCCGAGATAAACTCTACAAGCTTGACTTGGGATTGGAGGAATAAATATATTGAATACTTGAAGAACGGAAAGCTCCCATCGGACCCTAAAGAGTCGAGGGCCCTATGAACCAAAGCTGCTCGATTCACATTGGATGAAGATGGAACATTATACATAAGGACATTTGATGGACCATTGGCAATATGTTTAGGACCAGGAGACACCGATTATAATTTACGGGAGGTCCATGATGGCACTTGTGGGAACCACTCCGGTGCCGAATCGTTGATTCACAAAATCACTAGAGCAGGATACTACTAGGATAGCATGGAAAAAGACACTAAGGAGTTTGTTCGAAAATATGATAAATGTCAAAGGTTTGCACCGATGATCCATCAGCCCGGAGGACAACTTCATTCAGTCATATCCCTGTGGCCAATCATGAAATGGGGGATGGATATCGTCGGCCCTCTACCAATGGCCCTAGGTTAAAGCTAAGTTCATTTTATTTATGACTGACTCTTTCTCTATATGTGTTGAAGCACAGGTGTTCGAGAAAGTGAGAGAGAAAGAGGTTATAGACTTCATTTGAGATCACATCATATGTCGATTTGAGATACCCGCCGAAATAGTGTGTGACAATGGAAAACAATTTATCGGCAACAAGGTAACAAAATTCCTCGAGGATCACAAAATAAAAAGGATATTATCAACACCGTATCATCCTAGTGGGAACGGACAGGCCGAATCGACGAACAAGACTATCATTCGAATCTTAAAGAAAAGGTTGAACGATGCCAAGGGGAAGTGGAGAGAAATGTAACCCGAAGTCCTTTGGGCATATCGAACAACATCGAAGTCCAGTATAGGAGCGACCCCGTTCTCCTTAGTATATGGCTCTGAGGCCTTGATTCTGGTCGAAGTCGGGGAACCTAGCGCCAGATTTTGACATACAACGGAATAATCAAATCACGAGGCTATGAATACTAGCCTCGATCTATTGGATGAAAAACGAGAAGCTGCGCTCATTTGGATGGCTGCGCAAAAGCAAAGAATCGAGAGATATTAGTATAGAAGAATCAACCTTTGCTACTTCGGAATCAGGGACATAGTTCTTAGGAAAGTCACCCTCAACACTCGAGACCCAAACGAAGGGAAACTAGGCCCAAATTGGGAAGGACCATATCGGGTCCTCGGTATCAGCGGAAAAGGATCTTACAAACTTGGCACAATGGAGGGTGAACAATTGCAAAACAATTAGAATGTATCACTCCTCAAACGGTATTATTGCTAAGGTATGGCTTTCACCCTTTCTATTTGTATTAGATACTAACTTATTACAGGTGTTCGATCGAAGACGTTGAGAAAATCTTCAACACGAGGACCTTAGGTTTTAAAGCACGCGTTGCACTCTTTTTCCCTTAGATCGGTTCTTATCACAAATGGGTTTTTTCGGCGAGGTTTTTAACGAGGCAACAATTATGTGCTACTTGAGGAAAATTCAACAGTATCCAAGGATTCTTTATAATCAATCTCGAATACTGGGGGGCATCGCCCTCGAATGTTATATTTTTGAGGAAAGTACTACATTTTAAAGGGTCTCGATAGGGAAACTTTGTAATGGGCCAAACAGTCGAATGAATCGTGTCCATATAAATTAGTCGAACCCCAATGGCAAAACATGTATGCATGTATAAAATATTCAAAGAAAATTCTTTCTCTATAAAACATCTTGTGTCTCAAAGAAAACTTTCTACTATACGATCTCTGTACTTATGATTTTGTGTGAAATGGCTCAATGTCCAAGCGCAAATATACCTTGAACACTCGGGGACTGTCATTGACAATCGACATATTCGAGTTATCTAAACTAGAATTCATAAGACCTCAAAGAGGCACCCCTCGATCTATAGGCCAAGGCCATCGTTCTCGGGGACTAACACTTCTAACAAGTTTGAAGTGTTATTGGGGAATAAGCCCAAGAGGCATACCCAAAGGCAATGGCCAAATTAATGCACCTCGGAGACGTCTGAATCCCGCAATTAAAATAGGCCTTCGAATTATTTGAAAAACCGGTTAAAAAAGGCTACCCTCGGCAAATAATAAAAATGGCTTCGATAAAATTATCCCTCGAAAAACCTTTAGAGGTATCAAATTATCTTAACACAAACGTGCTAAGGCACAAAATAACAGAGGGGTTTCAGTTGACATCGAAGGTAAAAAATACATGCTAAGGCATAAAAAAAATTTACTAAGTATTTTAAGCCGAAAGAAGGGAATAATAGCCATACTTTATAGGCCATATCGGCTCAATCTAAAGAGCCTAAGGGCCAATACACTTAGAATTCAAGATCTTGTTTTCACTCCATCGGAACCTAAGGGTTCGACTATTCCCAGCCCAAATACAAACTGACTCGACTACGGCTCGAGGACTCACCATTATCTGACACAAACCCTAAAGGGCCTATGCCTCAAGTTTTAACCTTATTCGAACTCGACTGTGGTGACTTCGAGGAATCCACCCAAAACCAAAGTCTCGAACGCACCGTTTAAAGCATAAGATCGTGCAAAAATTTTACAAGGCAAGAAACATGATCGAAGAAAAAATTTGAGAAGACATTCAAAAGGGAAAGCTTCTTTATATATATATATGGGCAAAAATTTGTATAAAGGACCGACGGGGGTCTTACAAAAAGAAAAGGAAAAATAAAATCCTAACTATGCCCGGGGGTGGTTTCTCCTTCGGGGACAGCTTCTCCTTCGGGCCCTTCGTTGTTATCGGACCCGCCTTGGCTGCTTTCATCATCATCGTCGTCATCGGAGGAGACAAGAAACCTGGCATCAGCTTCAAACGCCTTATCTTGAGCTATCTCTTCGGAGAGGTCAAAACTTCGAGCGTGTGTTTCCTCGAGGGCCTCCCTCCGTGATTGGAACTTCGCCAATTCATTGCTCTATCGCTCTCGATCGGAAGCCTCCCTTAGCTGCATTTGAGCAGCCTCGACATCGGCCAAGTACACGACTATGGACTTGTCAACTGCGATCTTCGTCTTCCCGACCTCTGCCTTGGCCTCAGCAAGCTCGGCTTCGAGCTCCTCGATCCTTTTAGCCTGGGCTGAACTTTTCTCTTTGACGCCCCGAAGTTGGACCACGGTCGATGATAATTTGGACAAGGTAGCCTCTTTCTTCGTAGCAAGGCGGTCTATGTTCTCCTTCCACCGATCGTAGTCGGCTTTGATCTAATCGACTTTCCCTCGGAGCAGTTCGATCCTTTCCAACTTTTGCTGCAACTGAGATATTGAAGTATTAGCTTCCACAGCTGAGTCGAGACCGTACTCTTTCAAAAGGATAGTTATATGCTCGTCCAACACGGCCTCTTCCTTACGAGCCTGAGCCAAGTCTACTCGGAGGTCCCTGATCTCCTCTTCTTTCTTCACATAGAGTCATTTGAGGGCGTCTCTCTCCTTAGTAAGCCTTTTGAGATCGGCATCACACCGGTTCAGCTCGGCTTGGGATTTATTAACGCTTCCAGATGAAGCGTCACATCCTATGGAGAAAGGAAAGAAATCAGACAGAAGGAAATAAAAGCAAACGTGATGATAGGGAATGAAATTTACCTGGTTCAGGAGACGATGGGCTTCATAAAAAACGATCGCCGCATCTAGGTCGGAAACATCATCGACCCCCACAAGAGAGCCGCGGAATATGTCTTCCCCATCGTGGGAAATTCCCACATCGGGGGTCTCCAAGGATCGAGCCTCCCAAAACTGCCCTTAAAGAGAATTCAGGGCCGGACGGCGAATCATCAATATTGATTGCCCCAAGCGAGTCACTTGGGGCGCTCTCTCCCTTCCGAAGAGCCTAGAACCGGACCTTACGGGCACACTCGCTGGTTGTCCATCACGGCAAGAAATATCTTCGACCCCCGATCACTCGGGGATTTTGCTCGGAGCACCTTCCGAGATCTCCTAAGTCCGAGGGTGAGTCTCCTCGGCCATCACCGGCCAAACCGCTGTTAAAGATTCGATGCTCCCCTTTATCGAGGCACCAGCTCGTAACCAACATCTTCCCCCTCCTCTTCTTCATCTCGTAGCCTCTTGGCTACGTCAGCAGGTAGAGCGGCGGAGTCATCCTTCGGCTTACGAGCCTTACTCTTCTTAGGCTTCATAGTATCAGAAGGTGAGGCCCTTCTTCTTTTCTTGTCCTTGGCCGATTTGGAAGCCACCTCTTCCCAGGCGGGGCCGGCCTCATTTCAGCAACATCCCCGAGGCCTACATAAAATGGAGTCGAGTATAAGTGAAAAGAAACGTTACATGAAAAGGGCACCAAAAGATTACAAGGTAAACTTACCATGATTCTTGGCCTCCCATCTGCCCCTTGCCGAGTCACCCCAGCAACGCTCGGCATGAGAGGAAGTCACAGCCAGCTTCCGAACCCATTCTTCGAGGTCGGGAATCACATGAGGCATCCAAGCAACCTTTGCATAACAGATGAAAGAATTACATAAAGCAAAAAATAAAGTACGAAGATTAATGGGCAATACGTTACTTATGATCGGGGTTCCACTTCTTGGGGAACGGCAGTTTCTTCTCGGGGATGAGGTCGCAGGTCCTTACCCGCACAAACCGGCTCATCCAACCTCGGTCGTTGTCCTCACCGATGCTTGCCAAAAAGGACTTCGTTGATCGGCGTTTGAGCTTGATTAACCCTCAAAAAAGTCGAGGTCGATACAACCGTATGAGGTGGCTGAGAGTGAATTCCAACCCCTTGGCCTTGCCAGAGAAGAAGCGGAGAAGGATCACTATGCACCAGAACGAGGGATGCACCTGGATGAGCGTAACCTGATACGTCTTGCAAAAGTCAACGATGACTGGGTCAAGAGGACCCAATGTGAAGGGGTAAGGATAGATATTTAGAAAACCCTCCACGTGAGTGGTGATACTTTCTTCAGGAGCAGGGATTTGTACCATGACCACGGCCCCCCAGTTGTAGTCTTTCTTCACAGCCTCGAATTGTTTCGCCGTTATCGAGCAAATATACCTGGATACGTGTTCACATCGGCCAGGGACCGACGGAGGGTTCTCGATTTTAAAGTCATTTTTTAAAACGTAAGGGCCGGGAATGTACTCGTGAGGGAGCGGTTCCACCGGCGTTTTGTCACCGGCCGGCCGGGAAGAAGAAGAAGAAGAAGCTTTCTCCTTTTGTGGGACGGTTTTGGAGGATTTTGCCATTGATTCAGATGAGATGAAGCGAAAAGAAGCGAAATTCGATTTTGGTACTAACGAAACTGACTCAACGAATGGTGAAAGAGAAGAGATGGAGAGAGGAAAAGACTTAAAAAAAACTTGGTGAAGATGTAAGTAAAGTTTTGATTCAAATAAAGAACCTGTATTTATATATTCATGACGACGGTTCGGTGGCGCTAGTGGCCGACCACCCACTGACAGTCATTAATGATTTGGGGAATTGTACCAACGGGACGTTTCAGTTACCTCGACTGCTTATGTCACGGGGATGACATCATTATCGGGGTCTCTATAAAATCGGTGCTCAAGTCGTTTCTTTTCATTTTACTCTAAGAAACGAGGGGACTATCTGTATCTGGTGGAAATCGGGCTACCCGATTTCGTCCTTTGATGGAAAAAGTGACACCACGTCGGAAGGCCAGGATGACAAGTTCGGGGTCGATGTTCCTTTCCAAGATCGAGGTCGATATCACTTACCAAGGTCAGAAGAGGGTACACTTCGAGATGATACCGGTATAGTTCAATAACGGAAAGAGCGAGATACCCGCAACGGACCGAAGATCATGGCGTGAATTTCAGAATGAATTGATCCTCGGCGGTTAATCAGTTGTCAAATATGATTTCCTACTATAATTAGAAGTGTACCTTATTTAGGACTCCCCTATTATATAAAGAGGGATCCCATTCATTTGTAAGGATCATTGTTCACTGATAAGAAAATATACGCTCATTACTTTCTTGTTATTTTACTTACTGTTCATCAGAGTTGCTTTATCATTTGCTATTCCTATTATCACACCTCGAGACTACTATACGTCTAGGTCGAGATTTGGGTTGCATACCGATTTGATCTATTTTATTCTCTAATTTATCTATTAATTCCTTGTTTGTCAATTGGTATTGGATTAAATCACATATCCTTAAAATCACAATATAAGTTTAATTGTTACTCGAATTTTAGGGTAAACATATATTGTCTGCCACCCTTGTATATGGGTAAAAAGACATATAAGGAACTCATTGCAGTGGCCTAAATCGTGAGCAAACAAGATAAACCTATTTCTTTTTAGTCAATTTTAAAAAGAATGACTCTTTTTAAATTTAAAAATAATTTAAATTTAGAATTCTTCTTTTACCTTTAATGAAATAAATTATAGTCACACAAATATTTATGAATTGCTTTGGACAATAAGTTTCAAAAAATTTCTCTTTTTACTTAAACTTCGTGTCCAGTCAAATAGGTTCAAACAAATTAGAACGAAGAGAGTTTGTATTTTGTATTCTCATTCTTTCTCAAATTAATTGCACATTTTCTTATAAGAGTTTAAGTTATATACATCATAAGTGCAAAAAAATTTCACATCATCGGGTCATCAAAAGAAACAAGTAATAGTCAATTATTTAAATTTTTGGGAGAAAAATCGTAAAGTAATTAATTAATTTTTGAACATATAAAATTAGATACTCTATGTATACATAGAGTATTATAATATGATACAATAAAATACATTTGCAAAACTTATACAATTATATTTTGATTCATTAAAAAGAAGAAATAACACATTAACAGTCAGTCTAGACTAAAAGAATTGCAATATTTAAAATATATAACTACAACGGACTATGCGGCCCCGTTTGGCCATGAGTTTTGCCAAAATAAATTTGGAATTTATTTTCAAAACTCATGTTTGGCCATAAATTTTATTCATATTTTGGCCAAATCCCAAATCCCAAATCCTAAAATCGGCTATTGAGCTGATTTTAGGCCAAATCCCAAAACTTGGGAATTATATACATGTTTTTTCAAAATAAAGTTGGAAAATATGCCTTTAGTAAATTGCTGTATTCTTGCTGTCATAAGTAAATTGCTGTCTCTTTTAAGTTGCACTTGCCTTTAGTTGTCTTTGAACCAACAGGTTATTTGTCTAAACTTCCAAGGTCATACTGGATGTAGTATTTATTTGTAACGACCCAGACGGTGGTTTTGAGAGTTGTAGTCCCGTTTTCCCATTCACTGTTCATTCCCTGCTTAGCTGTTGTTATGTGACTTGCCGGGTCGGGTCCGGAGAGGAATGAGATGAGACACTTAGCCTCAAGGGTTAAAAGCTTAAGTTGAAAAGGTTCGTCGGATGTTGACTTATGTATAAACGACTCCGAAATGAGCTTTGATGGTTCCTTTAGTTCCGATTGGATGATTTTGGACTTAGGAGCATGTCCGGATAGTGATTTGGAGGACCATGGTTGATTTAGGCTTGAAATGGTAAAAGTTGGAAATTTAGAAGTTTGAGTGAGAGTGGACTTTGTGGCTACCAGGATCGGATTGGAGTTCCGGGAGTTGGAGTACGTCTGTTGTGCCATTTCTGACTTGTGTTCAAAATTTGAAGTCAATCGGACGTGATTTGATAGGTTTCGACATCGGATGTAGAAGTTGAAAGTTCAAAAGTTCATCAGGCTTGAATGGATGCGCGATTCGTGGTTTCAGCATTGTTTGATGTGATTTGGAGGCTCGACTAAGTTCGTATCGTGTTTTAGGACCTGTTGGTATATTTGATTAAGGTCCCGGGGGCCTCGGGTGAAGTTCGGATGGTTAACGGATCGAGTTTGGAGTTTGAGAGACTGTTGAAGCACCAGGTCTGGTGCAATCGCACCTGCGAAGGTTTTGATCACATGTGCGAAGCCGCAAGTGTGCACCAGCCATCGGAGAAGCGCTCAGGAGTGGAACTGGGCAGGGCTTGCAGGTGCGAAGAGTTTTCCCGCACCTGCTGGTCACAGGTGCAAGATGCGGAATGTAGAAGCAGAGTTGGCCAGTGGGGAAATTTCCGAAGGTGCTATGGGAATTCCGCACCTGCAAAAACGCAAATGCGGAGGTAGGATCGTATAAGCGAAGGGAGCCTTTGAGGCATGACCGCAGAAGCCGGAGATTTCTCGCACCCGTGAGACCTCAGGTGCTACTAAATGAGCGGCAAGTGCGGAAGCACTGGGAAGTGTATTGAAAATTGAGGGTTCCATGTTTTTCACCATTTTGGACATTTCAAGCTCATGATTATGCGATTTTTGAGAGGGATTTCGAAGCGATTCTTGAGGTAAGTCACTTATGGTTAAATCTACTTAATAATTATGTTTTCCGATTGAATTTTCCACCCAGTTGGTGTATTTTTTAGGTGTCAATTTAGGAGTTGAGGCTAGGGATTTTAGAGAGTTTAAATTGGGGATTTGAGTGACGATTTTGGTAAATTTGCTAAGGTTGGACTTGTGGTTGAATTGCTTCCGGATTTGTGACTTTTGTTGGATTCCGAGACGTGGGCCTGGTGCCGATTTTTGTATTGACTTTTTGACTTTTGAATTAAGAACTTAGTAATTCAGGTAATTGATTCATTTAGCTCGTGTTGATTGTATCGAACAATTTGTAGCTAGATTCGAGGCATTTGGAGGCCGTTTCACGAGGCAAGGGCTTATTGGAGTAGAGTTCCGCAGAGTTTGAGGTAAGTAACACTTCTAAACTTGGTTCTGAGGGTATGAAGCCTCGAATTTCGTGTTATGTGATTGGTGCGAGGTGACGCATGTGCTTGGCGACGGGCATATAGGCGTGCACCGTAAGAATTATGACTTGGTCGATTCCATGGAACTGAATAACTGACTTAGCTTGATGTTACCTGTATTTTTACCATGTGATAAAACAATTTAGCTATCAGTCGTGTTAGAAATCTTGTTTAGGTTACATGTTGAACTATTTGCTTAACTTGCCATTTTATATTTAGTCACAACAATTGTATGCATAATGTGTCTCAGTCTCTTTTGTCCTTTATTTGATACGTCATATCATCATTGTTTGGGCTGATTATCATGATTTTGGTGAGCCCGAGAGACTGGAGAGATGAATGACTGGGTTAGACTGAGGGTCTATTGTGAGTGGTATTCATGGGACCGGACTATACCCCGCAACAGGTTTTATTGATTCATGCTAGGATTGGCTTTTTATAGCTCTTGGGCTGGATCGGCCCCTCCGGAGTCTGCACATCCATAGTGGGTGCAATTGCTAGCAGTTATTTACATTTGGTCTGGATCTGCCCTGGTTATTTGCTTTTGGGGGCGATCTGCCCTGTTTTACTCGCTTTTGGGTTGGATCTACCTTGTTCTGTGTTGAGTTTCATTGCAAATATGAAAGCATGTCTGAATTCTTGTACCTCTACTTGTTAAATTATGAATTTCTAAGATATCGCCGTCTTTTTTTCTGTAACTTTCCGTATTGTTAAATGTTGAAAGTGGACTATAATATTTGAACTCGTTACTAGTTTCAGTCCAAATGTTAGATTTGTTACTTATTGAGTTGGTTGTACTCATACTATACCCTTCACCTCGTGTGAAGATCCAGGTGTTTCCGATCAAGACGGTTGCTGATTTGTAGAGTCCAGAACTTCGGAGATCATCAAGGTATCTGCTTGGCGTCCACAGACCTTCACTCTCCTCCCTTATCTTTCTGTTTACTTATTCAGATTCACTTTCTAGACAGTGTACCAGATTATATCATTATGTAGATGCTCATGTCTCAGTGACACTCCGGTTTTGGGAAGACTTTATGTATTGAGTTATGATATTCTATCCTGTTTCTATGAGATTTTTCCTTTATTTAGATTGGTTTAGCGTATGTCAAAATTAAAGTGTTAGAAATGTCTGAGCAGTCGACTTGCCTAGTACCATGTTAGGCATCATCACGATAGATTGAATTTTGGATCGTGACATTACTACTCTTTCCGTTTCAATTTATATGAGATACTTTTCTTATTAATTCATTCCAAAATTTAAAATTATTTACTCTGCCAGTTGTCAAAATTAAACGTGTACGGCACAATGTTTCAAAGTACTTTAATATTCAAAACACAAAAATAATCTGAATTGAAAGTGCTCTATAAAAACAGGGTATGCATAAGGTTTTGATATATTTTCTTCTAGCCACTAATATAAAGGATGAGATCCCTTCCAGGGAAAGTTGGTCCAGTATTATTCAATACATAGACTAATTTATGCCATGTGTCCACCCAATTATTTTATGGCTTAGATTTATTTTGTTGTAAACATAGTAAAAATGAGAAGGCACTTTTGAATTAAAATGATAAGAAAATAAAAAATCTAACGGCATCCGTTTATATCAACGTGCCTGCCTATTTATCTTATCTCTTAAACACTGTACAATGTAGCATTAGGGCACATCATGTGCTTGAGTAACAATAAAAAGGTCCAGAATAATTATAAGGAAGAAAAACAAAAATTAATGTGGAGGGAATTGAATTTACGCAATGTTTTAGATGCCAAAAACCGTTCTGACCTCATTTCTTTTTAGAAAAGATTACAAATAACATCAAGAACATTCATTTATTGTAACTGTCCAACCGGTCATTTCGAGAGTTATAGTCCCGTTTCCCCATTTCTGCTTCCTTTTGTGTTCTTCAGCTATATTATGATATGTTGGATCAGTTGGTTCGGGTCTGGAGTGGATTCGGATAGCATTTGAGACACTTAGTCTCTTTTTGGAAGACTTAAGTTTGGAAAGTTGACCGGATGTTGACTTATGCGTAAACGATCTCGGATGTGAATTTTGATGGTTCCGTTAGCTCCGTTAGGTGATTTTGGACTTATGAGCGCGTCCGGAATGTGATTTGGAGGTCCGTGGTAGAATTAAGCTTGAGTTGGTGAAAGTTAGAAATTTGGCGATTTTGGTCGGGAGTGGAAAATTTGATATCGAGGTCGGAATGGAATTCCGGAAGTTGGAGTAGGTCCGTAGTGTCATTTGTGACGTGTGTGCGAAATTTCAGTTCATTCAGAGGTGATTTGATTGGTTTTGGCGTTGTTTGCGGAAATTGGAAGTTTAGAAGTTCTTAAGCTTGAATCCGAGGGTGATTTGGTGTTTTGATGTTGTTTTGAGTGTTCCGAAGGTTCGACTAAGTTTGTATGTTGATATTTGACTTGTTGGTATGTTTGGTAGAGGTCCCGAGGGCCTCGGGTTAATTTCGGGAGGTTGATGGAACAAGGTTGGAATTTGAGGAATGCTGAAGATTGAACTCAGCTGTCATAACCGCACCTGCGGAGTGGGGACCGTAGGTGCGATCCTGCAGAAGTGGAGAAGGGGCCGCAGATGCGGCCAAGGATGAGGTTGGCTGGGATCCGCAGGTGCGAGCAGTGGAGCGCACCTGCGACACAACAGGTGCGGGAATTGGACCGCAGAAGCCGTTTCTTAGGGCTTAAGTGAGAACCGCACCTGCGATGGGTTTTCCGTAGGTGCGGCTTCACAAAAGCGACATCAGGACTGCAGATGCGGAAGTTCTGGGCAGAATGTATAAAAGGTGAACTTCGCGAATTTTGGTTCATTTTCCACCATTTTTAGTCGGCATTAGAGCTTTTGAGAGCGATTTTGAGGAGGAATTCAAAGGTTTATCAGCAAGGTAAGTGACTTGAGCCCTAATACTCATATATGTGATGATTTACCGTTGATTAATCATGTAATTTGTGAAGATTTGGGGTAAAAATTAGGGGTTAGGGCTTGAGAATTGGAGAGTTTGATTTGGGAATTTGAGGGACCATTTGATGTCGTATTTTGATGAATTTGGTATGGGTAGACTCGTGAGTGAATGAGCTTTCTAGTTTTGTGATTTTTTTCGGATTCCAAGACGTGGGCTCGGGGCCCGGGTTTGGGTGAATTTTGGGATTTTGGTCTAAATTGATAGTTTTTCGTGTGGAATTGGTTCCTTGGCCTATATTGATTGCATTGTATTGCTTTTGGTTAGATTCGGGACATTTGGAGGCCAGTTCGAGAGGCAAGGGCATCGCGGAGTAGGATTTTTAGCTTGATTGAGGTAAGTAACGCTTCCAAACTTGGTTCTGAGGGTCCGAAACCCCAAACTATGTGTTATGTGATTAGTACAGAGGTGACGCAAATGCCAAGTGATGGGCGTGCGGGCGTGCACCGTGAGAATTGTTGCCTGGTTCATTCCATGGCACCGCTTAGTGACTCTTTCTTGCTGATATCTGTGTTTCTATCATGTGATTAAGTAAATGTGCTGTAAATTATGCCAGATATCCTGTTAGGGTTTCACGCCGATATTGTTAAGACCGAGTGATCGTTTCTTGCTGTCATTTCATTAGATTCATTGATATTCTGTACTCTGTCTTATTCATGCATATCATATCATGTCTCAGTTGTTATTATTTGGCACATCATGTCATTGTTTCGGGCTAGTTTCATGGCATTGTGAGCCTGTGTGTGTGTGAGACTAGAGAGTGATGATTGAGTGAGGCCGAGAGCATGATTATGAGTGACAGTTATGGGATCGGGCTGCACGTCGCAGCGGTTATGTTGATGATTATGGTAACGCTTGGACTGTAGGAGCCCCTTTGGAGTCTGTAACACACCCCAGTGAGCGCTGATGATATTATGGATTTCCCTAGACATGGATTTGTCCGAAGTATTGATATCTTGAGATGGATTTCTCCACAGGGTTGGATTACCCTTTTCTTCGGTACCGAGTGACTTACAGTCAGCGATGAGTATATTCCGGGATGGATTTCCCTGGGCCGAATGGCCATATGCGGTACCGAGAGGTTGAGTATGTATATATATACCTGGAGATGGATTTCTCCTCAGGGTTGGATTACCCTTTTTCCTCGGTACTGGTTGACCTGCAGTTAGTGTTTTATATGTTCCGGGATGGATTTCCCTAGGCCAGATGACCATATGCAGTACGGAGTGGTTGAGCACTTGAGAGTGGGAGCACATGGTGCATTTCTCACATTTTGTGCATTGGCATGTAGAGTTAGCTGAGCTTCATATCTCACATTGTTCAGATCTATTTACTTTTACTGCTTGAGCTGTATTCTTGAACTAATAGCATGCCTACTTTTCCCCCACAGTTTATTTCTATTACCGTTGAGGTTACGTTCGTCACTACGTATCAGTCCATAGTTTGGACTTGTTACTTACTGAGTTGGTGTACTCACGTTACCCCCTGCACCTTGTGTGCAGATTCAAGTATCTCAGGCCACGGTAACGACTGTTGACTATTCCAGTCGCAGACTTCCATCGGAGATAGCGAGGTAGCTGCTTGGCAATCACGGACTTGCCTTTCTCCTTCTTTATCTTCCTTTTACTGTATTTTGGCTACTCTCAAACTATGTTAGTCTTGCTATATTTCAGAACAATTGTAGTATTTGCTCATGACTTAGTGACACCCAAGGTCGGGCTTTTATTTTCCGCATTTTGGTTTTGAACTAATCTCTTTTACGAAATTTCAGTGTGAAACAGTCTATTATCTACCTTTTAATGAAATGTCGAATTGTTTGGGAGTATGTCTTGCCTAGTTCCATGATATGCATCATCACGATCGAGTTAGTTTTGGGTCGTGACAAGTTGATATCAGAGCCCTGGTTACATAAGTCTCATGAGTCATGAGCAGGTTTAGTAAAGTCTCGCGGATCGGTACGGAGACGTCAGTACTTATCTTTGAGAGGTTGCAGAACCTTTAGGAAAACTTCACATTCTTGAATTCTTGTCGTGCGAATCTACTGATTCTGGTTACTAAACTTCTGTTATCCTATCCTCTCACAGATGATGAAGACACGTGCTACCGGTCAGGACGGACGACCACCAGTACCACCAGTTGGGGATGCTAGAGGCCGAGGTCGTGGTCGAGGCCATGGTAGAGGCAGGGGTGTAGCTCGCACAGCTGCTAGGGTAGCACTTACAAATCCACCAGCTGCCCCAGTTCATGATCAGGTCTCAGTTGTGGATGCTCCGGCGGGACCAGCTGAGGCACCGGCAGTGCCTATTTTTATCCCAGGTCTTCAGGAGACCTTAGCTCAGATTTTGACCCTGTGTACCAGTCTTGCTCAGGCGGTAGCCGTTTTTGCTATAGCAGCTACTTCCCAGGCTGGGAGAGGCACTTAGACTCCTGCTGCCCGTACAGCCGAGCAGGTTGTTCAAGGGCTTCAAACACCGGGGGTCCCACCAGCCCAGCCGGTTGCACCTGCTCAGAACTGTGTGGTTCCAGTCATGCCTGATGATGAGCAGCGTAGATTGGAGAGATTTGGTTGGCTTCAGCCTCCAAGTTTCAGTGGTGCAGAGGGCGAGGATGCCAGGGTTTCTTGGATAAGTGTTAGAGGATTCTCCATATAACGGGTATTCTGGAGAGCAGTGGGATCTCGTTCACTACCTTTCAGTTCTCGGGAGCTGCCTTTACTTGGTGGGAGGCTTATGAGAGGTGTAGGTCTGTTGGTGCAGCGCCCCTTACCTGGCATCAGTTCTCCATTCTCTTTCTGGAGAAGTATGTGTCGTAGTCCTGCAGAGAAGAGCTGCGCAGACAGTTCGAGCAGTTGCGTCAGGATGATATGGCTATGACGAAGTATGAGATGAGGTTTTCTGAGTTAGCCCATCATGCTGTTTGGTTAGTTCCACAGACAGGGAGAGGATCAGGAGGTTCATGGATGGCCTCGCATATCAGCTACGGATTCTTATGACCAGACAGAGGGTGTCTGGTGCTTCTTTTAAGGAGGTGGTTGACATTGCTCGGGAGATAGAGTCAGTTCACCGCCAGGAGCGAGTTGAGAGGGACGCCAAGAGGCCTCGGGAATCTGGTAGTTTTGGTGGTGTTCCTTCTGGAGGTTAATTCCAGCACGGCAGAGGCCGTCCATTCAGATATGCTCAGTCAGCTCGTCCAGGTCACCATGGTGGATCATCTGGCCATGGTTCTCACAGTTCACATCAGGGCAACTCATCTCTCAGTGCCCTTCCAGCTCAGAGTTCGACTCATGCGCTATCAGTTCAGGGTTCATCTATGCCTGGTTCTTCTAGTGGGTATCCCGGTGCTCGGGGCTTCCTTCAGTCCCCATTGCCAGTGGCCGGTAGGTGTTGCTTTGAGTGTGGAGATTTGGGTCATATCAAGAGGTTTTGTCCCCTCCTTAAGGGAGGTTCATCCCAGTAGAGGAGTCAGCCTTCGACTTCAGCACCAGTTAGTTCCCCACCCGCCAAGCCAACTCGGGATGGAGGTTAGTCAGCTAGGGGTCACCCTAGAGGGGGGGCCAGTCAAGTGGCGGTCAGGCCCGTTCTATGCACTCCCTGCCAGACCGGATGCTCTTGCTTCAGATGCTGTCATCACAGGTACTATCTCAGTTTGCCACAGGGATGCCTCTGTATTATTTGATCCTGGTTCTACTTTTTCATATGTGTCATCATATTTTGCTAGTTATTTGGATATGCGCCGCGAGTCTCTTGTTTCATCTGTTCATGTATCTACTCTTGTGGGCGATACTATTATGGTGGACCGCGTATATCGATCTTGTGTGGTGACTAT
This sequence comes from Nicotiana attenuata, assembly GCF_001879085.1. NCBI lineage: Eukaryota > Viridiplantae > Streptophyta > Magnoliopsida > Solanales > Solanaceae > Nicotiana > Nicotiana attenuata. The sequence goes on from NC_031998.1 coordinate 22,108,386, forward strand.
TTAGGGTTTGGAGACCCTAGTAGACCTATTGCTGCTTAGTATGGTTGATTTTGATGTGATATTGGGCATGGACTAGTTGTCTCCGTGCCATGCTATTCTGGACTGTCACGCCAAGACGGTGACGTTGGCTATGCCTGGGGTGCCACGGATTGAGTGGCGAAGTTCATCGGATTATGTTCCCACCAGAGTGATTTCATACTTGAAGGACCAGCGGATGGTTGGGAAGGGCTATCTTTCTTATTTGTACTTTGTGAGGGATGTCAGTGTAGAGACTCCTGCAATTAATTCGGTTTTAGTGGTGAAAAATTTTCCGGATGTATTTCCTGCAGACCTGCCGTGCATGCCGCCGGACAGGGATATTGACTTTGGTATTGATTTGGTGCCAGACATTCAGACCATTTCCATTCCACCATATTGTATGGAACCAGTGGAGTTAAAGGAATTGAAGGAGAAGCTTTCGGAACTCCTTGATAAGGGGTTTATTCGGCCTATTGTGTCACCTTGGGGTGCGCCTGTTCTATTTGTGAAGATGAAGGATGGCACTATGAGGATGTGCATTGATTGTAAGCAGTTGAACAAAGTCACAATCAAGAACAAGTATCCTTTGCCTCGTATCGATGATTTATTTGACCAGCTTCAAGGAGCGAGGGTGTTCTCTAAGATTGATCTCAGGTTAGGGTATCACTAGTTGAAGATTAGGGACTCGGACATTCTTAAGACAGCTTTCAGGATCGATATGGTCATTTTTAGTTCCTTGTGATGTCATTTGGGCTGACCAATGCCCCAGCAGCATTCATGCATTTGATGAATAGCGTATTTCAGCCTTATCTCGACTCGCTTGTTATTGTATTCATTGATGATATCCTGGTGTACTCTCGTAGCCAGGAAGAGCACACGGAGCATTTGAGGGTTGTATTGCAGCGGTTAAGGGAGGAGAAACTTTATGCAAAGTTCTCCAAGTGTGTGTTTTGGCTCAGTTTAGTGGCGTTCTTGGGGCATATGGTGTCCGGTGAGGGTATTCAGGTTGATCCGAAGAAGATAGAGGCGGTTCAGATTTGGCCTAGACCATCCTCAGCCACAGAGATTCGTAGCTTTCTTGGTTTGGCGGGTTATTACCGTCGGTTTGTTCAGGGATTTTCATCTATTACATCACCCTTGACCAAATTGACCCAAAAGGGTGCTCCTTTTAGGTGGTCGGATGAGTGTGAGGTGAGCTTTCAGAAGCTCAGGATTGTCTTGACCACAACTCCAGTGTTAGTTCTTCCATCAGCTTCAAGTTCCTATACAGTATATTGTGATGCTTCTCGATTTGGCATTGGGTGTGTGTTGATGCAGGAGGGTATAGTAATTGCTTTGGCAGTTGAAGCCCCATGAGAAGAACTACCCCGTTCATGATTTGGAGTTGGCTGCCATTGTTCATGCATTGAAGATTTGGAGGCATTATCTCTTTGGTGTGTCTTGTGAGGCGTTTACTGATCATCGCAGCCTCCAGCACTTGTTCAAATAGAAGGATCTCAATTTGAGGCAGCGGAGATAGTTGGAGCTGCTAAAGGACTATGATATTACTATTTTGTACCATCCGGGAAAGGCCAATGTAGTGGCCGATGCCTTGAGTAGAAAGGCAGTGAGTATGGGTAGCCTTGCGTTCCTTCCTGTTGGTGAGAGACCTCTTTCAGTTGATGTTCAGGCTTTGGCCAATCGGTTTGTGAGGTTGGATATTTCGGAGCCCAGTCGAATCCTAGCTTGTATGGTTTCTCGGTCTTCCTTGTTTGATCGTATCAGAGAGCGCCAGTATGATGATCCTCATTTGCTTGTCCTCAAGGACAAGGTTTTGCATGATGATGCCAGAGATGTGACTATTGGTGATGACGGGGTATTGAGGGTCTAGGGCCGAATATGTGTGCCCAATGTAGATGGGCTTCGGGAGTTGATTCTAGAGAAGGCCTACAGCTCGCGGTATTCCATTCATCCGGGTGCCACGAAGATGTATCAGGTTTTGAGGCAGCACTATTGGTGGAGGAGGATGAAGAAAGATATAGTTGGGTTTGTAGCTCGGTGCCTCAATTGTCAGCAGGTGAAATATGAGCATCAGAGACCGGGGCTTCAGTAGATAGAGATTCTGGAGTGGAAGTGGGAGCGGATCACCATGGATTTCGTAGTTGGACTCCCACGGACTTTGAGGAAGTTCGACTCTATTTTGCTGATTGTGGATCGGCTGACCAAGTCTGCGCACTTCATTCCTGTGTGTACTACCTATTCTTCAGAGCGGTTGGCTGAGATTTATAGCGAGAGTTGGGTACTTAGGTTGAGTTGAGCATAGCTTTTCACCCTCAGACGGACGGACAATCCGAGCGCACTATTCAGATATTGGAGGACATGTTGCGTTTGTGTCATATATTTTGGGGGTTCATGGGATCAGTTTCTGCCGCTTGCGGAGTTTGCTTACAACAACAGTTATCAGTTGAGTATTCAGATGGCTCCGTATGAGGCTTTATATGTGAGACGGTGTAGATCTCCGGTAGGTTGGTTTGAGCCGGGCGAGGCTAGGCTTTTGGGTACATACTTGGTTCAGAATGCATTGGACAAGGTGAAAGTGATTCAGGAGCGGCTTTGTACATCGTAGTCAAGGCAAAAGAGTTATGCTGACAGAAAGGTTCGTGATGTGTCTTATATGGTGGGGGAGAAAGTTTTACTGAAGGTTTCACCCATGAAGGGTGTTATGAGATTTTGGAAGAAGGGCAACTTGAGCTCTCGGTTTATTGGGCCTTTTGAGGTACTACGGAGGATTGGGGAGGTGGCTTATGAGCTTGCTTTGCCACCTAGCTTGTCGGGGGTGCATCCAGTGTTTCATGTTTCTATGCTCCGGAAGTATATCGACGATCCGTCTCATGTCTTGGATTTTAGCACGGTTTAGTTAGATGGTGATTTGACTTATGATGTGGAGCCAGTGGCTATTTTGGAGCGGCAAATCCGAAAGTTGAGATCAAAGGATATAGCTTCAGTGAAAGTGCAGTGGAGAGGTCAGCCCGTGGAGGAGGCTTCTTGGTGTGACCGAGCGGGAGATGCGGAGCAGATATCCACACCTATTTGAGGCTTCAGGTATGTTTCTAGACCTGTTTGAGGATGAACGTTTGTTTAAGAGGGGGAAGATGTAATGATCCGGCCGGTCGTTTCGAGAGTTATAGCCCCGTTTCCCCATTTCTGCTTCCCTTTATGTTCTTCAGCTATATTATGATGTGTTGGGTCAGTTGGTTCGGGTCTGGAGTGGATTTGGAGAGGAATTTGAGACACTCAGTCTCTTTTCGGAAGGCTTAAGTTTGGAAATTTGACCGGATGTTGACTTATGTGTAAACGATCCCAGATGTGAATTCTGATGGTTCCGTTAGCTCCATTAGGTAATTTTGGACTTAGGAGCGCATCCGGAATGTGATTTGGAGGTCCGTGGTAGAATTAGGCTTGAATTGGAGAAAGTTGGATTTGGCGATTTTGGTCGGCGGTGGAAAATTTGATATCGAGGTCTGAATGGAATTACGGAAGTTGGAGTAGGTCCGTAGTGTCATGACGTGTGTGCAAACTTTCAGGTCATTCGGAGGTGATTTGATTGATTTGGCGTCGTTGCGGAAATTGGAAGTTTAGAAGTTCTTAAGCTTGAATTCGAGGGTGATTTGGTGTTCTGATGTTGTTTTGAGTGTTTTGAAGGTTCGGCTAAGTTCGTATGTTGATATTTGACTTGTTGGTATGTTTGGTAGAGGTCCCGAGGGCCTCAGGTTGATTTTGGGTGGTTGACGGAACAAGGTTGGAATTTGAGGAATACTGAAGATTGTTCTCGGCTGTCATAACCGCACCTGCGGAGTGGGGACCGCAGGTGCGAGCCCGCAGAAGCGGAGAAGGGGCCGCAGATGCGGCCAAGGATGAGGTTGGCTGGGAGCGCAATTGCGAGACCGCAGGTGCGGGAATTGGACTGCAGAAGCCGTTTATGAGGGCTTAAGTGAGAACCGCACCTGTGATGGGTTTTCCGCAGGTGCGGCGTCGCAGAAGCGACATCAGGACCGCAGATGCAGAAGTTCTGGGCAGAATGTAGAAAAAGTGGACTTCGCAAATTTTAGTTCATTTTCTACCATTTTTAGTCGGCTTTGGAGCTTTTGAAAGCGATTTTGAGGAGGAATTCAAGGGTTTATCAGCAAGGTAAGTGGCTTGAGCCCTAATACTCGTATATTTGATGATTTCCCGTTGATTAATCATGTAATTTGTGAAGATTTGGGGTAAAAATGAGGGATTACGGTTTGGGAATTAGAGAGTCTGATTTGGGGATTTGAGGGACCATTTGATGTCGGATTTTGATGATTTTGGTATAGGTAGACTCGTGAGTGAATGGGCTTTCTAGTTTTGTGATTTTTGTGAGATTCCGAGACGTGGGCACGGGGGCTGGGTTTGGGTGAATTTCGGGATTTTGGTCTAAATTGATAGTTTTTCGTGTGGAATTGGTTCCTTGGCCTATATTGATTGCATTGTATTGCTTTTGGTTAGATTCGGGACGTTTGGAGGCCGGTTCGAGAGGTAAGGGCATCGCGAAGTAGGATTTTTGGCTTGATTGAGGTAAGTAACGCTTCCAAACTTGGTTTTTAGGGTTTGAAACCCGGAACTATGTGTTATGTGATTAGTACTGAGGTGACGCAAATGCCAAGTGACGGGCGTGTGGGCGTGCACCGTGAGAATTGTGGTCTGGTTCATTCCATGGTACCTCTTAGTGACTCCTTCTTGCTGATATCCGTGTTTCTATCATGTGATTAAGTAAATGTGTTGTAAATTATGCTAGATATCCTGTTAGGGCTTCATGCCGATACCGTTGATACCCGAGTGGTTGTTTCTTGCTATCATTTCATTAGATTCATTGATATTCTGTACTCTGTCTTATTCATGCATATCATATCATGTCTCTGTCTCAGTTGTTATTATTTGGCACATCATGTCATTGTTTCGGGCTAGTTTCATGGCATTGTGAGCCCGTGTGTGTGAGAGACTGGAGAGTGATGATTGAGTGAGGCCGAGAGCCTGATTATGAGTGACAGTTATGGGATCGGGCTGCATGCCGCAGCGGTTATGTTGATGATTATGATATTGCTTGGGCTGTAGGATCCCCTTCGGAGTCTGTAACACACCCCCATTGAGCGCAGATGATATTTTGGGGGATGGTTTCCCCTGGATATAGATTTGTCCGAAGTATTGGTATCTGGAGATGGATTTCTCCACAAGGTTGGATTACCCTTTTCCTCGGTACCGAGTGACTTACAGTCAACGATGAGTATATTTCGAGATGGATTTCCCTGGGCCGGATGACCATATGCGGTACCGAGTGGTTGAGTGTATATATATATATATATAAATATATATATATATATATACATACCTGGAGATGGATTTCTCCTCAGGGTTGGTTACCTTTTTCGTCGATACTGGTTGACCTGCAGTCAGTGTTGTATATGTTCCGGGATGGATTTCCCTGGGCCGGATGGCTATATGCAGTACCGAGTGGTTGAGTACTTGAGAGTGGGAGCACATGGTGCATTTCATACATTCTATGCATTGGCATGTGTCGACGCCCTCTTTTTCTTCCAAAACGGAGTTCGGAATCGGGTATACGACATTCGGGAGGACAACTCTATTCGCTTGCGAGAATTGGGTTTTTTAGTTTGAAGAGTCGCCACCTAATGATTATAGTGCATTAAGACACTTTACAGAAGAATTTGAGATGAAGAACCAGAGTTTGGGTAAGGGCTAGAAATTATCTCGAGGGGAAGGTGTTAGGCACCCCTCAAGATCCACTAGTGTGGTTCCGGCCATGCTACAATTGTGACTTTGAATGCAAACAAACAAGTAAACAAGCAAGCATTGCAATTACGAGAAAACTATTACAAATAAGGAGCACAAAAGGTTAAAAAAAGTGCTGAATTTTAGGGAAGGAGCAGTTTAGTTAAAAGTGCAAGTAGGAAGAAGTCAAGTACTAGTGCGAACAATCTGAAAATTATGTGAAAAAACAGAAGTCGAAAGTGCAACAACTTTTTAAGATTCAGAATATTGTTAAACTAATAAAGAGGAGGGGGGTCCTAGGTATATATTACATGGATCATTCGCACAACACTGGTACTCAATTATACGCATAGTGTTATCGTGTAATCATCATCTCCATGTCTACCCTTTCCTACCCCGTTAAGGTATTGGAGCGCGGAATGGTATCGTTTGCCTATTGCATGCTATTACCCGTCCCAAGCTATCAGTCCCGGGGCATTAGGACTTCTAATCCTAAAAGGAGAAGAAAGGGATGGGGGCCTTTATGGAGTTTAAAGGACAAAAATTTTAATCGACATTCAAAAACAAGTAACAAGTAGGGGGAATGAACAGACAAACAGGTAAGGCTCACATAAACCCCCGGTAAATCAGATAACATATAGTTTAGCATGCCTTTACACATACTGGTTTGGTCTTTAAAATTAAAAATTAAGCAGCGAGCGGACTGGTTCGATACATACGTTTAGGCAGGAAGCCCACATTAGGCAACTTGGATCCAATTGTCAGAACTTAAGGTATTTTAAGCGAGTGATTTAGAAAGTACTGGTTCTAGAAAAGTAGTCTAATGCCGGAAAGTACAGACTGCACTCAGTTTAGAAATAAGTTTTAAGAGAATCATGAGTATAAACCATAAAAGGAGTTCCAGAGTCAGAAATACTTAAGGAAAGAGTAAACTGCAGAACTGTTTTAAAGACAATTTCAGGAAGACCAAAACTTAGTTGGAAAATGTTGAGGCAGAATTTTAGAAAGAAACCATTTCAGAAGAGGTGCTGATTTGAAGAACTCAAATGTATACTGATTCAAAAGAGTTTTGTCAAAAGATTGAGGCTGAAAACATTAAGACATTAGAGACCAGTTAACAGATTGTTATTGCTTAAGAAGAATCGGACGAACTTGATGCGGAATCCTATGATATCTATATCTGATTTTAAAAAGTATGTTAAGAACTGGTAAGAAGAGGTAATTATTTAATTACCCTACAGTTTGCCTAATGCATATGCATTCCCTATAGGCATGATTTCTATATGCACTGATTACATGAACGTTAAGGTCCTATAGGCAGGATTTCTAGATGACTTATATCATAATTAAACGTTAAACCCTATAGGTAGGCTGGCACACCCCTGACCACTTGCTAGATGAACAAGTTAGGAGCAGACCTTTTGAAGGTCAGACAAAGGTCTGGATAGTGATTAGGACACTATCAGGCCTAAGTCAAGGCTCAAGCACATAAATGGGAGAATGGGAAATGGGAATTGATTGAGTTAAGGAGTTCAATGAACCCAGTTCAGGATCATAGACAGCAATATTGGGGTGCTGCTATGCCCTGAACAATAAACTCACATACAAAGGGGTAAAAGGGGTAAGGGAATTCATAAAGCATCATATTCACAACAAATAAAAAACTGCACAGATTATTTAAATGCTGGACTGTAAGAGAAGGGGAAACACGTTATAATATGCTAGAAATAATGTGGATAGAATTAAACATATTGTTCTTGAGGCGTATAACTAACTGAAACANTCAAATCATTGCCCTTGACACCTGTTGTGAATGCAGTAACGTGATCTCGTGGGTCTGATGTACCATCATACTTTGGAATATCAGGCATCTTAAACTTCTTTGGAATTGGAAGGGGAGTAGCGCTTGGCTTCCATGGTTGTTGGGAATATTTATCTATATCCACACCCTTGATCACGGGCGGTACTCCAGGTATTTGCTCTATGCGTTCATTTTGCTCCTTGAGCTGTTTCTGCAAGGTTAGTACTAGACTTTGTAAATCAGAATTAACTGGATTACCTGGGTCTCTCTCTTGTGTTTCACTAGGGGTTCCACCGCTGCCAGAATTAATCAACCCTGAACGAGGATTCTCCAAAGTGTTGTTGTTTGGACAGACGTGGGTGAAACAGCAGGCAATTGGCGAACAAAAGCTTGGAGAGCGTTATTGACTTGAGAGGCAATAAGTTTTTGCAGAGCCTCATTCATGGTTTCAACGTTTTCGAATTGAGCTTGTCCATCTGTATAAGATCCATCAGGAGTGCCTTCACGAGATCGTCGTGGGGAACCTCGTGGAGAACCTTGTGGAGAGCCTTGTGGGGAATCTCCCTGAAGTTGTTGGACTGTCTGAATTTCTGGGTTTCCTTGAATGTTGTCATTGTTGTTCGACATGATTGATGCAATCAAGAAAATTAGATTGAGATATGCTTGATTATCAGATTCCCGGTAACGGAACCAATTTGTTTAACCAAAAAATAGAATTTCGGTTAAAACTAGAAATTAAGAGAAAAAATCGGGTTACTGATAATCAGGAGACGAAAAGAATAAGGAATTTTTGAGAATAATAAAGCAGTAAATAAGTTTGTATTTCAATGTAATCTCAATGATCTTTCGTGTCCTTACAAATGCTGAGATCTCCTCCTTTTATAGTTGATTTTTCTGGGAAAAGGTATAATGTCTCAGTCTTAAAGAGGCAATTATGAGCATTAAATGACATTAAATGAAACGTTACACAATCATTCCTATTCAATGCTGATTCGCTAACGTATTTGACAATTAATACTGAATTTAGACTCCTTTATGCTATCAGATTCATATCTTCAATTCCTTCTGACCTCCTGACTTTAATTAAGTTAAATAGATACGAGACTCGTATCATTTGAATAGCATCTCGTGCCTATTTAACTCTCTTCTTTTCGTATCTGATGTCGCCCGTGCCCCTCAATTGATCATCATGTTTTGACCATTTGACCAGTCCACGTGTCATGCCACGTCACCTTCAATATAAATTCAGTTTTTTCCCAATACAAATATGCTTAATATTAAAAGGTTATTTTTGTAAACCAACATTTTATTCATGCTTTTATAATAATAATAATAATAATAATAATAATAATAATAATAATAATAATAATAATAATAATAATAATAATAATAATAATATAGATATTGATAGATATCCACTAATAAACCTAATTTAGGAAAATGGCACCTCCTCTTCCTCCCAACTAATTTTGCAAATCATCCAAAATAATGGTCAAAGATGTCATATCGTAACTTGAAATTCTTGAGAATCAAGGGTCCGTTTGGACATAAGACTTTTTTTTTTTTTTTTAATTTAGTGTTTGGCCATAAAAATTTTAATTTTCACTTAAAGATGAATTTGGAATTTTTCAAAAATTTGTAAAACTCCAAAAAGCTGTTTTTCAAAATTTTCACTCAGATCACTCACAAAATTTAAAAATCCCAAAATTATATTCATGTCCAAACACAACTCTAAATTCAAATACCGTTTTTACTTTTTTTTAAAAATCACTTTTTTTGTTTTTTTGGAATTTTACAATTTTATGTCCCAACGCCCACTAAGTTTTACCCCTCACCCTTCAGAACCATGCTATCCTTTAACCAAAATAAACAATAAAATTCACAAACCCCAATCCAAATAAAGATGAAAATGCTAAGGATAATAGAACAAACTGGCGGAAAGATGAGAGCTATTTAGAAATAATTTGGATAAGGAGAAAGGAAACATCATTACTGGCCATTTGATATTAATGCACCGCTTTTGCTTGTGATTTTCTTTTTCTTGTTTGTTCTTTTTTCTTCTTCATTCCTCTCTTTCTCAGATAGGTATAGTTTGATCTGTTACAACAATTTAAGATATCATGACTATTCAACAGGTAATTAAAGCAACATCATTTGAGAATAGGACTTCTCTTATTGTTTTGTTAAGCCTCAGAAACATCCTCTTTACTCCTTCGAGACAAGTGTAAGGTCTGCGTACACACTACCCTCTCCAGACCCCACAAGTGATTCCGTTCCCGCAGCAATGAATTTTTCCGGTTCGACGTTAGCAATAACGGCCTTTCCAATTTCTACCCTTCGCCTTTTCCTCGATGGTGACTCTTCGCCGCTAGATGGCTCGTCTACAAGATGATAGATGGGCTGGGAAGAGATCTCGTCCCGCACGGCAACAGTTTGAGGGGCGAAGTCCCTCATCGGCGGAACTTGAGCCCGAATTCCTCGAGCGGACTCAGCTAAGGCAAATTGCATTCCAGCCGACGCGATAGCCTGGCGAAATGCGAGCACTGGAGCCTTCTTCTTGGAAATTCGCCGACCTAGCACCTAAGGGAGGTCGCATCTGAGAGCAATGGTAAACAACAATAAGGTAAAGTAAAAGTGACACTTACTGGACGGGATCTTGGGTCCAAAATGCTTATGAAAGGACGCCCAATCACGAATTCCCACGATGTGGGGTAACACGCGAGCCACCCAATCTTCAATATCAAAAACGGGAGAAGGTGCACGCCTCTCAGCTGAAAAGCAAGGAAGCCGCAAGTGAGCCGAAAATGAAAGGGCGAAAGAAAATAACGAGCATACGTTAAGATACTTACGTTTATAGTTCCATTGCTCGGGAAACCCAGTCGGGTCTGCTACCAGGTTCTCGGTCTTGATGAAAAAGTACTTATGCCATAACTTTCGATTAGTTTTGTTGTCCATCCCGACCACCAACCCTCTGGTCCCACGATGCCGTAGGTGTATCAAAGTACCTCTACAAAAACTAGGCGAAAATAAATGCTGTCGACCTCACAGCCAACCTACTCTGTATACTTCGTCAGCATCAAGAAAACTTTATACAAATAAGGAGAGAGTTGCGCCGGCAGACGTTGTAAAATCGGCAAAATTCCTCCGCTAGCGGAAGGAGAGGAAAGAGTATAACCAATCAATAACGGGTAGACATAGAAGGCACAATATCCGGGTCGATGAACCTCCACGATGTCGCTTCCGGCCGAAACAATTTTGACATGGGGAGGAATGCGATATTTGGACCGGAGGTCGGCTATGTGAGGCTGTCCCATCTCAGAAAGCCTCTGAGCGGGAGCTGGAGCAGGCTCCTTCGGAAAATCATTTCTAACCAAAGAGTTTTTGGGGACTATCTCCTCCGCAGTAGGGAATCTATCATCCTCTTCAGCCATGAATTCCTCACCACCAGGAGGAAGGGCCACAGATAATGGAGTGGAATCAAAAACCTCGTCGTGAATATGAGGGGATTGTGACATATTTCAGTAATGAAATGCATGCAACAAAGTCTGAAGAAGGAGATAACAACTGGGTAACGAAGAAGGGACTGGAACTGAAGAAGCAGCAAGAAATCGAAAGCAGAAATTGGAGAAGAAGATCAGAGAAGAACAGTACTCATGCAAAGTGAGAAATGGTAAAAACTTCCAAAAAATGAAACACCCCACCTATTTATAGGGTTCGGTGGCACGAAAATTGGAGCAAAGGACCCTCAATGGAACCAAAATGGTCCTTGCTTTTAAGAAAGCGGAGCGGGGCCAATTTCTCGTACTTGCTCAGTGTGCCCCCCTTTCTTCGAGTGTTTACCGAAGAGTCAAACGCACAGATGCTGCATCGGGAAGACGCGTAATGATGACGTACGTGGCCATGACGTTACCTCACGTTAGCCACACCAACTGCAGCCTCGCTGGCTGCACTATTTTCTCGACCTCGATCGATTCAACTTAATCAATACGACCTAATTTCTTCTAAACGGGCGCAAATCGGGTCCGTTTATCGAGGGCGTACAAGACCACGACCTCAACAAGCGGAGGGACTAACTGTATTGGTCTAAATTTGGCAACTTGATAATGGTAGATAAACAGGATCGAGGACGGGGTCGACCACGACGTAATAGTAGGAAGCCCTCCTCGGGAGGACTATTGTCAAGGACGAGCAACTGAAGTAAAGAAATAAATGGTAGGATAGGTTTAGAAATGGACATAAGGAATATTCCTTTGGATATTCCTTATTTTGTACTTTTTAGGATTTCTTGGAAATACCCCTTATAAATAGGAAGAGATAGAGAACAAAAGGGGGATATTCACTTTTTGATAAGAGCACATTGTAAAAGGTTAACTAGAAGGAATATACAAAAGTTGTCTTGTTCACTGATTTTCTTATCCAAGCACACGTTGTTTAATCTTTGTCCATAAGATCCAAAGATTCCTTATCCATCTTCACTTCTCATCTTTCCTCGTTGCTGTTAGGAGAATCCAAATCATATAATAATTGGGTGGTAGATTCTTTCTTATTACATTTATTGCCATTATCTACATTTATTGCATGTTCATGTTATAATATTTATTGGTAATCATTGATTATAAAATCGGCTATTTACTGCTCTCAAACGTTGTTTATGTTATTAATTTCCTACAATATTTGATCTAGAATTTATTATATTTAACTAAAATTCATCCTTCATTTCTTCATTAATTAGTTTAACAAAAGGCTTAACACTTTTTGGTCAAACAATTTGGCGCCGTATGTGGGGAGTTTTTTAGTTAATATTTTTAGTTTCTTCTAGATCATAATGAAGAACAAGCATCTTTTTCTCGTCTGCACAAACTAACAATGGCAGGGAAATGAGATGAAAGACAGAAAGCAATAGTGGGTGTCACCACCAACATCTTAAACACCATCAACGAGGATGGCAGAGGAGACGAAGAGAATGTAACGCCGAGTGCTATACCCAGACAAAGTGATTCACCTCCCCCTCATGGACGTGTAATCGCTTCAGGCGAAAGGGGAGCCTCCACATCCACAGCTGAGAAAGCACCACCAGCAATAAAAAAACTATTGGAGACGTGGTTGACGAGCACTATAAGCGACATACTCGACAAACCTTCTCAACGAGCAAATAGAAACGCCATACAGACGGATGTCACAGCAACCGCCGACGAGCAACCCGCTCCCCCAACAGGTAACACTCACACTGCTGTTGATGCAGGAAGTACTTACATCCATTCTAAAGAAAATGGAAGAAATGGATAACGAGAACAAAGAACTCCGCGACCAGATGAAGGAACATCAAGAAAGGGTCGATAAGATACCGGGCGCCCCAAAAGTGCTTCCAAAACGGGATGTCGGCCGATTTGTCAAACAACCATACAGCGAGGAGGCATCCCCACATGCCATACCCAAGACCTTCAAGATTCCACCATATTTGAAGATATATGACGGCACAACAGATCCCGAAGATCACATCATTCACTACGTTACAGCAGTAAAGGGCAACGATCTCTCAAAGGAGCAAGTACCATTAGTGTTACTGAAAAAGTTCGACGAGACCATAACCGGGGGAGCCTTAACCTGGTACTCACAGTTACCAGCACAATCTATAGCAACATTTGAAGAAATGGCCGACAAGTTCGTCACCGCCCATGCCCGGGCTAAGAAGGCGGCAGCCAGAGTAAACGATATATTTGCCGTTAGGAAACTGCCTGGCGAGGGACTCATGGACTTTTTAGCTCGGTTCAACAGGGTAAGAATGAGCTTACCAAATGTAACGGAAGGGATGGCGGTGGCAGCTTTCCAAAATGGGTTGAGCAGGAATGGGTCAAGAGATACAAGAAAACTATTGAGCAGACTCATGAAATACCCTCCCACTACTTGGGAAGAAATTCACAACGCCTACTATGCCGAGGTGAGAGCAGACGAGGATGACCTTAACGGTCCAATCCAACGGTTAACATCGGCCCAAACAGAGCCAAGGAATGACCGTCGTAATGGCGGTCGAAGAGACCAGTCAGGCCCGCGCCTCAATCGAGATAGACACCAACCTTATGTTAGAACATCCATTCCACTATCTCCTCGCCATGCAGAAGGACTGTCCATGCCGCATATAGGGACTCATCGGAACGAACGAGGTATGCCTCCACTCTTATCTGCTCACAATTTTTGTGTTTCCCCTTCAGAAATAGTGTACGCACTAGAGAAGCTCGACCCAAAGGTAAGTGGCCATAAAAGATGAAGTCCGACCTATGTACTAGAAAGTCGAACGTCCTCTATGAGTTCCATCAGGAGCGGGTCCACAAGGCCGAGGAATGGATATCCCTATGGCATGAAGTAATGAACATGCTTCACCAAGGGTACCTGAGAGAGCTGATGAGTGACTGAGGACGAGCCAACTTCGGCCGCGGACGAGAATAACACCAAGGCCTCCAAAGACACCCTCACCTGCCCGCACCATCCAAAGGATCATCGGCGGAGGCGACGAAGCAGCAATCAACCACGTGAAGTTTACCACCACACACAAACTGAAGCGATCAATCACCCGCGAACAGTATGACCTCGGGGAAAGTATCATCTTCTATAAGTCAGATATAAACGGTTTGACTTTTCCTCACTTCGATGCTCTTGTCATTATTTTGCGTATTTCAGCTACTGATGTAAAAAAAATAATGGTAGATGACGGAAGCGGCACGTGTATTAGTCACCCTCGAGTTCTTACACAAATGCGACTCGAGGACAAGATAGTACCACGCTGCATAAAACTAACAAGTTGTAACAATGCAGTTGAACGAACTTCAGGAGAAATAACGCTGCCCGTTCTGGACAGGGGCGTTGATAACTATGGATTTTAGCCTATCTTATGCTCTCTTTTGCTTAGGTTTTCGATAAAAAATGTGCAAAAGTATTTCCAAAAACTGAATTATTGTGCTTGTCTGCAGGGTTTGGTCAAAATGAGGTAAGAAAGCCATAATCAACTCATGGAGGAGTTAAAATTGCACAAGTTCAAAGCTGAGATGAAAGCGCTGACCGCGAAAGAAAAGAGCGGCCGCGGAAGATCCACTGCTGAAGCGGCCACAATTACGCGGTCTGCAGAATTGAGGTTCAGAGAAGGTGTTTTGGGCGCAACAGAGACCGCTGACCGCGATGAAAAAGTGCGGCCGCGGAATACCTGACGCGACCGCTGTGGTAATTCCGCTGAGAGCGGCGATCAAGGTTCAGAGACCCTGCAAAGTGAGCCTAACTGAAGAGCATGGTCTGCGTCCAACTTGCACGACCGAGTTTGATGCTAACACTGAGAGGGTAACTTTTACGCTGTCCACAAAATCAAGTCCAAACCAAGCACAAAAGTGAAGAAACGCGGTCCGCACTTGTTTTGCGCGGCCGCAGAAGTCCTTATGCTGAGGTGCTCATTATTTCGCTGATAGCGGAACCTCTGTAGGGGTATTTTTGTCCAGTAATTTCAGCTGTGTATAAACAGATATTTTTCATATTTTTAGGTCATCTATTTGTCTGAGGAGCTCGTGAACAACCGTATTTTACTACTTAGAGTAATTTTAGAGCAGCTTTAGCTATTAATCTTAAATTTTATTCTTGTAATCAACCCTTTTATGGCTTATATTTCATCTCTATCTTTGATTTCTACCTTGATTATGAGTAGCTAAACCCATTAGCTAGGGTTGTGATCCAACCCTAGTGTGGGTATTTAATGGGTCTTCACTTTTAGGGCTTAATTGTTTATGGGTTAGTGATATTTAGCTTGATTTATGCTTTAATTGTAGAATTGGTGGTTGCAAACACTGATTCGTGCCTTTATGACTTAGATTCTTCTTGAGAAAGAGGGTCTAAGTCTAGGAAATTTAGGGTAACAAGGAATTGGGGTGCATTCAAGAGATTGATAGCCCCAATTAAAGGGTTAAACCTAGAGATAGTAATACCCGACTTGATCCAATTTTGCTTGCATTGTTTGAACACCCAATTGGGCTTGAGAAAGCCAATTAGGGCAAAGTCACTCAAACTACCGAGAGGTATGTGCAAAGGTTATATCATGATCCCAAAAATAACAAGTCTGTCCTAAATTCTAGACCTCATTAGATACTCGCCTAGGTGTAAGTCACTTCCCTAGTGCTTTTTATTAATTGAGAAATCCTACAAAAACATTGTACTTAGATTACTTTCAGCAATCAGTAGCGTCAAAAGTGGAATAGAAACAAATCCAAACATGGTTAGAAGTGTAATTAAGTGCAACACGCATAGCTAGATTGGATAGAAACCCAACTCCCAACCAATATTAGCTCCTTGTGGATATCGATCACGGCCTTTCGGGTAAAAGCTGCATCGACCACTCTTCGCCATTTTATAGTGGTATAGGGTTGGAGCCGATCAAGCTTCACCCTAGTCATGAACCAAGACACAACTTATAACGCCATCATAGGATGACCATGGATACACGCCATGAGGGCCATCCCGTCCAGCTTGTATCAAGTAATCAAGCTCCCTGCTCCGCGGGGGATATTCAGCAACATAAGCGAACAACGCACAACCCAAGAGTGCTACCGCATCGCCCAAGATTGTACGCACACTCAACAACTAAAAAGAATAGACTCGGACACATAGAAATTATCCAAGTCGGGGTCAGAAATCCACAAGCAAAAATACTTTATCAAGGACCTGGACGTCGTGGAAGCCGCAGGGTCAACGGTAGAAGATCTTGACCCCGTCCAATTAGACAGCAGCGACAACAGCAAAAAGGCTTACATAGCCCATAAACTCTCCGAGCCAGGTAAATTTCATAAGTTTTTAATTAACAACGCCGATCTATTTGCTTTTTCCCACGCAGATATGCCAGGTATCCCGAAAGACGTTTCCATACACAAATTAAACGCCGATCCCCTTTACCCTCCAATACGACAAGTAAGAAGAAAATTAAATACCGCAATCAACGAATCCGTCATCGATGAGTTGGATAGGCTACTCGCTAACGGCTCCATCCAGGAGTCAAAATACCCCCAATGGGTCTCCAATGTAGTCATGGTGAAAAAGAAAAAATGGGAAGTGGCGGATGTGCGTGGATTTCATGGACCTAAACAAGGTCTACCGGAAAGGCTCCTTTCCGTTGCCTCATATCGATCGGCTCATTGACGCAACAACAGGGCACGAGTTCTTGAGCTTCTTGGATGCCTACTCAGGTTACAACCAAATCCTCATGGAGGAAAAGGGCCAGGAAAAGACTACTTTCATCACCCATCAAGGAACATACTGTTACCGAGTCATGCCATTTAGGTTGAAGAACGCGAGAGCGACTTATCAAAGATTGGTAACCAAGATGTTTAAGGACCAACTCGGCAAAACAATGGAAGTTTACATAGATGACATGTTGGTCAAATCAAAAAGGAAGGAAGATCACATCGACCACCTGAAAGAAGCCTTCGGTATACTAAGGCAATACGGCATGAAACTGAACCCCGAAAAATGTGCCTTCGGCGTAACTTCGGGAAAGTTCCTCGTCTTTTAGGTGTCACAAAGAGGCATCGAGTTCAATCTCGACCAAATCAAGGCCATCGAGGGAATACCTAAAGTATTAACCAGCAAGAAACAAGTGCAAAAATTGACAGGACGCATAGCTTCCCTATCGAGGTTCATCTCACGATCCTCCGACAGATGCCACAAAATCTTCAACATGCTCAAAAAGGACAATGGGCTCCAATAGAATGCAGAATGCATCGAGGCCCTGTCGACGCCCCCTTTTTCTTCCAAAATGGAGTTCGGAATCGGGTATACGACATTCGGGAGGACAACTCTATTCCCTTGCGAGAATTGGGTTTTTTTAGTTTGAAGAGTCGCCACCTAATGATTATAGTGCATTAGGACACTTTAAGGAAGAATTTGAGATGAAGAACCAGAGTTTGGGTAAGGGCTAGAAATTATCTCGAGGGGAAGGTGTTAGGCACCCCTCAAGATCCACTAGTGTGGTTCCCGACCATGCTACAATTGTGACTTTGAATGCAAACAAACAAGTAAACAAGCAAGCATTGCAAATACGAGAAAACTATTACAAATAAGGAGCACAAAAAGTTAAAAAATGCTGAATTTTAGGGAAGGAGCAGTTTAGTTAAAAGTGCAAGTAGGAAGAAGTCAAGTACTTAGTGCGAACAATCTGAAAATTATGTGAAAAATAGAAGTCGAAAGTGCAACAGCTTTTTAAGATTCAGAAAATTGTTAAACTAATAAAGAGGGAGGGGGGAGGGGTCCTAGGTTTATATATTACATGGATCATTCGCACAACACTGGTACTCAATTGTACGCATAGTGTTATCGTGTAATCATCATCTCCATGTCTACCCTTTCCCACCCCGTTAAGGTATTGGAGCGCGGAATGGTATCGTTCGCCTATTGCATGCTATTACCCGTCCCAAGCTATCAGTCCAGGGGCATTAGGACTTCTAATCCTAAAAGGGGAAGAAAGGGATGGGGGCCTTTATGGAGTTTAAAGGACGAAAATTCTAATCGACATTCAAAAACAAGTAACAAGTAGGGGGAATGAACAGACAAATAGGTAAGGCTCACGTAAACCCCGTAAATCAGATAACATATAGTTTAGCATGCCTTTACACATACTGGTTTGGTCTTTAAAATTAAAAATTAAGCAGCGAGCGGACGGGTTCGATACATACGTTTAGACAGAAAGCCCATATTAGGCAACTTGGATCCAATTGTCAGAACTTAAGGTATTTTAAGCGAGTGATTTAGAAAGTACTGGTTCTAGAAAGGTAGTCTAATGCCGGAAAGTACAGACTGCAGTCAGTTTAGAAATAAGTTTTAAGAGTATAAACCATAAAAGGAGTTCCAGAGTCAGAAATACTTGAGGAAAGAGTAAACTGCAGAACTGTTTTAAAGACAATTTCAGGAAGACCAAAACTTAGTTGGAAAATGTTTAGGCAGAATTTTAGAAAGAAACCATTTCAGAAGAGGTGCTGATTTGAAAAACTCAAATGTATACTGATTCAAAAGAGTTTTGTCAAAAGATTGAGGCTGAAAACATTAAGACACGAGAGACATGTTAAGAGATTGTTATTGCTTAAGAAGAATCGGACGAACTTGATGCGGAATCCTATGATATCTATATATGATTTTAAAAAGTCTGTTAAGAACTAGTAAGAAGAGGCTATATGCACTGATTACATGAACGTTAAGGTCCTATAGGCAGGATTTCTAGATGACTTATATCATAATTAAACGTTAAACCCTATAGGCATGGTATCTAGGTGACTTGAATCAGAAATATCGAACCATCTTATGTGCAGTATTTCTAGTGAAAAAATTAAAGTCCTAAAGTCATGATATCTACCCTTTATTGATGCAAGAAAGTAAAACCCCTCCCACACCCTTTTACTAGATTCCCCGAGTTCTATACAAGTTATTACAACCCAATGAATCAACTGAAATAATAAAAATACATCAAAAACTAACAGCTAGATCCAAGCAGCCTAATTCAATCCTAATGTCCAATAATATGTATTTAACGAACTCCAGGGTCCAGATCTCCAAAGCCTTCTCATTTATCCAGGGTGTTTCAAAGTTTCAAGGAACCTCAGGGATTCCAGGCAGTGATTAGGACACTATAAGACCTAAGTCAAGGCTCAAGCACATAATGGGGAGAATGGGAAGTGGGAATTGATTGAGTTAAGGAGTTCAATGAACCTAGTTTAGGATCATAGACAGCAATATTGGGGTGCTGCTATGCCCTGAACAATAAAACCACATACAAAGGGGTAAAAGGGGTAAGGGAATTCATAAAGCATCATATTCACAACAAACAAACAACTGCACAGATTATTTAAATGCTGGACTGTAAGAGAAGGGGAAACATGTTATAATATGCTAGAAAACATGTGGACAGAATTAAACACATTGTTCTTGGGGCGTATAAACTAACTGAAACATACCGGTATAGAAGTAAAGAATGCAGAAGAAAGCGAGCAAAGTCCACAGCAGTGTGAGTATCGGAAAGAGAGAATTTAAGTGAAAGGGAATTGTGAACTCAGATGGTATTCTGTGTTCGTGTGTAAAAGTGTAGAAGGGTAGCCTCTTTTATAGTGTAGAGAAGCAAACAAGAAAGGTAAGAAAACCCTTTTAAAAAAAACCAGTCTCAAATATTCTCCCTTTAGTCAAGGGATTTAATTTCAAACGGAAAAGTGTAAACAAGGAAAGGAAATTTGAATAAAATCCTTCACAGTAGCATAAGAAGGGAAAATACACGAGGTATATTTAAGGAAAGGTTTCAATAGTACTTGATTTGTAAAGAGAAAGGAAAGGGAACCAATCAAACAATTAACAAAATCAAAGTACTAAGTTTAAATCGAATGAACCAAACCAGAAATAGGTAAAGAGGGCTTAACCAAAGAAAATCAGTGGCAATCAATCAAGACCCTATCAAAGGGATCCAAAATCAATCAAGCAATCACCAAAAACCTTGGAAGAGAAGCTTCTTGCATATAAAGCAAACAATTCATACAGAAGAGTTTAACATTGAAGTGTTTAGAATCGTAAACAAAAGAATACGAGTTCAACCAGAGACTCATAGTGAGTCTGAAGGTACAGGGTCCCCAAGGAGTCTCATGAGAATCAGGCAAATACAATGGCGGGCTTGAAACAATCAAAGAAAGGAAACCACTTTAAGGCATGAAGAACATGCTCAGAAAAACTTTGGCATTTAAGAAAACATGCTTAACAAGAACACGAACATAGTTCAGGAAAGCAAAACATCAAGAAACTCAGTAGTAAATATGCATGGTAGAAGAGCGAGAAAAACAGACTAATCATGTGAGCATACATATAAAAGTAGAAAGACAATACATGCGTAATAGATGAGGAAAACATACGAGCATAATACAGACAAACATCTAAAAGAAAAGAACAACAAGAATCAAAAGACTTTCAGAAACCCTAATTTTGAAAAACCAACAATGTTGAAAAGGAAATTTGGGGAAAACACTCAAAACGTCAAATATAGCATAGGTTCAACACAGATCTAGGAAAATAAACAAAGAAAGAACCTCAAATAGTTTAGGGTTTCTGAGAAACCCTAGAAATGAGAAGGCGTGGAAAGGATCTGGTCTCGAACAGATCTGAGCCATAGCTAGGCTCTTAAAGCTCGAACACACCGGGACATGGCCGGAGAAGCCATAGAACCACAGATCTACAACGGATCTGAATGGACTTTATCGAGGTCAGGCCTCAAAATCTCGAACAACCACGGTTTGGGGGAAACGAAGGTAAGCACAGGATGTCCATGGCCGGAGAAGCCATGGACTCCGATGAGATTGCTCGGAGAAGACGGCGGAGGCGATTAGGGTTTCGAGTGCTAGGGAGCGTTTGAGAGAAGGAGAGAGTTTGGGGGCGGCTGTCTGAGAGAAATGAGGGTTAGGGTTAGGTCGTTTGGAATTAAAAAGGAAAGGGTTATTTGTGGCCGTTGATCA